>NC_142587.1:66661363-66964393 GCF_965207765.1 Zootoca vivipara | reverse complement strand
TACGAAACTGTGCTCGAAGAGTAGATCAGAAAATAATTTAAAATACAGTAAACAAAATAAGTTGCAATACCATTACCAATTCAGTAATTACAGTTTGTTCAAAATAGCCATTTCCCCAAAGGAAAGAAAATGACTGTCTAAATGGCTTGGATAATAAGACTATGATTCCACAAATTTATAGCCACTGAACTCACCTGTCCTGAGGTGGGAGAGATCTTTCACTTTATGTTGGGACCTGTTCCAAGTTCTCTGCTACGTGCAGAAAAGAGACCGGAAGGGTCAGTCTCTTACTTCATCCTGTAGTCCAGTGATCCTTGGAAACAGTGAGAATCTCTGTTGATGCTTCTGTGTGTCTTCCAAAGCAGACAGGAAGTGAGACTGAAGCCTCCTTGTTATCCTCCACTCCCCAGTCCCCTGTGGATACCAAAGAGTTAGAAGAAAGGCAGGATTTGTCTCTCACACCCAGTGATAAAGGGACAGAACACTCCCATCTCCACATTCTCTCCAATGCGAGAGAGCTCTGGGAAGGGGAGAGGTTTCTGACTTTGAGATGGCACATAGGAGCAGCGATTCCCCGAAAGACCGATGTGGTTGCCACCGGTCATATGGCAGCTACATTTGTAGAACTTGAAGGCTTCCTTAAGTCACATGGCACAGGCCCCATTCAGATTGTATGGCTTCCAGCACAGGTGCAGAATTATGCACTTAAAAGTCCTTCCATGTAAAAAACAAACAAAAAAACCCAAACCCCACAGACACCCCCCACACCCCCATGCCACATTCAGAAAAACTAGTACACTAAGGAGAAAAGCACACAGCTTGGCAATTTTACAAGGTTTAGTCATATGCTAAAGAAATAGCATCTACACCTGCAATTGGAATGGGTATAGCATCAACACACCTGTATCATTTTATTGTTCTGAGTATGTAGACTGGCTCTTCCAATAATAGGTTATTTAAGAGAAAAGGAACAAACCATCTTTGGCAGCTGAAAAAACCTAGACCTTGATTAATAAAACCTTAATTTAATGTGTGTGTTTTTTCTGTAAGCTGCCTTGGGAGAGCTTTTAGCTTTGAAAGGGGGCTTACAAATAGCTCTGAAACATTTTTAGATTTGAACTGGATTCAAAATCCATACCTGTGTGTCAATGGGATGTATACTTTCAGTTGTACCAGGAGCTACAGGGTGGGAGAAAAAGCCAACTAATAGCTGTGGCGTATTCCAATTTACAGCTACCCCATGGTCTGTAACTTATGTTATACAACCTGAAATCACCGAAAACTCCCCAGCACTTCACACTGCAGACTCTTCTTCAAGCTCTTTACCTTTTGCCCTTCAAGCACAGCATGTTCCAAACAGGCAGGAAGGAATAATGCAGTTTGGCCTAAAGCTGCTCCTGTTAGGAGGTGCTTTTTCTTCGCCTACCTACGGCTCCTTTATGTTCTTAGCTCCATTTCAAGTCAGGATTTTGACAGAATTGTCAGAAGTAGCAGAATCTGGCTAAGACAAGACCACTCCTTCATCAGTCACATTTAGGTCTACCTAGTCTGACACCTTGTTCCTAGCTAGATGTTTCTGAGAAGCTCAAAAGCAGGTTTTAAAAAGAAAGAAAGAAACCAGCATCCCTCTGTCACTGCTTGTCCCCAGCATCTGATATTGACTATTTGCTACTTCTGCCTTGCAGGCTCCATTTAAAGCCCATGGCTGATAGTCACAATAAATCCATTATCTACATATTTGTTTAATACCAGGTATTAAGGATACAATCCAAAGTACATTTACTAAGAAATATAGGCTGTGCACACATTACCGTTTATGCTACCTCTAGTATTTGAAGCAGTGGACACACAATATTCGCCACAATCCATATCTATCCTGTAGTTTCTTGAGGAATCATAGAATAGAATCATAGAATCATAGAGTTGGAAGAGACCACAAGGGCCATCCAGTCCAACCCCCTGCCAAGCAGGAAACACCATCAAAGCATTCTTGACATATGGCTGTCAAGCCTCTGCTTAACTGCTGTTAGATGCATTTCCCCTTACATCAGCTCCCATCGAATTTGAAAACATATTATTATTATTATTTGAATTTATATACTGCCCTATACCCAGAGGTCTCAGGGCGGTTCACAGAACAAAATCAAAATACAAATCCACAAAATACATAATCAGAATAAAAGCAACAAACCAATAACCCTGTCAAAAAACCCCACAGTTTTAAAGGACATAGGATGTTAATAAGATCAACCAAAGGCCTGGTTAAAAAGGAACGTTTTTGCTCGGTGCCTAAAGTTGTATAATGAAGGCGCCAAGTGAAGCTCCCTGGGGAGAGCATTCCCCAGACGGGGAGCCACTGCAGAGAATGCCCGTTCTCGTGTTGCCACCCTCCAAACCACTTGAGGAGGACATGAAGGGCCTCAGAAGGTGATCTCGGGGTCCGGGTAGGTTCATATGGAAAGAGGTATTGCAGTCCTGAGCCGTTGAAGACTTTATAGGTCAAAACCAGCTGGAAACTAATTGGTAACCAGTGCAGTCGGACCAGGATTGGTGTAATATACTCAAACTATCTTGCTCTGGTGAGCAACCTGGCCACTGAATTCTGTACAGTGGTAGATACCTTGGGTTACAGACTCCGCTAACCCAGAAATAGTACCTCAGGTTAAGAACTTTGCTTCAGGATGAGAACAGAAATCTCATGGTGGCGGCAGCGGGAGGCCCCATGAGCTAAAGTGGTACCTCAGGTTAAGAACAGTTTCAGGTTAAAAACGGGCCTCCAGAACGAATTAAGTTCTTAACCCAAAGTACCACTGCACTTGCTGAAATTTCCAAACTGTCTTCAAAGGCAGCCCTATGTATAACGCATTACAGTAATTTAACCTTGAGGTAATCAGAACATAGACAACAGTACAGTCATACCTCGGTTTAAGTATGCCTCGGTTTGAGTATTTTCAGTTTAAGTACTCCGTGGACCTGTCTGGAACGGATTAATCTACTTTCCATTACTTTCAATGGGAAAGTTCGCTTCAGGTTAAGTACAGACTTCCGGAACCAATTACACTCATACCTCGGGTTAAGTACGCTTCAGGTTGAGTACTCCGCGGACCCATCTGGAACGGATTAATCCATTTTCCATTACTTTCAATGGGGAAGTTTGCTTCAGGTTAAGTACTCTTCAGGTTAAGTACAGACTTCCGGAACCAATTGTGTTTGTAAACCGAGGTACCACTGTAGTTAGGCCAGGCTTCCTCAACCTTGGCCCTCCAGATGTTTTGAGACTACAATTCCCATTATTCCTGACCACTGGTCCTGCTAGCTAGGGATCATGGCACTTGTAGGCCAAAAAACATCTGGAGGGCCAAGGTTGAGGAAGCCTGAGTTAGGCTATTCCTGTCCAGATAGGGGCATAGCTGGGCCACCAGCTGAAGCTGATGGAAAGCACTCTGAGCCTCGAGCAAAGGATCCAGGCGTACCCCCAAGCTATGAACCTGCTCCTTCAGAAGAAGTGTGACCCCCATCAAGAGCAGGTGACCTTCCAATCATCCGGTCTAGGGAACCACCCACTAACAGTGCCTCAGTCTTATCTGGATTGAGTTTCAGTTTGTTGACTTTCATCCAGTCCATTACCGAGGCAAGACACTGGTCCAGCACTTCCACTGCCTCACCTGCAGAGGTGTAAAGGAGAAAAACAGATGAGTGTCATCAGCATATTGCTGACAACGTATTCCAATCCTCCAGATAACCCTACTCAGTGGTTTCATATAGACCTTAAACAATGTAGGGGATTGGACTGAGCCTTGCGGAACCCCACACTAAAGGTTCTATGGGTCCAAAAAGCATTCCCCAAGCGACACACCCTGGGAACGATAATCCAAGTAGGACTGGAACCACTGCAAAGTGGTACCACCCACTTACGCAACATTCACTTCATAGGGAAGCTGAGGCAGCCTTTGCACATGTGCAGAAGAAAGCTTCATGAATAGGATTTGGGGGCTTACACATGTGGTGAAACCAAACAAGTAATGCATGTGAGGTGAAGGCATCCCTGCCTCCTATCTGGGGTGTACAGTAACATGCAAATGGAACTTGAGACACAGCAGGGGGGAAACAACTTTACTGCATTGTAGGTTGTTAATGTGTGCATAGTCATAATTGAATCAATGGGACATATTAAGTAAAGGTGCTTGGATTTGGGCAGTAAATGACAGAGAAAACATGTTTTGTGACCTGTTTGTTTCTTTAAAAAAGAGAAAGTTTGCCAAGTTGCACAGAGACTTGATAATAAGAATATCAAACTATGTAGACAGTGATACCCAATAAGCAGAAATCCCAGTATTGAATCACATTTGTGAAAACACACTGATTTGGCATCCTTACACTCTCTGCAAGTCTATCATAGGCGGGTGTTTCCAAAATGTGCTACAATGTTTTTTGGGATTGAAGTCTCAACAGGTAGTTTGTGTGCAGTTTAAAAGATTGTATATGAAAACAGAAAAATTACACAATTCAAAAATTGATTTTGTTAACTCTCTCTGTTAATTTGCTCTTCATGATAACAAAGCTAAGCAAGTTCACATAATTGGAAACTTAATTCATATTTACTCTAATGTGATTTACAAACCATGCTTTTACAAAGTACCATTCGGATTCTCTTAATGTGTAGTACATATATATATACACTATTCTCAAACTTCTCTTCATCCTTGTTGAAGTAAGAGCATCTCCTCAACAATTGTGTTTCACTGACAGTTTTCTTCAAATGCTCCTAATGAGATGCTGAACCATTTCATTGGAATCAAAAGAGCCTCCCTGGATGTAGCGAGTATTGCAAAATCAGGTTCTTAATATCTGCAAGTATCTCTGTCACACACTCAAGATCTGTTCATAAACATCCTTCTGCCTTCCCTTCATCTCCAAACCCATTATTTGCTAAAGAGATCTGATTGGCTAAGAGGATTGGGAACATGATACCCTGCTTTTCACTGGTGCCAGTTCTAATCTGTTTCCACAGTGCAGCAAGGAACGAAGCTTACGCCCATCCCACATCTTCAATGGACTGTGCAAAATGAGTTTTGTTGCAGTCTTATTGGCAGAGGGCAAATGCCCACATCCTAGAAATGACCACAGAAATGGGCAGTAGTAGTTGGGATGCAGGTTACAGGAGGAGAGAGCTACCTTCTGTCACTTTCAGAAACAGGCTGCAATAGATGGACAGGGAAGTAAAGGAAAGCTTGCACTGTCACTACCTCCATTAACCCCCATCTCCCCGCGCCCTTTGAACGGATGCAGAAAGGTGCAACTGCTGCAATTGTCAAGCCCGTATCTTTTACCAGCAATTAAATCTGCTGATAAACAAGCATTTAATTTTCCAGTAACTGGTTGCCTCATCTAACTTTGTCAGGTAGCCTGCAACCTTTCCTCCTTCATTCCGGGTCACATGTCCTTTTCCATTCACGTCCGAAAACTCTAATTCCAAACTACTTTTTCCTTTCGTGGTTGCTTTTTTTTTTTTTAAGAGCAACGATTTCCAAGCGGCAAAGGGGGTGGGGGACGAGGGAGGACCAGAAGGTGAACCTACTGGTGTTAACAGTCTCCTGCTTCGTCGTTAAGCGCTCCTGAACTCAGGTGATTATTTGGAGCCATGCCACGGCTGGAAGAAGATGATGAGGAGGAGGAAGATGAAGAAGAGTGTCGGGTATTTGCTTGCTGACGGACGGTCGTTTGCAAAACAACCCTGTCGCCTTTCTGTCTCTTGCTGTGCTCCTGGTGCTTCTTCCAGCTGGTCGGAGGAGGATTCTCGGAGGGTCCTAGCGTAGAAGGAGAAAGAGCGGGGCTGGCAACGGTTTGCGGCCAGAAAACCAGCAAGCCTGTATTTTTCACCAGGCACGAAGGACTTAATAACCACCCGGAGTAAAACTGGCAGACGAGGCAAAGGAAGGTAGAGAAGGGGAAATCATGGAGAGGAAAAGGAAACTCAGTCATGGTTAGAAGCAAAGAAAGAAAAAAAGAAATGCTACAGAGGAAAGGAGGGTGGGTGGGTGGAAAAAAAATAGAAATGAAAATATAAAAAACAGAGAGTGAGAAGCACTGATTATCTCTCTCCTCCCCCCTCTAAAAAACCCCCTCCTCTCTTGCAAGTGGGGAAGGGGAGGGGGAGGAGCGGCACGTACCACTAACTCTCAAAGGGAGGGGGAGAAAGCTATTGTGACATACCCTCCGCTCCCAGGTGCCCAGCTTCCTCGTCGGAAGCGTCGAGTCGCTCAGACCGGGAACGTTCGGTCAGGAAAAGGCCTTCAGGGAAAGAGAAGCTTCCGTCCGGCACAAAGGAGAGGGGAACGCTCCCTCTCAACGCCCCTCCCCTCGCGGTCTGGATGGTCCGTCCCGTTCCTTCGGTGGGAGGAGGAGGAGGGGCGGCGGGCGCGACGCCTCCCCGCGCAGCGACACACGGACCCGGCGCTGCGAAGGGAAGGAGGCGGAGGAGGAGGCTGCGCTGCCGTGCCGTAGCGGCGGCGGTTGCTGCTGCTGCTGCTGCTACTGAGAACGGAGCACCCAGCATGGCCGGGTCCATTGTGGCGGCGGACGCTCCGCCGGCTCCTCCCGGCCGCCGCTGCCCGTCCTCTTCCCCTCCGTCTCGGCGCTGTTGCCGCCGCCGCCCGGCTGCGCCCGCCCTGCCCGGCTTGCTCTCGCTGGGCTTGCTCCTCTCCCGCGTCTGTTGCGGTGAGTCGCTGCAGAAACTTTTCTCTTTTTTTCCCGCGAAGGGGGCGGCGGCGGCTCCTCTCCGGACCAAACCAGTTTCCTCTCCCCCTCCACCCTCTCCGTCGTCCTAGCGCGGGGCGCGAAGGGGCCGCCGCTGTGGGAGGGACGGAGGTTGAGAAAGAGCGAGCGAGGGAGGGAGAAGTGGCGGGCGGGACTTCGGGGAAACTTTTCCCTCAGCCGCTAGTCGGGAGAAGTTTCGTGTCCGGTGGAGGCGAGGTGGGCCAAGCCGGAGGCGCGCGGGGGGGGGGGGGTTAGTGCTTCGCGTGTTCTCTCTTCCCCCGTTGCATGAGGGGAAACGGAGGAACCCACCTCGTGGGTCCTTCCCGCCCCCACCCCTTTTTCAACATTTCGCGGGGGGAGGCCTGGAGGGTGAGCTTGTTCGGTGTGGGGGGGGGCGACGACGGCGGCTTCTGGGTGTGGCGCTCGAGGGGGGCTTCTTGTGAAGGGGGGGGACGAAGCCGGGCAAGAGAAAAAGAGTTGTGGGGCGTCGAAGAGCAAGGGATGTGTGCGAGGGTGTGTCTTGTCTGCAGCTCATGTTCCTCTGCCGAGATATATATTCGTTTTCTCGTGCGTCCTAAGGCGCTCGTTAAAAGGCACACACACAGAGAGCGGCAGCGCTTTCCGAGCCCGTGGCTGCGCCAGCATGATCAACATCGCCCTCCGTTACAGTGGCGGGAGGTTCCCCCCGCTTCCCCCACTAGTCTCTGGTAGGCGGGAGCCTCGAAGGTCCGCTGCTCTTTTCTTTTTAATAGTTTGTGTGTATTTGTGCGTTGCCAACACCGCGCATCTGCTATTCCGGGAGCGCTCCTCTGCCCGGCGTCGGCGTGCAGGCGGAGAGAGTGAGCGTGTGTGTCCCGCCGCCTTCTTGTGTTTTGTTGTCGGCGCTGTTGCTGGGAGTTGGAGCTGTTGGGATTCCACTTGTCACTTGGAGCCGCCGCCGAGACCGTTACGTCCGGCATTCTGGGAGCTGCGCTGGCTAGAAGCTGCTCTCGCTTGTCTCCGTTCTGTCTCGGCTGATGACGGGGCAGCCGTGATTTGTGGGGAGGACAGGCCGATGCCATGATGTAGCTGGCCGCCGCCCTTTTAAATGCACCCCCTCCAGGTCTCGTTCTCCCCCCCCCATCCCGTCTTAGGGAAGCCCCTGACTTCAAAAACAACTGGTGTGCTTTGTCAGAATTGGCCAGTAGCCAGTTGGATGTTGAGCAGCAGGTGCTGAAGCAAATGCGAATATGTGGGGATAGCTTATCTTGGAACAGCTCATTTCAGGGACTGTTTGTAGAATCTAGAGTTGGAAGGGAGCAGGGGGGTCATGTAGTCCAACCCCTGTGGAGGACTCCACAAGGAGAGTCAAATCAGCTGAGTGCTTCAGTCCTCATTACACAGCCACAGCCCTTATCTGAGTCCTCCAGACTCTGGTAATACACCTGAAGATAATTGTAGGGTGGTGCAACAGATGCTTGTGGATTTACCAGAAAAGTGATGCATTTCATCCATGTGTATACATCACTTCATGTCTACCTTAGATTGTGAAAAAGCCAGAAATCCTGTAGACCTCTGACTACTATATTTTCAATGCTAGTTTAATACATAATTTTTAAAGCTATATTTTATTTGCAGGTGAGGTGCTTAATACCCATTTGAGATAATTTGCTCCTAGAAGATCCACACTTTGTCCCTAAATTCCTCCTGGCTGCTTTCAAAGCGGTTGTTTAATGTTTGGCTCTAAACATTTCCTGGTGCTAGATATGGTTGTAAACAATTATATTCACCTCCTTCAGTGTTATGATACACCACCATTTCTGCATGATATCTCAGTGAAAATTCTATTAAAGACAGCAGGTTTCAGTTGATTTGATCTTTTTTAACTTATAGAGTTGGAAGGGACTAGATGTGGCAAAGTTAGCAGTCCAACCCCTAGCAATGCAGGAATCACAACTAAAGCAACTGTGACAGATGACCATCCAACCTCTGTTTAAAAACTTCCAAGGAAGGAGAGTCCTCCACTTTCTGAGGGAGTCCGTTCCACTGTTGGAACAGCTGTTATTGTTAGGAAGTCCTTCCTGATGTTTAGTCGGAATCTACTTTCTTGTAACTTGAAGCCATTGGTTTGGGTCCTACCCTGTGGAACAGGATAAAACAAGCTTGCTCCATCCTCCATGTGACAGCCCTTTAGCTATTGGAAGATGGCTATCCTATCTCCTCTCGGTCTCTTCTTTCCAGGCTAAACATACCCAACTCCCTTGATGGTTCCTCATAAGGCTTGGTTTTCGGACTCTTGATCACCCTTCTCTGTACACGTTTCAGCTTGACAGTCAATATCCTTCTTAAATTGTGGCACCAAGAACTGGACACAGTACTCTAGATGTGGTCTGACCAAGGCAAAATAAGAGCAATACTATGACTTCCATTGATCTGGACAGTATACTTCTGTTAGTGCAGCATAGAATAGCATTGACTTTTCTGCTGCTGCACCACACTGTTGACTCATGTTAGATTGTGGTCAACTAAGACACAGATCATTTGTGTGTGTGTGTGTGTGTGTGTGTGTGTGTGTGTGTTTTATACAATCACCTGCATCCCCATTTCTCATTCTTGATAGTATTACTACCGGTAGTTATCACAGCTTTTTCCAAAATTGAAAGCTGAGGAGTTGGCTTACCACTTACAGTTCTTGATATGAAGATTTTTAAATCTTCAACAAAAGCACTAATGTAATGAGGTCTTCAAGTTCAGCTATATAAGTAAACATGAAATATTTACAATATATTTACATATATTTATCAACACAAATTACCCTAAGGACTCTTCAGTAGCTCCAGGTATTTTTGAATGATACTGATTCCTTCCAGTCAAAATTTTGGCCCAGTGTTGAAATGGAACATACCTTGGTTGCCCTAGTGGACTGCTTGTGCTGGGATATGAGAAATGAGAATGTAAACTTGTTGATTTTCCTGGAGCTCTGTGACAGTTGATGGCACCTCATAGGATTTGTGTAGGAGGGGACTTTTTCTATACATGGTTCCACTAATTTATGGAGGGATTGTTGCAGAAGGTGATGCTGGGGGACTGCAGCTCTGCCACTGGTGTAAAAAAATTGAAACTTAATCCAGACAAGATGAAACTACTGTTGAGTGGGAGATTTTTCTAAATCTGGATTTAGGTGATACAGATTGTTCTGGACATGGTTACACTCCCCCTTGAGAATTGGGTTCATAGTTTGGGCTGTTCCTTGACCAGCATATTTGTCCTGGAGGCTCAGGTGACATCAGGACATAGGAGTGCCTTTTACTAGCTTCAGCTGCGATACTTCCTGGCTATGTTGAACCTCACCCATCAATCGTGCCCTGGTAACCTACAGATTACTGCGGAAATGTGTGATAAAAACATAGACGTGATACAAAATGCTAGTGCCTAGCCTGGGTCGTGTGATTAGAACATATGGTTGGAATCTTGTATTATCTGTGCTAGTTTTCTTTGTTTCTAGGCTTAAGGTGCTGGTTTTAAACTTTAAAGCCCAACATGGCATTGTGACAGGGTGTCTTAAGGACCACTTTCTTTATGTGCCATCACTCTGTTCAACACCTGGACCTTTGTGCCAGATGCCATTGCCAAATAAAGTCCGGTAGGCATCTACTTGGAGCAAGATCTTTGATAAGGGCTACCATGTAGAATGCCCACACCAGAGATTTGCTGGGTCCTGTTTCTGTACTACTGGCTGTAAACCTCCTTTCAGTAAGCTGCTGCTTGTTGTGGTCTGATTATCTGATATGGTTTTCCAGCTTTGTACTTTATTGGTTTGATTTTGTGAGTGGCTTTGATTTTTATTCCTGATAACGTAGGATATATACATTATTAAAATACAAAGATATATCTGGTGTTTTTGGCTGTCAACCAAAGCTGCTGCAGGATAATAATTTTGGTGCTTATTTTATTTAAATGATTAATGATTTATTTTAAAAGCAGGATATAATAAAACAGTTTGCTAGAATGAAATATGTATGCTAACATTATAAGGCATGCATATATAATATATGTATACAAATTTAGCATTAATATCAGAATGAAACAGGTAGTACCATTAAAGTAACAATTATAAACTACTTTCTATAAATTTTTTAAAAGGTTTCAGCATCTTTCTCCAATTAGAAAGGGAGGCTGTTCTGTAATACATTGGGTGAGAATTTCACCATTTCCATGCCACCACCAAGAAAGCCCTGTTCTTGCACTCCCCCACATTGAATACAGTGGTACCTCGGTTTATGAACACAATTGGTTCCGGAAGTCTGTTCATAAACTGAAGCGTTCATAAACTGAAGCGAACTTTCCCATTGAAAGTAATGGAAAGTGGATTAATCTGTTCCAGACGGTCCGCGGGGTACTTAAACTGAAGCGTTCATAAACTGAAGCGAACTTTCCCATTGAAAGTAATGGAAAGTGGATTAATCCGTTCCAGATGGGTCCGCGGAGTACTTAAACTGAAGCATTCATAAACTGAAGCATGGGTGTAATTGGTTCCGGAAGTCTGTTCATAAACTGAAGTGTTCATAAACTGAAGCGAACTGTCCCATTGAAAGTAATGGAAAATGAATTAATCCGTTCCAGATGGGTCCGCGGTGTTCATAAACCGAGGTTCCACTGTATATACAAAAGGCAATCCAGAGAGTACAGCCTACAGTAGAGATACTAACGTTAGGCAGGCTCATATGGGCGTGTGAAGATATTTAACTGTGTCAGAGTTTAATATCTTCACTTTAAATTGATTATGGAAACAAATAAGCAACCAATATAACAGCTGTAGGATTGGTGCGCTATGGTCTGACCCATAGCTGTCAAGTTTTTGCTTTTCTCGCGAGGAAGCCTATTCAGCATAATTTCCCTTAAAAAAAGGGAGAACTTGACAGCTATGGTCTGACCATCTCCCTCTATTTTGCACCTTGTGAGAGAAGAGCTGTAATAGTTTGGTCTGGGTATAGCTGGTGCACAGGCCAAATCTGCCTCTTCTAGACAGAACCATAGATTGTAAAAGATGCTACTGGACGCCAGCACCACCTGTGCATCCAGGAGCAAAGACAGGTGCTTCTAGATCCAGTACATGGCATACTTAATATTTCAGGGGGGTCACAACCTAATCTGAGACAGGATGCACAGCTCTATGCAGGCTAGCAGAACTTCCAGCAGCAGTTCTCTGGATTAAATTTCAGTTTGTTCACTGAAATTGAATTTGGCAGGATGTGGTAGATAGTTTTCCCTTGGCCAGCTGAAAATATGGCAGGGCTTGAAATGATGTGGCAAAGTTAGCAGCCATCAAACTGATAACCTTACACAGCTTCTAGTGGTGATGAAAGCAAGGGAGGTAACTGTTGTGGGAGGCTACTTTAAGTTGGAAAAGAATGAGATAATTGGGGTTTCCCCTCTTCTCCTTCCCCAAAGGCAAGGAGAGTTCAAATTTGAACACTCCAAGAAAGAGCCTGTGGGGAAGAGTATTAGGAGATGACAGGAGATAACTGTGACCACAAGAGGGCAATCCTGTCTAGGCAATCTGGTTTAGAGAGTTGGGGGTTTGTTAAAATGCTGGAAGGCAAATAGTTAAATAAAAACAGCTAACTTGATGGTTAAGGGATTTGGGCTTGCACTTTGAGAGTGGCTAGGTAAAGGTAAAGGGACCCCTGACCATTAGGTCCAGTCGTGACCGACTCTGGGGTTGCGCGCTCATCTTGCATTATTGGCCGAGGGAGCCGGCGTATAGCTTCCAGGTCATGTGGCCAGCATGACAAAGCCGCTTCTGGCAAACCAGAGCAGCACATGGAAACGCCGTTTACCTTCCCGCTGTAGCGGTTCCTATTTATCTACTTGCATTTTGACGTGCTTTCGAACTGCTAGGTTGGCAGGATTGAGAGTGGCTATATAATAATTATTCTGCATTGGCCTTCTTCCTTACCAAAACTACTACTGCACACTGACTCAGATGTTTGCATCCCCATCCAGCCATGAAGCTCACTAGGTGACCTTGGGGCAGACACAGCCTCTTAGTCTAACCTACCTCACAGGGTTTTTGTGAGGAGCTCCTTGGAAGAAATGTGGTATATAAATGAATTGAAGTAAAGCTTGAATTGTGAACCTGTTCCTTCACATGGAGTACAACTCAATCCCAACAAGAGAGTGTTACTCAATCTCAAGTCTGTTTGATACCCAAACATCAGTCAGGTTATCATAACTAACATAACATCTGTCTTGCATGAATCTGTTGCTTTGGCCCATATTTTTTTCTTCACAACTTTAGAACTTCCAGGAAGACTATAAAAGAGTGAGCAAGATGTGTCATGGTCATACTGACCTCTTCCATTAGTTTAATTAGGGCTGCCAAATTTCAAAACTTGTTGAGCTTTCTTTTCTTTTTTTTAAGTTTTTGCCAAAGTTGCTGAGCTATGTATGTAGGTCAACAACAAGGATAAGAACTCCAGTACCTGGCTGGAAGGCACATCGGAAGAAGATAATTGGTCTCTGCATTTAGAAACTTGTGCAACAGGGTCACCATTACTTGTGTGACAAACTTAGATCCCATATGGGATCTTATTGTTTTAAATAATAGTCTAACCACTGCTTCTTTCAGATTTAGATTGAAGGATTCCTTTCAAGGATGCCTGAAGACAAACTATTCTGCCAGTTGACCTAATAAACTAGAATAGGGTCCATCCACTGTGTAGTAATGATGCTCCCTGTATATATGCAATGATTCTAGCAAGCTGATAGTCATTTCTTAGTTGCCAGAACAGGTTTTCAGTTGCTATGGTGATTTTCCAGCATTCAGTTCTCTGGTAGATGAAGTCAGTGTTACTCAGCTTTATATTTTAAACTTAGTTCTCTCAATTCTAAAGTGTTTCCAACCACAGTCATGTAAATGATTTCTTATTTCAGATCACAAAATGTTGCTTCCATTGAAATGAACTTAAAGGCTCTTGTTCAAAATAAGGCTTGTGGATTGTGAACATTATCTTTAAGAAACTTTACAGAATAGTGAATTTTTTTGAATTAAATGCTGTTAAGCATGAATGCATTTTGCTTTTAAGAACTACTTGGGATGGCAGTTGGCATGATCATATAAAATTCTCTTACCTTCAGTTTCAGTGGAAAAGTTTATTTAGTGTCCTGTCTTACCAAGTGGTGCAAGAAGATGTAAACTTTCTGGTATCTATTAATATAACATCCCTGCTTTATTCAAACCTTTGCTCTTTATTTGACCGCTTTCCTCCCTTTTCGTGCCCATGGTGTAGACAATGGTATTCTGCAATCTGCTTTCTCACCCTGACTTCAAATAAATCTAGAATTGTGATAAGGCACTACAAATCTTCCAGTGGGGCTTTATGTGCACATGTGTATGTGTGATAAGAAATGACAACTCTACTGTGTACATAGTCATTAAATAGTTCCATATCAGTAGTTATGTAAGGGAATAAAAACAGTACTGGCACTTAAAATCATTTCAGATTAGATCTAATGTCTTCAAATTTTGCGTTCTAGTAGTTACTAGATTTATGAAAAGATGGGATTCATAATCAGCTCAAATTTCTCCATGTGTTCCAGAGTATGTAAATTTTGTTAGAAAAGATATATTCCATATTTTTGTACACCATTGCATTAGATCTGGTATAACCAGAGATTTCCAGTTACTGGTAATTGCTATTTCTAGCTTTGCCGCTGCTAATAATGTCATCATAATCTCAACATCTGTCTCATTCAAAGCACCTTTTATGCAGGCAGAAAACATGGATTAAAAGCTGTATTGTGCCCATTGCTATCATTTAAGCCATGTTTTAGTGGCATGTGGATGAGCCTCAGCAACTACCATTCTCCTGCCACTTGGTGGGGATTAGTACTTTTGCCAAATTTACTTCTGGTTTCAAAGAATCACAGATCAGCATTATGTGCAAACCAAGAAACAAACAATGGGGAAGGGTGCCCAGGGGAGGAGTGCATTGCAACAGAGAGGGAGAAAATCCATTGTGCAAGCCAATGTCTGTTGCACGAGCAGAGCAGATCTTCCCTGAACACAGAGAAGTAGTCTGCAAATGTGTGTAGGTAACAGTATCCCAGGAAAGTATGGTAATGTTCACATTTCTGTCATCTGTACTAAACTTTTTATTGTAATATATAAAGAAAATCATTGCTAAAATTCCAGATAAATAAAGGTAGTAATTCTGTTGTGAGAAATTGCAATTAATAGTAGCTAAACTTTCACAATGGTAAAATACATCTGGACTCAATGATAACAGAACAAATTTTCACACAGGAATAATGTGTGATGCAGAATGACTCATATTTTGTTCTCTTTCTACTTTTTTTCCACCTTCAGGTGCCTTAACTGGACCCAAAGTTGATCCACGTGTGAGAGCAGTATGGGGGAAGAGCGTTACACTGAAATGCATAATTGATATAAATGAAACATTAACACAAATTACATGGGAGAAGATGCATGGAAAGACTCCACAGACAATTGCTGTACATCATCCTGATTATGGATTTTCCGTTCAAGGAGAATATCAAGGAAGAGTATTTCTTAAGAATGCCTCACTTACAGATGCATCAATCATCCTAACAAATATTACCTTCTCTGATTCTGGAGAATATGTATGCAAAGCAGCTACGTTTCCTCTAGGAAGTTCCCAGTCATCAACAACTGTAACTGTATTGGGTATGCTTATTTTTTATTTTGTAGGCATTCTACCTACATGTTGGAAGATCAGTATTAAAACTGGAGTTTGCAATATGTGTTTCAGCACAAGAATTGTCACTTTTGTTTCAGTACATCTTGAAAGTCCTTGCTTTGTTTAGAGATTTTGTTTAGAGTCCTTGCTTTGTTTAGCGCAGTGGAGATTCAAACTGGAAAAAGGTTTATCTTCCTAGTCTTTTGACTATTTCATACCTCATTGTGTTTCAGTTAAGGTAGATTTTTTCTTCTATTGAAGTTTATGCTGCTTGTAAGCCACATTGGAATCATTCTTGGGGAAAAAGACAGTATAATATATACTTAACTATATCTAGATAAACTGGTTTGGCATTATGAAAATGGTAATGGCCAATGAGGTTTGCTGAAAGACCATTTGGTTACCATTCCTGTCTTCCCCTACAGTGGAGAGCTGCAGAAGAGGGCATTGCATGGGTGCTGTGGACCAATAAGTATATGTACTGTTTTCATGTATATTTGCTGCTTCCATGCATACTAGTTATCTCAAAACACTTTTAAGTCAAATCTGATGGGTTTTGCTCATTCATTTTAAACTGCTTTCATGGCCTCTGACTGATTTTTGTTTGTTTGTTTATAATCATTGCCTCTTAGTTTATATTTTTAATTCTATTTTACTGTATTATAGTTTAGCTCACTGACTTGGAATACCTCAGGATGAAGGGCTGTTTAGACATTTTTAAAATATATAAATACTTCTAGCCCCTTAGTAACAAATTGTCTACTGAGCTGATGAGTTGCCATTACTGTACTTGGTGATATTTTCACACATGCTCACTAGGGGGGAACGTGACCTTGTAGCTTCTTCAATGAATGGAGAAAATATATTTTATTCTCTGAAGTATTTGTCTGGAATAATTTTAGTTAGCTAGGTATTCCCTTGAATTAGGTTTGAATGCTATTGTCTGGAAATGGAACGTTCAGTTGGAGTGTATTACAAAATTCTTGGAGTGTGCAAAGTCACAGCAATTAGTATTGTAGCTTAGGAACATAAGAAGCTGCTTTATACCATGTCAAACTATTCTTCTGTTTAGCTTAGTATTGTCTTCACTGACTGGTGGCAGCGCCTCAAGGTTTCAAGCAGGAGCCTTTCCTAGCTCTACCTGGAGATGCTGGGGATTGAACCTGGGATCTTCTGCATGCAAGGCAGATTGCGGAGTGTGCTCGCGCGGGGGGAGCCTTCGCACCTTAAGACGCTCGGAGATTTCCCCTTCCTTCTTAGGAGGGAGAAAGTGTGTCTTATGGAGCGAAAAATACGGTAAAACAAACTAGTTAAAAACGAAGATACATTAAGATACATCAGAACACATTTAGAACCAGGAATTAAAATACATTTTTTCCTGACAGTAGACTATTTATTAGTATCATTTGTGCCTTAAGTTTTCAAAGGCCTGTTTTAGTAGGAAGGACTTATCCTGCTGATGAAGGATAGCAAAGATGGAGCAGCCACAGAAAAGTCTGTCTCATGTACCACCAGTACCAATTCTTCTAATGTTGATGGAGCCCAGAGGAAGGTATCACCTGAGGATTTTAGTACATAGGCAGTTTCATATAAGGAGGTTTTTCAGGTAGCCTGGGCCCAAGCTGCACAGGCTCTTGACTAGGTTGCTGGTGGCTAAGCTAGAAGTGTGTTCTTGTTTGTTTTTTAAGTCCTTAACAATATTTATTATATTTGTTTACAGAATGTTATAAAATATATGGAATTGGTTCCAGCAGTTGTTGTAATTTGTTCTGGTAAAATATGCTTCTCCTTGAGAAGGCGCTTGCTCTTAATCAAAGCGAAGCATCCTCGTCCTATGATTCCTTTTTTACCTTTGTGCACTGCAACAAATATTTTTCTCTCTTTTAGAAAGCTTAATTATTGGCAATAAATGTGGCCTTCACAAAATAGCCACATCATTCTACATAATGCTGTATACCCTCTTAGCACTGTTGTGGTAACATTTGTGATGCATGGTTTGCTGTTTGATGCCTGTCTCCACCAGTAGGTTCTTGTATTGATCAGAGGACAAAACATTTCTAAAATGACCCAGAACATAGAATATGTTCCTATTGAGTGCACTGCTGCTGCCACAGGAACTTTCCTTGGTGACTACGACATCAACAGTTGTTGGTGTGTTTGGAAAACATTAAGACTTGCTCTGCAGTGTGAATAGGCAGAACCTGCATGGTTTCTATCAATACTATTTTAAATTTTATCTTTAGTATTTTGCAAATGTGGGAAGATTATTTATTTGTGTTTAACCCCTTTGTTTGCAAATGTTGAAATTTAAATAATTATTTCTGGTAAGCTAAAGCAAGCTGGATGAAGTTGTGATTTGGGATATTCTTTGTTATAAGATTAGAATTTAGAAGGCAACTTACAAAATAGGGGTGAAATGAAGTAACTACAGACAGCTTAGATAAAACAGTGATCTTCTAGGAGAAGTCTGCAGCAAGTGTTAACAAGGTTCGCATTCTATGCAGCTTCAGATGTATAGTACCGTAATTTGGATCTCGGATTCTGTTTTTTACAGGCTTTCCTTTAGATTGTAATAAAATACCCTGCCTTTAATTCTGATCCTATTAATGAAGGCATTTTCATAGAAGAAAAATAATGGTCAGTACAATTTAAATACTGGAAATTCTCCATCCTGTTCCTTTCACTGGTCCTATTCCCAAGTGCTAATTCCCACACCCTATACCCATACCCACCATCTTTGTGGAATAAGGAAGGGACAAGCTTTTAAAAGTTTATACCTCCTTGATGTGGTATGTTTCTGTAATAATGCATCACACCCAAGGGCAGTTTCTTACAAGTATTAGATAGTGATGATTATTATTTCATATAACTTGGCTGCAACCCTTCACAAGCATATTGACTTCAAGAGTTATGTCTGACCCCCCCCCCCCGGGCCTGGATTTATCTGTAAAATATTAGCCTCTAAACCCCTTATACCAGTGAAGAAGCACATGAGACAGTCTCCAAGTTAAGACTTGGCAGGGCAGACTGTAGTCCTATTTGCATGTAAATCTGTTTAAGGGTTAATATCTAGTCATCCCAAGGTGCATTGCAAATAAGTACTTCATTTAGACATTCTTACTTTACTCAAGGAGGAAATAATATCAGGATGAGGTTGTGAATTTTAATAGTGGTTTCTAAAGAAAATAGCTGCTATGGACCATTTTCTGCCTCTTCTTGCTTGATATGACCTCTTGGAACATTTCAAAGAAGTGCTGCACCCCCTACACGAAGCAGAGTCTATCTGTCAATGATCTACTCTGTCATTTTTCCAGTCACTGAAAATAAGTAATACATGGCCCATCTCTTTTTAAGCCCTTTACTCACACCATCATTCATTTTGGAAAGACATTGACTAAATACATTTTCACTTAGTTTCCATTACTAAGTTGACCAAAGTTATTTAAAAGTTTTCACATCTTCTCCCCCAGTAATCCTTCAGGTTTAGTCAGTTGATTTATTAATATTGAAAATAGGTTATATACTTTGAACCTTGTTTGTCTTTCTCAAAATCCAACTTCATGTGCTTCTTTATTCAGTATCCAACTTAAAGTCCTTTTTTAAAAATCCTGTATCAGTTCTGAATCTAATGTTCCTAATTTTATCTTTCCTAGGTTCTCTTATCACACAGAACTTATCAACATTATGTGTACCATAATGTTCAGATTAACTTATTTAGAACAAAAAGGGGAGAAAATGATTAGTTTTCGATAGAGCATAATATATAAGGCATTGCATACAAGCTCTCATGAAACATGTATTGGGTGAAATTTATTGTGATTTGAACAAACCTCGGCAACTTGTGGTTTTCACTCTTCTTTCCGCAGTCTTCTCATGCAGCTGCAAAGAGTTAAGCTTCATTTTCTGTTCTTGATTAACCCCAATTTACGTTGTAGGCCTACACATCTGACAAATTGAGGTTCGTCTTAAATCATGGGTTATGAAGCTGCTTACCTACAGTGTGGACATAGCCCTATACTGTGGTTAATCCAAAATTCAAAACCAAAGCAGAAAAGCTTTCTCTGCAACAATAAACGTTAGAAATCATATTTAATCTTTGCAGTGGTAATTCACTGGAAGTCAAATATTAACATACAGGGGGTGGGTTAAACTATGCGTTAATCTGTTCCACCCCCACTAATATTGACAGTAGCAGAAAGAAAAACTTCAGGGAACACAGGGAGGGTGCACTGCTCTGATTCCCTCCCTGGTTGTTGGGTTGATCATTAGAACCTGAAGTACTGTTTCTGGGGGGCAGAGGGTAGGCAGGTGTGAGGAATTCCCTGGTCCTGAATGGGATAACTCTGCCTCTGAAGGACCAGGTGTGCAGCCTTGGGGACATTTTGGACTCACAGTTGTCTATGGAACCACAGGTCATTTTTGTGTCCAGGACGACTGTTCACCAGCTCCAACTGGTGTGCCACCTGAGGCCCCACCTGTCTGCCCAGTGCCTCACCATAGTGGTAGATATCCTCTTTATCTCCTGCTTGGACTACTGCAATGTGCTCTGTGTGGGCGTCTCCACCCCCATTGTTCTGCCCGGACACTGAGGTCCAGCGCCGAGGGCCTTCTGGCGGTTCCCTCACTGCGAGAAGCAAAGCTACAGGGAACCAGGCAGAGGGCCTTCTCTGTAGTGGCACCCGCCCTGTGGAACACCCTCCCATCAGAGGTCAGAGAGATAGACAACTACGTGACATTTAGAAAATACTAAATTCCCTGTTTAGGGAAGTTTTTAATCTGTGATATTTGATGTATTTTAATGTTTGTTGGAAGCTGTCCAGAGTGGCAGGGGAAGCCCAGCCAGATGGGCAGGGTATAAATAATAAATTATTATTATTATTATTATTATTATTATTATTATTATTATTATTATTATGGGGTGTGTCTGTTTCTGTGCCTGTGTGGCTAGCCTGTTTGTGAGCTGTATGCATGATAGAGAGGGGGGCATGTACCCACAATCACTGCTTTGTATTAGATTTCTATACAGTAGATTTATGAAACACAGACTATCTAGAACAGGCATAGTTACAGGTAGGTAGCCGTGTTGGTCTGAGTCGAAGCAAAATAAAAAAATTCCTTCAGTAGCACCTTAAAGACCAACTAAGTTTATATTTTGGTATGAGCTTTCGTGTGCATGCACACTTCTTCAGATGCATGCACACGAAAGCTCATACCAAAATATAAACTTAGTTGGTCTTTAAGGTGCTACTGAAGGATTTTTTTTATATTCTAGAACATCCTGCGTATTGTATCATGATCTTAATTATTGATGTAGATAACAAAACAAATTTAAATGGCACCATACTTCATGGTCTAAGCAGAAAAGTAGAACTATCTACCTTTGTTTCAGAATTAGCATTTGCAAATTGCCTCTTCCAATTTTCTTACAATTACCCCTTCATTGCAGCCCCCTGAACAACAACACTGCATTCTGGGGCAAAGTGTTTTTTAAGGGGGGCAGTGGGGATGGGGGTGGAAGGAAGGCTTACTGCCTGTAAACTACCCTCTCTGATTCAAATCTTTACTTTTAAATCGGTTTATTTAGGAAATGTATACCCTATTCTTCCAGTGGAAGCTCGGGAGGGCTTACAAGAAAAGAAAATAGCATTTTTTTTAAATCAACCATTTAAAAATGGGTGTTTGGTTGAACTTCCTAAAATGATGTCTACTGCATAAAAAATAAAGTGGTTGGTAAAACTGAAAAGGTCTAACTTTCTGGCAGAAAGCACAAAGGGAGGGGGGGGCAGAGGATGGCAAACAAATTTCATCGGGTAAGTTACCATATTCCACAGTCTGATGGCTATGGAAAACGATCTCTCTCACCTCAATTATGCTTCTGCTACAGGCAGGCCTAGGAGAAAGGCTTGTCTACAAAAATCTTAGGAACAATGTAGGCTAGTACGGAAAGTATATTGGACCCACACAGTTTAGGACTAAAGGTAAGCACCAAGACTTTGAATGCTACCTGGTAACAAATTAACAACTAGTGCAGCTGTTTGGTGAACACTCACAAATACCCTTCCTGTATTATCGACCAACTGAAGTTTCTTAAGATTCTTTCAAATAGGCTTGTGTAAAAGTACATCTGCACTATTTGCATTCAGATGCAAAGCTGGAAGCAGGAGTACCCCAAATTGCAACACTGATTTTCAGGGGCAGGAGTTACTTTCCAATCCAGAATAGACTGTATCCCTAGTGTGGGGGGGTGTCTAACTAGGAACTGTTGTCTTGATTGTGGGCATCAACAATTTTTCTAATGTCTGATGAAAATAAGAATAAGTGTACCCTTAAACTGCACACTGTTGACAAAATGTTCTAAATCTCTAAATCCAGAAGCTCCATGTAGATATTGAAATAGCATGGAGGACCAGACTAAACCCTTAGGTACACAATTTGCCAATAGCCAAGGCATTGTATAAGAGTCCCCTGGTTTTATTTGAATGAACTGTGGAACTTGCTATGAATAAACTATGGAACTGTAACAGAACTTTGCACGTCTTGACTCTGGCAATAGGTTTAATAGGTTTAATTGCTTAAGTGGGCAGTAACAGTTTGTCTTTATTAATGTTAATATTTATCTTCAGATATTCCCATTGGAATGTACTATATCCTCATATTTCTTATACTGTAAATGTGACATTTATTCAATTCAAAGTTGCTGTACTGATCTGATTAGGAACTGAGCTATTATGATACTGTGTCTAATTACCTGACAGAAGAAAGCCCTATTGAACAGTACATAATAGGTTTGCACTGCTCACCTACTTGTTGTTTACTGGCTAATTATTCAGGTAGGCAGTGATGGACTACGTGGTGTCCTGCCCTATTCAATTTGTACATCTGAGAAGAATTTTCACAATAAGTCAACTAGAGCACTTTTCTTTCGAAATAAAACTGCAGATAACTTCAAATAAATGTAATGCTAGTTACCCTAACAATGTATAGAAAAAAGAAGCTATGTGAAAGGCATTCACTATCAGCCTGGAAGCACTTCCAGAAACTATTTAGGAAGATTATTGATATGGCAATTGGCAGTATTTATATATGCCTGCATTGAATATCTGGAGGTGGTTGGAGGATGGATTGTGGTTAATGGATTGAGGTTGAATCCCAACAAGACAGAAGTACTGTTTCTGGGGGGCAGAGGGTAGGCAGGTGTGGGGAATTCCCTGGTCCTGAATGGGATAACTCTGCCTCTGAAGGACCAGGTGTGCAGCCTTGGGGACATTTTGGACTCACAGTTGTCTATGGAACCACAGGTCATTTTTGTGTCCAGGACGACTGTTCACCAGCTCCAACTGGTGTGCCACCTGAGGCCCCACCTGTCTGCCCAGTGCCTCACCATAGTGGTAGATATCCTCTTTATCTCCTGCTTGGACTACTGCAATGTGCTCTGTGTGGGCTACCTTTGAAGGTGACTTCAGAAACTACAATTAATCTGGAATGTGGCTGCTAGACTGGTGACTGGGAGTGGCCGCCAGGACCATATAGCACTGGTTCTTAAAGGCCTACAAGGTGTTGGTGTTGACCTTTGAAGCCCTTGCAGCTTTGGCCCTATGTACCTGCAGGAGTCTCCACCCTCATTGTTTAGCCCAGACACCGAGGTCCAGCTCTGAGGGGCTTCTGGCGGTTCCCTCGGTGTGAGAAGTGAAGTTACAGGGAATTGGGCTGAGGGCATTCTCGGTAGTCACACCTGCCCTGTGGAACACCCTCCCATCATATGTCAAAAGGATAAATAATTATATAACCTTCTGTAGACATTTGAAGCCAGCCCTATATCAGGATGCTTCTAATGTGTGGTGCTCTTGGGTGGTGGTGGTGGTTCTGTATATTATGTTGGAAGCTGCCCAGAGTGGCTGGGGCAACCCAGACAGATGGGTGGGATGCAAACAATAAATTTTTCTTATATATTTTTCTGTAGTTGAACCAGTCGTGAGCCTAAGAAAGGGACCAAATGCTTTAATTGATGGTGCCAATCAGACACTTGCCGCAATTTGCACAGCAGCCACTGGAAAACCAGCTGCAGAGGTTCTCTGGGAAGGTAGTCTTGGTGAAATGGAATCCACTTCAACTTCATATCCCAATGAAACTGTGACAGTGGAGAGTAAATACAAACTGGTCCCCACAAGATTTGCTAGAGGAAGGCATATAACATGTGTTGTGAAACATCCAGCCTTGGAAAAGGAGATTAGAATGGTGTATGTGCTTGACATTCAATGTAAGTAAGTTGCAATATGTTCTCTATCTTGATCATTTGTCCTCTAAAAACATTTCATATTGCAAGTGGTAAGATATCTTGTTGGTATCAAATATTTCCAGCCTTTGACTTAGACCTTACCCTTTAAAAATAAAAGCCCTGGGTTGAGAACAAGGAGGAATGTTTCCTCTCTCATGTCATCCTACCTTGAGAAGTAGCAAGTAGCTAGCAATTGCTCTTATCCATATACTGATTTGGGGCCCATCCCAAGGTAATTTATTGTTCTGCCATAATTATAATGTAGCTTTTTCCCAGGAATACCTTGATCAGATTGCTGAAATGGTCAGGACCATTTCACAGCACATTTGAATTATTCCATATTAACATCTTAATCTTGTCGTTATTGACTAAATATAGTCAAATGGGAAATAATTATGTTAATAAACTCTTAAGTTTATATGTAACTTGATGTTTTGATACTTAAAAGCCCCAAAATAAGAGTGTCAAATACATAATGTGCTAACTTTAAGCTACAGGGTGCCCTGGAATAACAGCAGTTATCTGGGGTGGGGGATCAATTCAGGGGGTGCATGGCAACTATATTCTAATTAAATTCCAGGTTAACTGAAATTGATAACCCGCAGGATAGTTTCCACTACTTAATGCTTATTTATTAGAATATGTTCCTGACAAATACAATTTGAAGTTGTATATATGATCTGTGCAGATAAAGTGCAATAAATACCGTATATACCGGCGTATAAGGTGACTGGGTGTATAAGATGACCCCCTAATTTTCAAGTTAAAATATAGAGTTTGGGATATTATCTATATTTTATGTACTTGCGATTTCTGGCGCAGTGGGGACTCCATGAGCAGCGCTGGAATCGCGTCTTTGCAGCCGCAGAAGCGATTTCTGGCGCTGCGGATATGAGGACATGCTCAGAAGCGATTTCTGGCACTGCTCGGCAAGTCCCCACGCTGCTCGGTGAGTCCCCGTGCTGCTTGGCAAGTCCCCAGTTCAGCGCAGCGCACGGGGGACTTGCCGAGCGGGCAGTACCCGGTGTATAAGACCCCCGAATTTTGAGACGATTTTCCGGGGTTAAAAAGTTGTCTTATACACCGGAATATACGGTAGTATCTAATTTAGACGCTGTTAAATGTGTTGAGAATTTTAAGATGGTTTCTTAACAGCTCTCTTAGTGTCAATTTCACTTAAGACTGTGTTCCTTAATGGAATCAAATGTATTATGTCCAAATTCTATTGACAGTGCAGGTTGGCATAGATGGCAAGCAGGCAGAAGGTGAAATCTGGGTAGGTTAGGTATTCATTAGAAGCTAAGAAAATAATTTAGATGGGGACTGTTTAAAGTTGCTAGATTCCACAAAGTCTTACTTGTGGTTGCAGATTGTTTTCCATAGTAGCTTACGTTTATGTATGTTTGTAGATTCCCCCGAAGTTACAGTGACTGGGTATGATGGAAACTGGTATATTGGAAGAGAGAATGTTTTACTCAGGTGTAATGCGGATGCAAATCCACTGCCAATGGAGTTTACATGGAGTCGGTAAGTTCTTGTTTGATTATGGCATTCATCAAAATGTAAAATATTTTTCAATTCTGAACCTTAATTTCTTAAATACGTATCAGTCTGTGAATGCTATGTTGCAAATAGTTTATTTAAATTGCAAAGTTATGGAATTAATTACCATCAAATGTGGTAGTAGCACTTAGTATACATGACTTCTTTAAAGGATAAGACCAAATCCAAGGAAAATAGGTTATTCAATGGCTGTTAACCATAACAGTTCAAAATGTTCATCGTGAGTGGCAATATACCTCTAATTTACCAGATGCTTGGAGCAAACAGAGCGTGGCTGTTTGAATCTTCCAGAAGTACTGTGGTATCTCCGGTTGTGAACAGGATCCGTTCCGGAGCTCCGATTGGATCCCAAGGTTTCCGCAACCAAAGGGACTGCTTCTGCGCATGCGCGCATGGTGAAACCCGGAAAGATACTCCCGGGTTTTCCGTGTTCGCATCCTGAAGGATATGCAACCAGAGGTGTGCGTATTCAGAGGTACCACTGTATCTGACTTGGGGGTGGGGGTCAGAAGTGTATATTAGATGGCTCCTTGGTCTGTTCTAGCAAGAGAAATATTTTAAGCAGCATATTTGTCACAACTCAAAGATTTCAGGGAGAATACAACACTGGTTTTCACAGAAAAAGCCCATCTCCTACATATGCTAACAGCGTAAGAGAAAGACACAATTTGAATTATTTATGAATAAAATGAAGGGACCCAGGTGGCGCTGTGGTTAAACCACTGAGCCTAGGGCTTGCTGATCAGAAGGTTGGCGGTTCAAATCCCTGTGATGGGGTGAGCTTCCGTTGCTTGGTCCCAGCTCCTGCCAACCTAGCAGTTCGAAAGCACGTCAAAATGCAAGTAGATAAATAGGAACCGCTACAGCGGGAAGGTAAACGGCGTTTCCATGTGCTGCTCTGGTTTGCCAGAAGCGGCTTTGTCATGCTGGCCACATGACCTGGAAGCTATACGCCGGCTCCCTCGGCCAATAACGCGAGATGAGCGCGCAACCCCAGAGTTGGTCACGACTGGACCTAATGGTCAGGGGTCCCTTTACCTTTACCTTATGAATAAAATAGTATGCTTTCTTGTTAAGAAGTAATACATTGCTACATTGAATTTATCAACAAACATAACAAGCTTCAGTATAAACTGTAGAATAGGCTTTTTTTGCAGAATGATCTATTGATTTTATGTATAGCAGGTTTGGAGAGTAGATGGCTTTTTGAATTTCTGCAAAGCTGCTAGTATTTTGTTGGGGGATTGCCAGTCATGATTAATGTTAAACACAAATGCTGCAATTTATTAACTTTGGGCAACAATTATATTTGATTCAGAAGTTATCTGTGATCTATTATTTCATGGTATAAATGTACATAAAATTTTAAAAAGTTGTGTCATGTCCATAACTAGTTAATAGCTGCCTTGCATCATTTTAAAGATAATTTTATTTTAATGTCATTTTATGTATAATCAATTTAAAAGTAGTTTTCATCTTAATTTGATGGCTCTGCAAATTATTTGAAGTTAAAGTGCTCTCTGAAACTACAGTCAGTATATTTGTAGTAATGAAATCACCACTACAAATGCAGTTCCAAATATAGCACAATGGAAGCTTTCTTTCTTTTTTAGAGGTCTAACGTTTCCTAATCGAGCAGGGGTCAGCAACCTTTTTCAGCCGTGGGCCAGTCCACCGTCCCTCACACCATGTGGTGGGCCGGACTATATTTTTTGGGGGGGGGGGTTGAATGAATTCCTATGCCCCACAAATAACCCAGCGGTGCATTTTAAATAAAATGACACATTCTACTCAAATATAGCACAATGGAAGCTTTCTTTCTTTTTTAAAGGTCTAAACCAGGCATGTCAAACCTGCGGCCCTCCAGATGTTTTGGACTACAATTCCCATCTTCCCCAACCACTGGTCCTGCTAGCTAGGGATCATGGGAGTTGTAGGCCAAAACATCTGGAGGGCTGCAGGTTTGACATGCCTGGTCTAAACGTTTCCTAATCGAGCAGGGGTCAGCAACCTTTTTCAGCCGTGGGCCAGTCCACCGTCCCTCACACCATGTGGTGGGCCGGACTATATTTTTTTTGGGGGGGGGGGGTTGAATGAATTCCTATGCCCCACAAATAACCCAGCGGTGCATTTTAAATAAAATGACACATTCTACTCATGTAAAAACACACTGATTCCCGTATCGTCCGTGGGCCGGACTGAGAAGGCGATTGGGCCGCATCCGGCCCACAGCCTTAGGTTGTCTACCCCTGTATTAGAGGAACTGAGTTTGGATGTTTTAGTAGTAGCAACCTATACATTTTCAATTCTTCTGCCCCTGATTTTGAAGCCATTCAAACCAATTCTTTTGAAACTCGAAGCACCTTGTATTTTCATTGTCGCTTTGGAGGATAACTGGCTTACAACCTCCCCTTTTATGCTGATTGGGCAGCTCTAGGGACCCTGTTGCAGAAAAATAACAGTTCTTTGACCACTGCCCTGCAACTTTGGATCACAACAACACCGATCTTAAGTTGAGAAACACTGTCCATAACTGAAGACAGAAGATGAAGTGATATAAGTCTTTAAAATCAACACTAATCAGGAGCATATAACTCTTTATCAGTAGGCTCTGCCCTCCTCCAGGCAGGCCTACCGTACATGTTGTTCTTTCCTTGTGGCCTGGCATTTGCCCTTTTCCTTTATGTTAGGCTGAGGCTGTGTACACACCATACATTTAAAGCACATAGCTTTCTCCGTACAGTTGCTACAGTTCCTGGCAACCTTAACAAACTCCACTTCCTAGGATTATTTGGGGGAAGTAATGCACTTTAAAAATATGGTGTATACACAGGCTTACATTAATGGAGACCAGGTCTAGTTTTGTAGGTGAATTGTGAATTAAATGATGATACGCCACCTTTGTGTAGCGCTTGCGTGCAGCAAGAAGAAAATATAATTAAATGCTCTTGAGAAGCCTTAATTTCTTCCTCTGTTGTATTGTGGGTAAGGTACTTTATTACTGAAGATGATATAGCTTCACATCCTGTAATCGTGCTGCAGTTGATCTTATTACATATCCGTTAAACATTGTTAACAAGACATTTAACATTTTTACTGTTGTAGTAGTTTGGTTTGAATTAAAGTGTTGGTAACCAAGAAAGAGATTTTGAACCTGCTTCTGCTTTGTAGCAAAATTCGGCTTATGTTCTGCTTATGTTCATAGTGTTTACGTGAATATGAATATGAATGTGAACAGGTAAATGGAGGTGTGAGTGGGCGGTCCTTGGGTGCAACTAGTTAAGAGATTTAGAATGCTCTGTTCTCTCCTCTCCCTCAGTTTTTTCAGTGTGCCATGTACTTTAATGTATAAAGCAAATAAAGGATTTAAATTTCTATGCTGAACTTGCCAGAGATATGCATGTATACTTATAGAATAATTCACTCAGACAGATTGAGTTGTGAGGTATTGTGAGAAATTTAAATGGCACCCCACATCCACTCACCATTGCCATCAGATAAGCCGCTGGCTTGCTGATGTAGGAGAAGGGCTCACCAAATGGCACTTTGCTGAAGGCTCTCCCAATTCTGGAGCCAACCCTAGATGAGAAAAAAGCAGCTTTGTAGCTAATATAACTGGCATGGAGGTACTGAGTAACATTGATGACTTTTCTGCAGAGGTTCAGATGAGGAGCTACGAGCATGTATTCTGTACAGCATAAAAAGTAACTAAACAATTTCCTAGTCATCTAGATGATGCTTTATGTAATATTATATGAATGAATTATATTAATATATGACTTAATTGTGTGATATGAGATGATTGACTATAATTTAATATACATTATTTGGAATGGGCATAAGGCTAAATTGGTGTATGGGCACCTAATGCTCAGCTCAGCACCATGAGAAGAGAATTGTTTTCATACCAAATTTGACACTGTATACATCTCACCAATATTTTAAGGCAAATGACTAGTTCTTATGAGTATGACAAAGTCTCAATGTTTGTGGCAATGTCTGCTGGGATCTTAGAAGTCAATACACCAGTTGAGCAGAATTTCAGGATGTCAAAACATGATGATTGAAATCCTTGTATATTTCTTTGTATTTTTTTGTATGTCTTCATGATTCTCACAGTTGCCTATCATGGAACTCTGTTTTGGAAACTGAAGGAAGAGAGTGTTACAGAAACCTAAAGACTGTTCAGTATTTCTATATTAGTTTTAGAATACATGAACAAAATTACTGCTGAACTCCTTCAGTTCTCATATTAAATATAATTGTGAAATTCAGTTTTTTATTCCTTTTACTTTGAGATACTCTGCACATGAACTCATTTGCTTCTAGAGAAGGAGAACCTCTTAGCTATTTAAAATTATCTGATTTGAATAAAATAGTAGATTTGGAACACTCAAAAATGCCTCTTTGTGATTCAGGTTGGATCGACATTGGCCTGAAGGTCTACAGCCTTTAAACAATACACTGCATTTCAACAGTCCATTGACATATAATTATACTGGAACTTATGTTTGTACAGTGGCTAATTCACTTGGTCAAAAAAGTGATCAAAAGACTATCTACATACTAGGTAAGTCACTGGATGTTTTTTTCTTCAGTAATTGAACAAACTTCTTAATGATAGATCAGCAATATAATGGTCATAGTGTGTGTTATTGTTTCATTTTAACTATTAGCTTGAGAGAATATCCACTTTACTTAAAGTTCCTTGTAAGAAAATTTCTATTGCATGGGATATTCATTATATAAGCAAAAATATAGGGATGTATCTGCACACAACGCTGACAGAAATAATGGTTGGCTTTATAGTAGCTGGAGCGACAGGACTTAGGAACACAAGTGGGTTGTAAATGGGGAAATATTTGCCCTCTTGTAAAGATGATTTACATGACATAATCTAGTATGATATCTGAAAGCAAACCAGTACACTTTTCTTCACAGCTGTGGTTGAAATCATAAGTTGGGGAAATGAAGTTTTAAGTAGGAGTTTTAAATGTACTTAACAATAATTTAAGGTAGTGTTTCTTGTACTGTGGGCTGGGGATTACCAGTGGGCGTAGCCTTGGCACAACAGCCCATCTAGTGCCTCCTTACTTTTCTGCCCCCTGGTCTTTCTGTAACTGAGACCAGCAGCTCACTGCATGCACATGTTTAGACGTAAATGATGGTTAGAGAATGAAGCTGTGGCACACACAAAAAGGGAAGGAGAAGGATGGGTGGGCTGAGAGGCTGGCTGTATGTGAGAAGGAGGAGAGAGAACAGGAAGAAAGGAGGCAAAAGGAATGGACAGATTGAGAGAGAAGCCTTCTGGGAACTTCATTTCAACAGTGCTTGCACTCCATTCCTCTTGTTCCCCACACAGTCTCCTACTGAGTGACGATGACCACCTGCCTAATTCGTGGCAGTAGAAGAGCAACCTCTCATTGACATATAATGAGAACTGGAGTGCCTGTTTGTGTGTGCATGGCCACAGGAGGGTGGGAGAGCACGTGGACCTGAGAGACCAGGGAACTGAAGAGGGTTTTTTGGGGGTGTGTGTGTAAGAAGTAGAGTCCTTCAAACATCAGTTTTGTTATGTGTGCTTTTAAATTTGTTCACAATTGACCTGGAATTAGGTTAGGGTAAGCAGTGAGGTAGCCAGATTTACTGATGATAGCAAAGGGTTCAAGGAAGTTAAGAGAAAAAGAAATTGTGAGAAGCCACAAAAAAGGATGAATACTTACCATAGGAACATGATTTATTAAAAGATCTATACTTTGAAGTGCTAAAAATAGATGGTAGACGTACATCAGTAGCATTGTTCATTCTTTTAAAAGCAAACTTGATATGCACATTCGATTACAGTAGAAAAAAATGAAAACTTGTTAAAGTTAGGGTTAAATTTTATCCTTTATATCAGGATTTCCTGCAGCCTGACTTTTACTCTTGATCTTCTCAAGAAGCAGATATATGTTCTTACGTTTTATGTACAAGACAAGTCCATAATGGGATGTTATTTGTATCTTTGGATATTTTTTTTTATTTATTGCTCAAAGTAGCATACATAATTCTTCCCATTTTATTCTCATAACACCCGTGTGAGGTAAGTTAAGCTGTAAGTTAGTGAGAGACTAGCCCAAGGACCTCCAGTGATCTTATTGTCTGACTGAGAATTTAAACCCTGGTCTCCGCAGGCCCTAGTTTGGCAAACAAACGACTACACCACATTGGCTATCCTGTTTTAAATGTTACAGTCAACATCCTATACAACATATAACAGCATCTATTGAATTTAACAGAAAATCTTCACCTTTAGTTGTTCGAGAGATAAATGTAGTTACTTTGTCCTGAAAACATCCAATCTTACATGTTCAAATTCATGTTAGTCATTAATATTCCAACTCTTCATATGCTATATATTCACTATTCTCTGAGCTCCAGTGCATGCAAACCTCTTATTTTCAAGCAGTTATATTTTGGCAGGTCACACTTTTTGCACAGTCACAGGTTGCTAGATCAAGCATGGTCTCAGGTACTGATAGACCACGCAGTGTCTTGTGTAAGACTTAGGCTAACTCAAGCTATTTTGGAGGTTATTGGCCCGAGCTGAAGCCTTTGACAGTGCCTTATGCCTAAACAAAGCATTAAATGTACAGACACAAATCTATGCCATCTCATAGATGTCACTCTTCTAGAGGTGTGGGTTTATAATTTGTAGCAAGTCAAAGTTGCTTGTGGAGTACTCACCCACTATTGTGTATTCATTTCTACAGTGGCATGGGGGTGCCATGCTTGGAAGTGGTTTGCACCCAAATGAAGTGTTGAATCATGCATGTTATATCTATATGTAAATTCCTATTGAATATTCACATACATTTTTTTCCTATTGATAAATCGTTCCTATTAAGTATTGGGTCTTTTTGCTGCTTATTTAATTTAGGCAACAGTTAAGCTATAAGCGTTTGTATGTGAACAGAAGTCATATGTAATAATGCATGGGTTCTCATTATATGAATTTTTGGATTTGGAGTATGTTAAAGTTAAGGGGGTTGGGACCATGGAAGGTCCTGTATCAGTAGGGATTGAAGGAGAAGACTGAAGGAATGGAGATGCTTGTAAGGAAAAGAAAGGAAAAGAGTCTCTGTAGGAAGTTTATAGGGAAGCAGCTGTTGAAAGCAAATTCCAGACGGGTAGCAGTCTGCTACAACAAAACGAGTCTTGTACATATTTAGAGACGAACAGATTTATTTTGGCATAGGTTTCATGAAATAAAACTCATCAGATGCATCAGGTGTCACCCTTGGTTGGCAGATGTACCTGTCAGCTTGTAATGGGTAGAAAGAAAAAATAATCAACAGTGTGGCCAAAAAGTTGTGAAGGAAGGTTGAGGGAGGGGTGCTGTACATAGACTTCCTCTATTCTTCCCACTCCTCAATTTATCAGTCGTCTTACTGGGACAGTCTAGAAAAGCCCACAAGCTTCAGGTCCCATCATTTCTCTGCCCTCTAGCATCTAATTCTGATGTGACCTTGAAAGAAGAGGAAGCCACCAAGCACCTGCCATTGCCACAGCTTTGGCCAGTTTTTCATGCCTTGGCCTGGGATCATGAAAAGACTCAACTGCCACTCCCTCAACAATGCTCCCTGTCTCTCAAGTAGTGTGGACAGAAGGTCCTCTAACTGCCTACTCAGGCCCATGGTGTGCTGCAAATGAATTTTGTTGACTGGATTGGTATACTGTAGAACAGGTGTGGGGTGGAAGAGGAGGAGGAGGAAAAAGCTCCCTGACATCACCCTGATCAAAAGGCAACCTGATTTTCAAGACAGCAGTTTCAGCATGTTTCCAGATTTCCCCCTTTTCTTTTTTTCTTTTTAGCCTGGTGATACTTCTGTTTCGGGAAATGATAGAAACTAATTAAATCTTTTTCACCTACTTGATACAGGATCAGAGAACTTTATTCACTCCTTTTTAAACTAAACATCATTACTCTAGATCAGGGGTTCCCAAACTGGTCCATATAAGAAAAGAAGCAATTAAAATATGATTTAAAATTATACAGCATTTAGCACAGTACATTACAGTTGCTACAACAAGCAGAGGGGGGAAATCATGAAGTCTGCCAAGACACTCAGGGACCCAGGTGGCGCTGTGGTTAAACCACTGAGCCTAGGGCTTGCTGATCAGAAGGTCAGCGGTTCGAATCCCTGTGACGGGGTGAGCTCCCGTTGCTTGGTCCCAGCTCCTGCCAACCTAGCAGTTCGAAAGCACATCAAAATGCAAGTAGATAAATAGGAACCGCTACAGCGGGAAGGTAAACGGCGTTTCCATGTGCTGCTCTGGTTTGCCAGAAGCAGCTTTGTCATGCTGGCCACATGACCTGGAAGCTATACGCCGGCTCCCTCGGCCAATAATGCGAGATGAGCGCGCAACCCCAGAGTCGGTCACGACTGGACCTAATGGTCAGGGGTCCCTTTACCCTTTACCCTTACCAAGACACTCAGCAATTTTCAAGTGATCTGTTGGAAGAAAAGTTTGGGAACCACTGTTCATATCCCTATGTTCATCTATGTAGTATGCCCATTTTTACAAATTCCTCTGCTTTCTCTTTTGTTCATTTAATGTACTTAATACATAAAGAATTAAACAACTCACTGATGAAAGTGAGTGAATTATGTTACTTAATGACAAGTGGCATAATAGTAGTAGCATAGACCTAATATCAGTAGAATCTTTTGAGAAAATTGGTTTGTGATTCAAGCATGTCAAAAAAGGCTATAAAGATTATATTATGAAAGTTACTGTTCATGGTATTTTGGGATTTAATTCAATTATTCGGTGTATAACCAGCTAAAATATAATCATAATTATTAAAATTACTTAGATTGTATTTTAGTCTTCTAGATTTTGTCTACTTAATTAGCCTACACAGCTAATTATTTTTTTGGAGAAAAGTCTAAACATTAACAATAGCATTTCATGAATAACCTCCTCCAGTGGGCTATTAGTTTTAAAAATAGTTTTAAAAAATAAATACTCTAAACCAGGCATCGCCAACCACCGGCCCATGGGCCGGATACGGCCCGTGGAGGCCATTTATCCGGCCCACGGGCCGCCTGTGAACCGAGCCGCCTGCTCGGCAAGTCCCCCGCACGCTGTAGTAAACCGATTTCTGGCACTGCGGACATTTTGGAAATGGGCAGCCAGCACCGGAAATCGCTTCTGCACAGCCACGGACATGCGCAGAAGCCATTTCCGGTGTTTGAGACATAGGCAGCGCGGCACGGGAAATCGCTTCTGCGCCTGTGCGGCCCATGTCCCGCCCACAGACGGTAGTCCATGGGAATCCTCCGGCCCACGGGCAGAAAACCTTGCCAACGCCTGCTATAAACTGTCTCCTGCCCTTTTTTATATCATCTAGAATCCACTTGATAATGTAAATTATATTAATACTATTATATTCAGGATCCAAAGAACACTACTTTATGTATGTCCTAGGGTTTGGGCATGATCAGTAGAATTTGTTTCCTCTGACATATCCACGGGCCATATCACAAGCAGCTTATGCCACTCAACACAGTTTCAAGATCATTGCCATGTGAGACTGAAAAGGGACCCACTGTTTGTTATACACAGCTCCAAACTCTCTTGGGTACATAGAACAACTTGTGTTTCTTTAATCTAAGCAATTTCCCTATCATCCACATACAACAGTTTCCAATACCCAAATATAGTCTTAAATACATCTTGCATAGTCAGCCCTTAACAAACCTGAGCAATACTCATGCAAAGTAAAGTTTGCATGTGTTGTTTGAGCTTTTAAGTACCCATACCACAACAGAATAAACCTGCAACTTTAGGTGTCAAATATTAGAAGGTTCATTAGGTGCTTTTCATAGAAATTGAATGAATCATAGAATTGTAGAGTTGGAAAGGGACCCTGAGGGTCAATTTTGAAATAAGAAACAAATTTATTATGCTTTGATTTGTTCCACAAGTTCTTTTTTGTTTTGTTTAGAAAGTTCCTATTTTGATTAAAATGTTTCTTTAGTACTAGTGAGAATTTTGGAAGAATTGAAGTACACAATAAACTTTTTAATGCTGCTATCTTTTAAAAAAATTTAAAATCTTGTAACTATCAAATTGAATCCTACCACTACATATATGGTCAGGGGAAATGAAAATAATGAAGAGCTAACTTCAGCATGCAGCTTATAGTTTTTCATTCTCTAACAAAACTATATATAATACATTATTTCTTTCATTCATTCATTCTTAACTCTGCCTTGGAATATAAGAAAAGGTTGACTTTTCAGCTGATGGCATTAATCCATGTTTGCTCTAAAACAGCATGGAAAAAATTGTTGATGATATTGTTAGAGTAAACTATTTTTTCATACTTCAGTAAGCTGGTCCAGAAGTTGTCTGCTCCCTCTACCCAAAGTAATGGAATTAAATGAAGAATGAAAAACTATGCTGAAGTATTTTTACTTACTCATCAACTGTGCTTTCTTATCAGCTCTTAACTTAGTTTGCATTGACATTCTCTGCCTTTTCTGTGTCTTGTGTATCTCTGCTCTTTCATTAGATCCTCCTACTACTACCACTTCACCACCCACGATTCCATGGCTTCCTTCAACTGATGGCATCACAGGTTTAGCAACTCAGCCAAAACTAAAGCTTTTTCCAACATCACCATGGCCAGCAATGCAGGAAGACAATTGGGGCACTATCATCGGTAGTGCAGTGGGCGGGGCTCTTTTCCTGATACTTGTATGTGTCTTGGCTGGAGTTATCTTGTATAGGAGAAGGAGGACGTTCCGTGGTGACTACTTCGCTAAGAACTACATTCCACCATCAGATATGCAAAAGGAGTCCCAAATAGATACCCTCCAGGTAGAGGATGTGGATTCTTACCCTGACAGTGTGAAAAAGGAAATAAAACATCCCGTGAACAGTCACATAACTAAAGACTACTTGGGAGAATCTGAAAAAACAGACTGGAACAAAGTAGACACTATTAACAGGTACCAGGACAGGTATGAAAGACCAATGGATTACTATGAAGGTGGAACACTGGGAATGAAATACTTAGGTGAAGAATGTTATGAAGAGAATGAAGATGACTTAGTTTCACATGTAGATGGCTCTGTAATATCTCGAAAGGAGTGGTATGTCTAAAGACCACCTTCAAGTCTTGACTATACATAAAGCTCCTTCATTAGCTGATCACTTTCAGATTGTTTATACTTTTTCTTGAGGAATAGGTTTTTGAAGTTGATTTTCAAGCTTTTTATATTCTAACTTGACAATTGAAATGTAAAAACCTCATTTAAATGTATTGAAGCTGCTTTATTATTTTTTTCAATGCTGTACTACTGTCTTTCACAAGATATGAATTTTAATATAGCGCTTTATTTGGCCTATAGCACAAGATAACCAAGTGCTAAGTGGAAAAAGAAATTGTTATAAAAAGTTTGAAATGAAGCAACTGTCTTTGCTTGTGACTACAAATTTATGATCAAGACTTACCTTGATAGTACTTTTTGATCCATAATTCTAGTAAACGGTAACATGAAACTGATTCAAGTACAGAGCTGATCTAAGGTACACTTTGTTTACAAAAAATTTTTATGACATGAAATATTCTGATGGCACAGTTTTTTCAAAGCTTTATTTTTAGGTTTTCTGCACAGAATTTAATACCTCTACATTTTTGAGCCTTGCCATTTAGATACTGTAGTAGGTGGTACCTTTTACAGATGACTTGTTGCACTGAACCTGCTGCAATAGACTTTTCAATGAATTAAGTCTTGCAGCATAACAGGAACTCTATATTTTGACACTGCATTTTATTTCCAAGCACTGGGATGTAAGATTCCAATCACTTCAGTTTTGTTTCCAGACTCATCCTTTCCGGAAGATTTATTAAATGTTATTTTGATCCGATACAAACAGTTTACCCTACCTAAAAGGGGAAAAAAGTAATGTTCAGGAAATACTAGGTTTTCATAAGCAGTCTACAGAACATTAATTAAGCACAGAGCTACAAACGCATTTAGTTGAAACCCAGATGCAACTTCTGTATATGAATGAAGATGCATTTTAAGAAATAAACTTTTGGCTTTTCACAGAATTTGATGGTACAAGAAGTATTTGGACTGTCTAAAGAAATGTTGGCTAAAAAGCAGGGAAGCATTAAATGCAGGAGCAAATTTAGACTTTGTAAGCATTTATCACTGAAAAACATGGCATATTTTGAAAGAGAAGGACGAAACACTTTGGCTTAAACAGAAAATATACTAGCATATTTAATATACTAGCAAATATATTTCATATGAGGCATTTTGAGAAATTTGTGCTGCTTGAAAAGAATTGGAGTAGTGCAGTAAAATTACTATTAAAGTAAATTATTACTTAATAGATGGGAGAAACAAATATATGTAAGGAGGGATTTTCTCTGAAGGGCATAGGAAATAGAGGCAACTGTGGTGTTTAAATATACATCTCACATATAGGCTTTAGAAAACCTAGTTGGTTGTGTAGACAATATAGCACAACCAATCGGAGCCCATCATACTTGCTTAGAAGCAAATCCCATTGAAAATCTTCTGTTCAAACATGCTCAAAACTGAAAAGGTAGATGAGTGTTTGCTTCAATAGAAACTTCTTTAAAACATTTGCATATGAATAATTAGATGAATTTGGTAGCATGTGTACAGACAATATTAATGCTTTTTAGCTTCCCAGTAAAAACCTTGGAAGTAATATGAGCACATTACATAATGACTTGCAGTATTTTAGAGCTTTTCAGTCAGTACAGTATCTGTATTAAGGTGCAGTTTTGACAGCACACTGTGACTTGGTTGCTATGTCTTCAGAAATGTGACTGCAGTTGAGTATAAATACATGAAACAGGTTTTCTATACGTCTCTATCACATTGATAATTTAAGTGGTAACACTATTTTACTTCACCAAAGTATGTCTTCAGTACATTTGGAAGTAAAATTATTAAACCATGCTTGCCTGTAAACTCAAGGGAGTTTCGATAATTGCTTCATGGATCTGATCCACCAATGGCTGAAGTGCTTACTTCAGTTAGCTTTTGATCAGGCCACAAGGTAGCAGGTCCTAATTTGTGTGTGTGTTGTTGTTTTTTTAAGATAGCTCATGGTCTTGGGAACACCTCCATTGTAATGCCATACTTTTCTGTAAGCCCTCTAGAAAGCTTTCTTGTGACACTCAAATTTAGAAGCAAGTTCCTAATATTCTGTGTTCTTCAATATAAATTTGTTAAAATTTGATCAAGAGCTTTACAGTTTAAAATGAAGAGGTTCATAATAGGTTTAAAATGTTCAGTGTTGCAGTGTTTTTACCTAATGTATGTTTGGTGTAAATACAGAATTGATTGTAAGTATGAATAGTTGTGTGAAATAAATCTTTTGTTAAATTAATTTCTTGAATGCAGGTCATATCCACAAATGATGGAAAGGCATATAAAATGTAATAGAGGTTAGATTTGTGGTGAGGAAACAGGTAGACTAGAAAATGAGAGCTGAATACAGAAAAAAAACTGTTGAATTAGTACTTCTATATAGCATCTGAAATACTTAACTATATTGGTAAAAGTGTTCATAGACACTAGTCAACATAGCTGTCCTTGATGGCAGATTGTATAATTTGTACCTCAAAGTCTAGGTAAATTGCAGAAAAAGCTGTAAGGTAACACTTAATTTTTAACTGCAGAAAGTTTGGCCTGCTGTTTTGTTTGAAGTTGCCAAATTCTTTACTCTGGAGTAACTATGGAGAACATCAACTATGGAGAAAAGTTGATAACGATAAACACAACTATAAACACAAGACTTGAATTGGTCTTGCCTTCAGATGACTCTACACATAATAAGAATCCCCAAACAAATAGAATCCATACACAGGACAAATATGGATTATGCCCAGTGTATTTTGTAGTGATATTTCTCAGCATGTCCAGAAAACATTTGCTGCTGTAGCCACCAATATGCCTTTGTGTTTATATACAAAGTAGGTATCATTGAGATGATCCTTGTTTAAAATCAGATGAGCCAGCACAAGTTGTTTTCCAGAATGAATGAAACACGATTACAGCATAGCATAAACACCAGTTTGAGTTTTGTGAGTTGTATCAGCTGGGAGACAACCTAATACATAGCTATATACTGAAGATTGTATGCTTGTGTGATGAAAGCATATGTGCCTATTTTGTCAATGCTGCTAAATATATGTATACTTTGGTGAATCATGTTCATTGGATTAATAGCTTGGGAGTCATTATGCAGTAGCAAACTTCCAGACACTCATTATTTGCCAGTTGGTTGTTGCACATTCCATTCTTCCTGAAAAGAGCTGATTTTGCAGCTTGCTAATGATTCCCAGGCAGTCTCCCATTCATGCAGTTTTCAGAGTCACTTCTATGTAGCATCAGTAGAATTGCATTGTGTGCCTTCGGACCATTATTTGGGCTGCTAAGTCAAAGAGCTCAGTTGATAGTGTTCTGCAGTTTGCAAATTACGTTCAGTGTGTAATAAATCACAAGTCCTCATGAATATTGACGTTGGGTGTGAGAAGTACTGATTGTTCAGTTGGGAAATAGATTAGAAAGGGAAGGTGTGTACCAGATAAGGGCAGATCATACTTAATATTCATATTTGCCATGAATGAATGGACTTTCTTCGGTAGGGAAAATGCAGTACTTATATATGGTCTTCCTTGTATACATTTGTTGATGCAGGCGTGCATCTTTCCTCCAAGATGGAAAAAAAAGCAGTTTGGGGTGATAGTGTGAAAACTCATGTGGGAATGGATTAAGAACTACCCCACCTGTACCTTCTGCTTTGGATTTCAGCCTCCACAGCCACATAGGGAAAAACATAGGGACAAACTACACACCATGTGTGTAGTTGAGACATGTATAAGTAATACTTTAGGTGGATTTGGGCCATTGGTATATAGGCCTCCGAAGTCTAGACTTTTCCCCCTTGGAAATGATGTCCAAATTCAAAGTAGGCTGTTATATGAACTTTTTTTCCCATTCTTGCAGCTGTCTAAAGCTTTTCATGGCAGTGTTGCATGTTGGTGAAGCAAAAAGCAGTGCATGCATTCATATATTCTGAGATAGGATGGAGATAAAAATAATGCTAAAGGCATTTTCAAATACTTATGAAATATTTAAGCAATGATTTGCACATTCAGTACAGGTAACACATTTCATGTAACAGAGTAACTGGGCAACTAATTAACTTGCCACTAAAGTGTAACACTCTTATTGACCTGCCACTGTGGTCCACTTCTACTATGATGAGTCACTGAAAATTGTGAACATTTCTAATGTACCTGGTACAGTTCCTGATTTTCAACATGTCACTGAAAAAAGTTACAGGCCTTCAGATTTTTGCAGAGATTTTGTTTGTGTTTTAAGTAAAATAAAACAATGTCTACTGATTTCTACCAAAAAAAAGGATACAGCTAGCCATTTGATAGTAAAATTAGATAACTTCAGATATCATTGTTTTGTTGTATCTCAGGGATATAGAATAAGCAAAGTTGCTTTGGTAAGTATAACTTCAGTAGCTTGCACTTTTGCATTCTTAAAGTATTAGATAACTATTTCTAAACCAGACGGAACTTTCAGAATAACTGCCATTTATTTTTGTATCTTGTTCCTATGCACAGTCTAAAAACAAATGGTTCTATTTGTAGATTGAAATACAAAAGTTTGCTATGCTAAAAATTACTTTCCCAGACATTGTTAAAGGCATCTGTCTCAAATATGTAACGCCCTGTGAATTGAAAATCATTTTCATGTCAACATATTTTGATTCCTCTTTTTTTATCTTTAAAAGTTTAAGACTGTATGTTCAAATTCTGCCTTCAGCAGTCATTTTTTAAATATTGCATAGCTGTTTATGACCCGAATGCAGTGGTAATGATAAATTGTAGATTCTACAACATGTTTAACTCAAAGGCCGATAACTGTATTTCTTTTTCCTGAATTTGAGGAGTTTTGATAACATGACTCATTGCTTGAAAATCATAATGCATGCTGAATTACATTTCAGATGTTCCATTTAAGCAGTCGTCATCAGTAGCTGTAGCTGGGGCTGTAATAGGAGCAGTACTTGCTCTCTTTATCATTACCATCTTTGTGACAGTACTACTGACTCCCAGAAAGAAAAGGCCCTCTTACATGGACAAAATGTAAGTTTTTGTTTGTTTCTAAGCTGATATTGCTTTCAAAAAAGCTTGAAGTGTTTACTCTCCCTTTTTCTCATGCTATACCATTCTATTCTGCTTTAAGGCCCCGTCCCTGCAGTGTTAGTACAAAATGTTAGCATACACTACTCAAAAAATATATACCTAGTCTAAGAACTTTACACTAGCACAAATTAAAAATTCTTTGCGTTTATAATGTGTTTATTTTATTTTTATTTAGAAAGATCTGTAGAATGCTTAATCACTCTGTAACCAGTATACATTATATACCATCTGCAGCAATATCAGCAAAGGCTAATTGTCTGTTATTTGTAAAGTTTTGCTTTTATGTTTGTTGAATATGTTGGTGGTGGGTGGGTGGAACCCCTAAAATAATATTGTATACCTGCCTCTATACATCGTACACCTAGACGTACAATAAAGGTGTTGTTAGGCTTAAGAAATAATAGTGCTTCCCTTTTAATTTCTCAATAGTCTCTTACTGGTTATTCACAATCTAGCATCTTTCTGACTTTATAGATATTCTATTGGCTTTTAGCTTTAATTTTTTTTTAAAAAAAAGTCTCGGTTTCCTGCTGGGTAGGTGAGGGTGTGGGAGAGATAAATATGAAGATGATCTAGAAATCATTCATAGTTCCACCCCAGACTGAACTTAATTCGCCTTCAGTTCAGCAATGTTAAGAACTACTTTTAGAGATTTTGTGAATTAGTTCTGTGAACTCACCTGAGGGTCATAGTAGATACCGTAGCTCATTGAAGATACTGAGTGAGTGTGCTAGCGATCATTAGGAAAGGAATAAAACTACCAATATCCTAATGCCATTATAGAAATCTCTGGTTCGGCTACATTTGGAATATACTGTACAGTTTGAGTCACCTCACCTCAAAATGGATATTGAAGAGTTGGGAAAGGTTCAGAAAAAGGACAACCAAATATCGGGATGGAATGATACCCTTATGAGGAAAGATTGCAGCCTTTGGGACTTCTTGGTTAAGAGAAAAGGCAAATAAGAGGTGACATAAAGGTAAAGGGAACCCTGACCATTAGGTCCAGTCGCTGATGACTCTGGGGTTGCAGCACTCATCTCGCTTTACTGGCCGAGGGAGCCAGCGTACAGCTTCCGGGTCATGTGGCCAGCATGACTAAGCCGCTTCTGGTGAACCAGAGCAGCGCACGGAAACGCCATTTACCTTCCCGCTGGAGCGGTACCTATTTATCCACTTGCACTTTGACATGCTTTCGAACTGCTAGGTTGGCAGGAGCTGGGACCAAGCAACGGGAGCTCACCCCGTTGCAGGGATTCGAACCCCGCCGACCTTCTGATCGGCAAGCCCTAGGCTCTGTGGTTTAACAGAGCCCTAGGCTCTGTGTCAAGACGTGCCACCCACGTCTATGAGGTGACATAGAATGTTGTAAAATCAGACATGGCATGGAGAAAGCTGCAAGAGAAAAAAACCCATCATAACACTAGAACTCCTCGACATTCAATGTAGCTGAATGTTGGAAGCTTCAGGACAGATAAAGTACTTTTTCTATAGTTAAAATATGGAATTCTCTCCCCAAAGTAGCAGTGATAGCCACCAACCTGGATAGCTTTTAAAGAGAATTATACAGGCTGCCAATGACTGGCTATACTCCCAAGGTTGGAGGCAGCAATGCTTCTGGAAACCCGTTGCAGGAAATTGCAGGAAGGGAGAGTGCTCTTGTGTTTATGTCCTGCTTGCAGTCTTCCCAGGTGCATCTGTTTGCCACTGGACTAGATGGGCCATTGGACTGATCCAGCAGGGCTGTTCTTATATAATGTGCTCTGTTTCTCTTTATACAGGTAATGCCTGACAAATGTGTTGAGTTATTCGAACTAATGCCATTTAAGAATTTTTCGCAAATGATACTTGCAATTTTATATTAACGGAATTTCCTATTATATGACCAAGGAAGTTTCCATTTTGCTTAATTACTGTACAGCTGTAATCCACACTTGGTTCAATTATTTCTCCAATAGTGGTGACTAAACTGCAAGTTTTCCAATGCAGGATTGATCTTCCACCAACACACAAGCCTCCGTCTTCATATGAAGAAAGAGCTCTTTCCTTGTCTCAGAAAGAAATAATTCTTCCAGTAAGTTATTGATAAAACATACTTCCAAAGTAAAAGGGTCTTTACATAATGTTGGTTATATAATGTTGCTTAATACAAATTGATCTATAGAAGATATTCAGTTGACATAAGACATTATTTGGTTAATCAATTGATATAGTATACTTCTGCCAGCCAGACTTCTAAGTACTGTACACTAATCCATTTCATTCCCCATGTGAGGGTTTAATCAGGTTCTTATGGGTTTATCCCAAGCTGGAGTCCTCTTTGAGAATGAACCTCAGATTGCATTATATATATGAGTAAATGTATGTGTGTCTTGTCAAGTCTGAAGGGTGCACACTCATGAACTTCATTACATGTCCCTTTAAGAATACTTGGAAGTAGTGAGTGTTGAAGGAATTGCAGGTAGTAAATCTTCTGCAACCCCATCCCCACAAGAGTGCTACTAAAACTCATGGCAGAGTGGCAGCAAATCTTTAGGGGTGGGCAGGGGAAGGTGGGAGAAATATTTGTTCAGTCAACTTTATTATAAAAGGTAAAGGGACCCCTGACTGTTAGGTCCAGTCACGGACGACTCTGAGGTCGCAGGGCTCATCTCGCTTTACTGGCCAAGGGAGCCGGCATACAGCTTCCAGGTCATATGGCCAGCATTACTTAGCCGCTTCTAGCGAACCAGAGCAGCGCACAGAAACACCTTTTACCTTCCCGCCAGAGCGGTACCTATTTATCTACTTGCACTTTGACATGCTTTTGAACTGCTAGGTTGGCAGGAGCTGGGATCAAGCAACGAGAGCCCACCCCGTTGCAGGGATTCAAACCACCGACCTTCCGATCAGCAAGCCCTAGGCTCAGTGGTTTAGACCACAGTGCCACCTGCATCCCTCAACTTTATTATAAGCCTACACAAAAGTTATTTTAATTTCACCCCCACCCCCATTCAAAGGAATGCTCACCCACCGAAAGTAATGAAAAAGTCTGGGCCGCATACTTTGATTCAGCATAACTCATATTGGATTTCTGTACCACATTAATTGACTTTTCAGGAGCCTGTAATTTAGCCACCCAAATCTACTGTTAGGTTCTTCTGTGGCTATAGAAACCAACAGGATTGGAGGAATGCAGCCACTCCAGAAAATGCTGGGGTTAGCCCTAACAATATGAGGCAATCATCTTGCTAGCCTGCACAGTCAACAACATGGTCACCATTGCATTCTGACTAAGTAAATCTATGAAAGGCATGCAAGTTTTTGGTCACTGAAGCTTCCAGTAAAGGATTGTGGAAATCCTTGTGTTCCCCAACTAGCAGTTGAAGCCCCTGAAATACTGATGTGAAAGAATATTGTGAGCAAAACTAGGTTCAGTGTCAAACTGTCTGGTTAAAAGTTCTAGACATCATCTAATAGTGCCTAAATACAGTCTAGCCAGGCCCCCTGCACACACCATTCAGAAGTAATTGTGCGGTATTATAGAACTGAATAGTGTTTGTTTAGTACACTATGAAGCAAAAAGTGTTTGGCCTACATTATAAAGTATCAAAGGAAGTAGAATAAACCCAGACAAAATATGACTACCAATCCAGAAAGCAGTATGACTCCATCAGAGTCAAGTGATTTTCTAATGTTTGGCTAACAAATCTCAGAAGAGACTGGCATAGTTAAGTTTTGGCATCCACTTACAATGAAAGCTGATTGGGTTTGCATTAACTGTTGCATCCAAAACTACAGTTAAAATAGTTTTGCATATTGGAATCTTTACAGAATACAAAGCTGCTTCACTATAGTTGCCCAAAATTATGTAATGATGAGCTGCAAGCAAGATACTTGCATTTGCTTTCTGTGTTAAAGATTAAGACAGTGTTGGGTTGAGGTTGAGGGTTGGTATTCATTTCTGAGGTTTGGAGATATTTGTGTGCAAGTACGGTACCATAGAACTTTTTTTAATAAAAAATTCCTTCTAATTTCTTCTAAAATCAAAGTGCTTACGAAATTCTCTTTTGTTTTCTAAGTTATTTTGTGGAATGATACAAGGTGATCAGAAGACATAAATGCATTCTTACTGTGTACATTGATGTAGCTGCATGTGATTGTGGTATAAGGCACATTCATACCTATCTTAGGGCAAGATGTTTTCCTTATTTTTTAAAAAATATTTAGTGCCATTCACCAAGCTTCCATAGAAACAACAAAATAATACTATGCAAACAGAAAGCAATACAGCAGTAACTAAAAGCACAGCTGAGTGATTGTTAATTTCAAACTTCAACTGATACGAAACAAAAACTTGACTTTCTGGATAACCAGCAAGGATGGTATTCTTCACTTGGGGCAGAAGTTCTCTTAATATTGGTCTGCCTACAGAAATGGCCCTGCATTGTGGGGAGGCTAGATCTTCCCTACAAGATGGATGAATCTGGCAGGTCCTCAGCATTAGCTCTTAAGTGCCAGGAAGATCTTGCTTCTTGAAGCATGTAGTGGCTGCCCCAACACTGGTCATCACAGCAATCTCAGTAAGTTTGGCACCCAGCAAAAGTCCTGATGTGCAAGTGGACTGGAGTATTGCCACTGTCATGCCTGCTACTTCTTCACTGGCCACAGCTGGTGCCAACATTTCAGCAGCAAAAGATTATGCCACAGGTCGCCCATTGAGTGTCCTGCTCCAAGCACTGCTGGGACAGAAACCACAATGCCTACTCTCAGACCTTTCCTGCTTTTCCACAGTGATCAGTCTTCTTTGAGTCTTGGGATCCAGATGTTTGCAGTGGCTTAGAATCTGCTGCTTGCCTTTTCCCCATCTAGCCAGCAAATGGTTGCCTGGAGTCCAAAACTGGGTGAAATGCAAGGTGCTGTAAATTTTTATAAACCTGAGTTTTGAATGAGGAGGACATGGAGCAAGAAGAAAAGAAAATACCCTGTTTCTGAATAACAGTTTCATATTTCTGCCTCCAACACTTTGGTTGGTTTTGACCTTTAGGGCCCTAGCTTGGATTCAGGGTGCCTGAAGGATAGCCACTCCCAACATGTACCTGCCTTAGACAGCATCAGCATCTTCAGGAGCTCTTCTCCAGGTGCCCCCATCAGGTGAATTGTGCCAAATAGTTACCAGTGGAAGTGCCTTTTCAGTAGTGGCGCCCCAGTTATGTAATGTCCTCTCCACACTTTGCACAATATCGCAACCTCTCCTGTGCTGAACAGCCTGGTAGTTAGGAGTGGTTCCCAGAATGCTGGATTCCTCACCTCTAACCAAGGGCAAACAAGATAGTATGCATAAACTCAACCTTGTGCAACTCAGCCTTTACCCTGATAAACACTCAAGGAAGAGTTCACATGGACTGCTGAATGAAGCAGAGGGAGAAGGTGTCACCCATTCTTTACTGTTGGGTTTTTGCTTCAGATGACCCCTTGGTAAAAAATTCTTAGTCACTACTATATCACTTAGTATGGAAGATTATGTCCATATGCAGAATAAATGTGGGCCTTAAATGAAGCTTTTCAACTATTAAATAATACTAAGTTTTGAAAAATACTGTTAAATGGAGAAAAGGCCTTCATTCAATATTTGTTTTTCTTTTACTGAGCTATCTTAATACTGCTTTTTATTGTATGTTGACAAATATTAATGGTACTGAATGTGCATGATATTGAAGAAAGTGTAAATTACAGATAGTCCATATCATTATACTATAAATTAAGTAATTGTATTCATTTATTATTTAGGATTCCACAGCTATTAGTACGTCTAGTTTGAGTATTCTCATTCAAGGGCATACCTTTTAAGAAGAAAGTAATATGATGAAGAAGCCAGAAAGATTTTTGTATCATTCTTTAATCATCTGTATTTCATTTTGTTTTTTAGAAGATGGTAAACTGCAGGCAACTGAGCTATGAAGAAGAAAATTCCTCGGCTCCTAGCCATCTGCAAATGTGCCCAGCTTTCAAGCAAACAAATTGCAAAGACTGGAGCAGCAAGAAGCACCCTGAGCCAGACAACAGAAGAGTGTATATCAATCCCAGGGAACATTATGTTTGACTTCTCACCTGTAAATTGATGATCAAAAGTAATATGACTTTTCTAATAACTGTTTTATATCATATGGGTTTCTAGCTTCATGATTTAGGTTCAGTGAATGCTTTGCTTTCTCTTGTGGAAAAAATGAGGCAAAGGAAATAGGAATAGTAGTAAAACTCAAAATTTGTAGAGACAGTGGTTCTTAATACTTTACTACAGTAAATATGTCTACCACAGATTTTTGTGTATTTTGAAATTTCTATGTATTTTTATTCATCTCAGTTGGATGAGGGTATAATAGTGAAATTAGAACCAATTTTTCTTAGCTATTCCTCTGAATTGTGTGGCGCTGTGGGTTAAACCACAGAGCCTAGGGCTTGCCGATCAGAAGGTCGGTGGTTCGAATCCCCACGATGGGGTGAGCTCCCGTTGCTTGGTCCTTGCTCCTGCCAACCTAGCAGTTCAAAAGCACGTCAGAGTGCAAGTAGATAAATAGGTACCATTCCGGCGGGAAGGCAAACGGCGTTTCCTTGCTCTGCTCTGGTTCGCCAGAAGTGGCTTAGTCATGCTGGCCACATGACCCGGAAAAACTGCGGACAAACGTTGGCTTCCTTGGCCAGTAAAGCGAGATGAGCGCCGCAACCCCAGAGTTCACGACTGGACCTAATGGTCAGGGATCCCTTTACCTTTACCTAACTAACCCTATAATATTTCCTGCTGTGAGTTTCTCCAATCTCCCCCAGTCTGCAGCTTCATTGGCTGCTGCTTTTTGGAGTATGGAAAGTTGCAATTCAATGACATTGCATCATGTGTTTTGTAATCTTAGATATTACTGGAAGGGAGAAGAGGAGGCATGGGCTCTTGCATTTGGCTACAGCCATGAATGCTTGTAACAGTAAAAACCAAGTGCTCATTTACTGATTCATTGCCTTTTAGGAAATGCTGGAAGGTGTTGCCTACTTCATAAATGAACGGTTTTGCTATTGTCCTGGGTTAATGCTAGCCCTAAATCGTTACCTTGCCATTTAAAACAGTGGAGCACAACTTTTCAGGATTCACTTTCATACCAGTGATTCTTACCTGAATCAGATTTTTTTTAGTCATTCGCTTAATCAGTCATACCAGAAGTAAAAATTGGAATATTGAAAAGGTAAAGAGTGACTTCATGTACTACAGAAAGAGAAATAAAAATAGTGTAGCAAAAATAATGGATAAGATGTTTGTTTTTGTTCCATTATTTACATGAGTGTAGAAAACAGTTTAAAGGGGAACCCAGTTGGATGCATTCCCCCTGAATTTCCCACATTTAGTATTTTTTAGCTATTTTCTTTGGCCCAATTATGTGTAATCTCCTAGCCATAAAGGGCTCCTACGTTCAGTCTTTTCATTTACATTGCAAGATGCATCGACCAATTACTTTGCTGTTTTGTTCTCAAATGTAGTAAAAGGTTGGCTTCACCTAATGTGTCCTTTCTTATTTAGACCTGCAAACAAGCGTGAAGGTCCTATCATGCTGCCAATAACAGGCCAGTGGGAGGTGTAGATAGTTCTACAAGCCTACATTTCATTGGTTTTCATCCTTATTGTGTGGCACAATGGTAAAGGTTCCATGGGGTTTATAGAAATGCAAATAGGCCTTTGAACAGAGTTTCAAGTTTATTGCTGAAGGTAAGTAGCAAAATAAATGGCAAGTAACCTTGAAATGCAAATTATGTACTAAGATGTAGCTTTTATGTAAAAAGGGCAACTAAGTCAATTGTCCCTGTACAAAACAAATGAATTTCAGTTCTATATGTAAAGAGGTGTGGCATGTTTTAGGTGCACGTTTGCCTACATGATTTTGTGTTCTGAGCACAGTGCTTAGAAAAATGGATGAGGTATATATAGGGAGATAAGTGAATTTAGAGCAGACTATAAAGTTTCAATAAAGATGAACTTGATACACTGTTTAAGGTCTTGTGTTGAAACACTAAACACATATTCATATTTTTGTTGCTTAAAAATGTATGTGGTTTTGCATTTTAAACACAAACAATCTTTGTTTTTAATACTTATATATGTGCCAATGTCAATTTGAAGAAACGTAAAAGTAGAACATTTGTATTGCACTATTCTAAATGTGCATGGGTAGATAGAAGTTGTTTCATTTATTTCTGCATAGTAGGCAAAATAAATTGGACCCAATCAAGATGAGTGGATTGGGCATTGGTTTTATGTATGTTCCCACCCCCATATAGAGATTCATTAAGATCTGGTCTAAATCTCGTGACCAACTCTGGGGTTGTGGCGCTCATCTCACGTTATTCGCCAAGGGAGCCGGCGTACAGCTTCCTGGTCATGTGGCCAGCATGACTAAGCCGCTTCTGGCGAACCAGAGCAGCACACGGAAACGCTGTTTACCTTCCCACTGTAGCGGTACCTATTTATCTACTTACACTTTGACGTGCTTTCGAACTGCTAGGTTGGCAGGAGCTGAGACCGAGCAACGGGCGCTCACCTGGGCATTTCTCCTGTTTCTTACACTTTTATCAGCTGTAAGGATGGGATGGACTGGCTCATGAAATAGGTTTTTTGGTTTGTTTGTTTTTTTACCATAGAGCAGGTGTGGCCAATATGGTCCCCTCCAGTGGTAGATCCATGCTATTGGCAATGCCAGTTGGAGTTGATGGAAGTTCTAGTATAGCAACATCTTACTGGCCCCACATTGCAGTGGTACCTCGGGTTACAAACACTTCGGGTCACAGACTCTGCTAACCCAGAAGTAGTACCTCGGGTTAAGAACTTTGCCCCAGGATAAGAACAGAAATCGCACGACGGTGATTAAGAATGGTTTCAGGTTAAGAACGGACCTCTGGAACGAATTAAGTTCGTAACCAGAGGAACCACTGTAGTTACCCCTGCTGTAGACTTCATGGCAACCTGGGGAAATGTCAATACTTGCTTAACGTTGGATAGTTAAGATAAGATGTTGACGAAGACCAGACAACAATTCAAGCATCCTGCCTTAGGAAAAGCATTGAAATGGAAAAAAATCTAATGGTATGCAAAAATATTTTCATCGTATTACTAGGGCTTTCCAAAACTTAGAATTTTCCAGATGCATGTACAGTCGTTTTTACTACATTTTCGTGTGAGATGGTAATGCAGTTTAACTTTTCAAAAGCATGTCAGATTTTTTTTTCCAGTCTTGTTAACTCAAGCCCAGAGAATTGCCGTTCTGCATTGGTGATCATGTTACAGAACTAAATCAATTTCAGACTCTGAATATAAGCTGTCTACTCCTGCCTTTTGCATAGGACTAGCAATTGAGATATCTCTGTGTTTTCTGCTTATCCCCAGACTAAGTTCTGGATTATTCAGCCATGGACAATCTGGCTCTCAATATGTTGACTGTCACTACACTTAACTGCATAAAGGAAATCAAAACTTGATTAAAATTTAGCAGCCTTTAGAAGCATGTATGAAATGCTTCAATTCATGATAATAAGGGAAGAATAAACCAAATCATACCTGTTGCTGCATTCTAGAAAACCTGAGCTTAACTATAATTTTCCTACACTTGGAAGAGTGTTTCTATATAGTTGTTTGCCTGCTGTAACCCAATTCTCATGGTAAAATTTAGCAATGCAACCTGACATCATATTGTTTTATCAAGTAGAGGCATATCTACAAGTAGCTAACAGAACTGTAGAAAAAAACAGCCTTACAATTTTGGGTTCCTGTATGTGGTGTAGCAAGATCTCACTTGGTCTACAAGATATGAATCACTGCTGAATACACTTAAGTCTACCCACTAACAGGAACTCCCTATACATTTCAAACCCTCAGGTGTTCACAATGCCTGAACAAGCCTATAATGTATTTTTGCCCATGCGCCACCTTTTGTTGACAGTTTGCTTCCTTTTTCTTTCTGTAGAAGGCTATTCTAGAAAATGCATTGCTGGTGGGTGAGTGGTGTTCCCCCCCCCCCTAGTCCCTGGACAGGTGATTTTGCTTAAATGTACCATACAACAGGAGTAGTGTAGCTAATTATTACCATTATTATTATTTTGAATACCGCCCTTCACCCAAAGATCACAGGATTCACAACATAAAAATACAGTTAATTGTTGAAGTTGCTTCTGTGCATTCATAGAAATGAATTTTGAGTAATGCATGTCAGTGGTGGGTGTGACCAGAGGGAAAAGTGGACAGAATAATGAGAGAGATTCCTAGCCACACTAGGCTGCATTCCAGCCATTCAAAAGTCTCAGGCTATTTCCATGGATTCTGTATGCACATTCAGCTTCCAGTCAAGTAATGAGAGTGTAGAAAAATTACATGGCATGCATGCATGTGCATGTCAACTGGTAAAAAAAAAATTTAATTTGAATAAACCAGAGAAGTACTTAATAGCATAAAGAGAGAGACTCTTGATATGCAGTCCAGGTGCTTCCAAGACGACGTTCTTTCCTAGCGGAGTTCTTTCGTGTGCTAGCGGAGAGCATACCCAAATATAGAACAAAACAGTTCTGCAACATTTTTGCTGCCCTGACTCTTGACATTAACAATTGTGCAATGGATTGACTTCATAATCACCACATGCCTTGCAGCTTGGAGCCAGGGATGCAGCAGGGGGCCCAGATGGTTACCCAATGTGATCCCGAATTGGATTTGCTGCCACTCTTCATGGGAAGCAGAAGAGTGCCAGTACTGGGTAGCCAGCACTGTCCCCATTTTTGTTCCACATACTTCCCCCTTCATTTTCAGCATAAAACTTGCTTCTAGTTTCTAGAAGCAAAAAGGTCACCTTGTTCCTGCCCAGACAATGAAATTTCAAAAAGGATAGAAAGTGTTTTCTCACTCCCAGTCCCTTTCCCAATATTCCCAGATTAACCATGGTTTTTTTTAAACCTACTTCCAGAATCTTTTGGTGGCTCAGTTCAAGTCATGGATTTTATTGAAAGAACTGGTGGCTGCAGCCTATATTATTACCATTATCATTGCTTATTAAATTTGTATACCAACCTTTATCCGTAGATCTCAGGGCGGTTCATAATATGATGCAATACAATACAATACAAATTATACAGATAAGGCCCCAAGGTGAACAGCATCTGTTGGTTACTGTCCGTTGTACTGGAATAGGGGAACCTTTCATTGGGAAGAACCAATAAAAATGTGGAATTCACAGTAAGATGTGATTATTAGAGGTAGTGCTAATTGAACTCTGACCTTTTTGTTAAACCGATTCTCTAATAAGCTGGGATATCCAGGGTTTTAAGATTAGTTTGGCCCTTGCATTTTCCAACAAGTTTACACTTAGGCTACAAGTACTATAATCCTCTGGCACTGAATGGGACATTTCATCCCTTTGCAAATATTAGGTGGGGAGGTTCCAATCAAAACTATCAGTATCAAGGTTTTTTAAATTGCATTCATCTTCCTGTCCATTGACTAAGACTCTGCTAATGTTGTTCGTCTTCTTTTGCAATGTTCCAGGAATGGACACAGCATTAAAATAAAACTGATGAAGCATTAAGATCTTAGGAATTATTATAATTTGTATGTCAATAGGTTTTTCCTTTCTTTGAAAATATATTTATGTTGTGATTAATTCCCTACAATCAAACTTCATATTTACCAGCTCACAGATTTTGCACTACATATCCTTTTACAATTTTATTTACTGTATATTCCTGCGTATAAGACTACTTTTTAACCCAGGAAAATCTCAAAAGTCAGTTGTCTTATACGCCAGGTTGTATTTCTTATACAGCGAGTATATCCCAAACTCTATATTTTAACTGGAAAAGTTGGGGGTCGTCTTATACACCCAGTTGTCTTATACACCGGAATATACGGGTATTCAAAAACCTATATCAGCTTTTCACCATGTAGTTCTCCAAGCAGCTTACAACAATAGCGTATGCAACATACAGAATCTAAAACATAAACCTCCAAAATTAAAAACCCCAAGTATTTAAAAACTCCAATAATAATAATAATATGAAAAGTATTGAGTGTTCAAAGGCCTTGGAACATTCTGAACAGGCATCTGAAACTCAGTAGGGAATGACTTGCTTAACCTCTTGGTGGAGGGAGTTCCATAGAGATGAGCCCACAGCACTTGGAGGCACGATTCCTCAATGACCTCTGTTGTGCTTTTGGCTCTTGGGGAACCAAATGACCTGAGTGACCAACTTGGGGTGCCTAGGATAAGGCTGTCCTTAAACCATCATAGCATAATGCCCGGGAGGTGTGGGAATCTACCCTCCTCCTCTATCCCACTCCAAGAATAAAAACATGGGTAGCTATTCGTTTGTTGTTGTTCTGGAATGCCTTATACATTATGATGATGGATAGAAGGTGGTGCTAAATGACCTCTGACCTTTCGTTCACCATAAAGTGATTTCCTAGATAAACTTGAGGTTCTTAATCTGAATTTGACATAGTAGCTCTATTAATGACTGTTCTGTCATAGTTCAGTTGCCCTGTGCATCTTTCACTTCCTTTCGTAATAAATCAAAGGCTATCTGCAAACCTGATAATTAATGGAGTTGTAACTGCAGTTCAGTCGACTGAGGTGTGCTTAATCTTGGAGCTCTTTGGTTACTCCCCAAGCTTTTATCAAATTGCAACGAATCTCTCAGTTCACTCTAGGAGCAAGATGTTTATTGTTGCCAAGGCATAGAACATGATTGGGCTACGGCTTGGGAGGGAAGGATGGGGAGAGGATTGTAGTGCTCAGCTCTCCATAATGCAGCTGCACATTACAGTGCCATTTGTTAATACCAGATGTATAATAAGAAAAATATTGACAAGCTGGGACATGTGCAGAGGAGGGCTACCAGGATGATCAAGCCATTGAAGGTGCTTGAGCCCCCAATGGCACAGGTGGTTCCATGAATGCCTCCAGACTGCACTTCTGATTTTCAGAGAGATGCCAAAACGACACCCACCATTTCCCCTTCCCACGTGCCCCAGAATACCCTTTCCCAACCTGGAAAACATCTGGAATGGTACCCTAGTATGATGCCACATTCGAGACACCATGGAGGAAATAAAACAGCAGCTGGGCTGCCAAAAGAAGTCTTGCTGCCTCAGAGGAAAAGGAAGACGCTCCCTTGCTGCTGGTTGGTGAGCTGCCTTGGATCCTGACTGCAAACTTTGCACATCTTCCCTGAAAAGCTTTGAAGCAATCATTGCTCTCTTCTTTCAGGGGCTTAAAATATGACTGCCCCCCGCTCTTAATTCAGCTGAAAGTGCTCCCTGGAGAAAAACATATGTTCAGTCCTTTGTATAAATATTGTAGATCTTGGGGGTGCAATTACCCATCCTTTGCATCTGAGTCATAAGAGATGACTTCAGCTGCCAGTTGTGTTAGTTATTCTGAAAGCAAAGCTTAAAGTATCTGCCTCTCTCTAGTTCCTGAGATGTAGCTAACATCTGCCCCATTGCATGCTGCTATTATCTTGCTGGGGAAGCATTTGTGCGTTGTAGCCACACATTCTGCAGGACTTCTTTCTTCAGTAAATCAAAGGCATAATTTGCAAACAATGGTACTTTTAATAATAACAAGGGCAAGGGCAGAAGCGTCTTCACCTTCTATGGGAGGAATATGTCCTTTTCCACTTACAGTGGAAACAAATGACTTTTCAGGTTTTGTAGTTCTCCAGTTGTTATTTAGCTGCACCAGCCTAGCATTCTTTTTACTCCACACACTACATGGGACCAAATTGCCCTACAAGGAAAGCATTTTCAGGCCTTATTAATTCCACTGAAGTCCTGCACTGTCTTTGGCAGTTTTGTACTTCACCTTACATGGTGTCAGAATGGAAGTTCTCAAGGTAAGTGAAATGCTTCTAGAACTTTTGTTTATATGTCTTTGCAACTTGTAAATTAATTCATCCGAATTTTATAAATTTCCTTTTGCTTCACATCCTGATTGTAAATGAACTGGTAGCAATTTAACTAGTCCTGTGTGTGCACTTGCATACATGTGTGTGCATTTATACAACGGTGTGGAGGAGGAAAGTTGGAAACATGAGACATCAGACCAGAAGTGATGACATTATTTGCCAGGAATGTTGGGATAATGGATGGACCCTCCTTGCTCTAGCAAGTGAATGAGGTGATAACAAGCCTATCAAGTTTCACTGTGGTTTGTGACAGATTAGCAGAGCAGAAGATGGAGAATGAGTATCCAGCAAGGAATGTTGCTAATTTTCTGTGTTATGGTTCCTTCTTTGTGCCAACAGTTTAAAGGGTGAGACTTTTTTGCAATATTTTTGGGGGGAGTGACTGCAGGGACTGTTTCTGCATTTCATCATTTACCACTACGCCACTGTTTGTATGTGTGATTAGAAGTTGCACCAATAGGCATTTTAAACAGCCATGCATCTTTGAGATGCTGGAAAAACATTGGAAAGAAACCAGATGCGCATCTGTAATCTCTAGGCATTAGGGTCTCCTGATCCCAGCTTCCTGCAAAACATCTAAGTAGCTACCGTTGAAGTCAGAATCCTGCACTGGTTCCAGAATCTGCGGGTTCCAGCAACACAATTACGGCTAGCTCTTATACCATGGAGATAATCCAGACCCTTGATACTTTCTTTCTTCCCCTTTTGTCAGCTGCATAAGACTTAGTTGAGCTGAATGCCACTCTTAAGATTTGAAAGAAAACAAGAAATGAATCTGACAGATGTATCAATCTCAGGGGCTGACTGGAGGGCACACAAGGGAAGGAGAGATGGGACTCTGTTAAAAAGACCAGTAGGTTAAATCTAGTCCTGACAATTTATTTGGATTTTTAAAAACCCAGTAAGATTTTAGTGAAATCTACTTGATTTGGTGGTACCCAGAGTTAAGTGCTATGGTGGATCAAATTTGGATTTCAGGGGAAAATATATAAAGGTGGTAGCATTTTTTTCCCTATGACCAAATTTCTGAATCCTGACTGGTATATTTAGAATCCAAATGTTTGAATACCTAATGGGATTTGCCTTGTTACGATTTGAAGTGCACAACTAAAGTTTATTTTATGAGTGATACTGTACCGAGAGAAAGAGTTCACTCCAGGATCCTTAGTAAACACCACCATTTGTGATAAATAACACATAAGCATATTTATCCAGCATCATCGGTCACTATAGACAAGGGGCTGAAAATGAATATGCGGCATGTTTTGGATTTCTTGAAGCATAGAGTATCTTGGTCAGTTACACAGTAGATATTCCAGGCACCCTATAAAATGGAAGGGTTGTGTTTCTTGGAAAGTGGGGAGGGATATGATATTTTAGTTTATGCTCAACTAAAAAGCAGTAGTCAACCTTTCTCACCACTCACTCAGCTGCCCAGTTCCAGACGGTTGTATCGTCCCCAAGTGTGCTGCTTCCCCTCACAACATGCGGTGGCATTGCTTCTCTTCCCACTGACTGGTACTGTAATTAACCTGGCTCTAATTACATGCAATAGCTGTTTGCACAGGGAGGCTGTATAATTAAAACATACGAGGCATCGAGATTAAATTAATTCCACTAGAATCAACAGAACTATCCTGCAGGGAGGAACCCTTTTTCCTTGCATCTTCTGCAGCATGAGCTGTTACGGACCCACTCTACTTCAGTATCCTGGCTGTCTATAACTAAGCACAAACAAAATTTAAAAATTCCTTCCAGTAGCACCAACTAAGTTTGTTATTGGTATGAGCTTTCAGATTACCTGTGTATCTGAAGAAGAGTGCATGCACGTGGGTGGCGCTGTGGTTAAACCACTGAGCCTAGGGCTTGCTGATCAGAATGTCGGCGGTTCGAATCCCCACGACGGGGTGAGCTCCCGTTGCTTGGTCCCAGCTCCTGCCAACCTAGCAGTTCGAAAGCACATCAAAAATGCAAGTAGATAAATAGGAACCGCTACAGCGGGAAGGTAAACGGCGTTTCCATGTGCTGCTCTGGTTTGCCAGAAGTGGGTTTGTCATGCTGGCTACATGACCTGGAAGCTATACGCCGGCTCCCTCGGCCAATAATGCGAGATGAGCGCGCAACCCCAGAGTCGGTCACGACTGGACCTAATGGTCAGGGGTCCCTTTACCTTTACCTAACTACGGTATTAAAATAATCCCCAAGCAATTAATTGATTGATTGTTGATTAAATTAAGAGAATTATTGGACTTTTCCCTCTTCACTAGCTAATCAGGGGTGGGAAGAGAGAATGTTCTGCTCCATATGAAGAAGGAAAGAGCAGAAAAATTTGAAGACTTGCTTCTCTGTAGAGCAAACAGGACTAAGTATGTTTTTGAGAAGAAAAATTCCTGAACTTGTTTTGCCTCCAGTTTGGTTGGTTGCATGATCAAAGGCTAACTCTGAGATTAAAGTGAGTTGAAAAGGGATCAGCAATTCTGGGAGTTTGGACTCCTTTCTGTTCCATATATGTCAAACAATAGTAAAATTTGGGGTGGTTTTTTAAAAACCTGACAAGCTTTGTGTCGGTGCTCTGCTCCCATCACCACCCTGTGGAATATTGAAGATAGAAGATCACTCACAGAGACTTGCTGTGTGGTTTAGAACCTAGGTCATCCAGGGTTCAAGATTGCACAGGGAGCCTCCATGAACCTTGTAGGGCGACGGAAATGGCAGGAAGGGGTTGTTCCATTTTCACTCACACTCTCCCTGCTGTTGTGTGCATTGTCCTTGTGAGCAGAGTGTACAGGATGCCTGTATAGACCACATGCCAATGACCAAACACAGAGACCAAATATCTATGGCTCCATCAGCTCTAAAAGCCTTTGACTTTGTTGATGGGGATTGTGGTCCTAGGGCAATTCCAGGTCTTCCGTGTAGACTTCGTCCTGGCTGACTTGGCAATACCTGTATAGAAATATGGGGTATTCCTTGATGGATTTTCCTTTTCTAAAAACCTTTGGGGGGGGGGGGTCTGTTTGCCCTTCCATATTCCTCAGACATTTCATCTGAGGAATTATCCTTATGCTTACCGTATTTCGCTCCATAAGACGCACCTGACCAAAAGACGCACCTAATTTTTAGCGGAGGAAAGGGGGAAAGCCCTGGGTTTTTGGGGGGGGGATCAGCTCACAGTTGTGCAGCTTTTTTGCAAAGGGGGAAAGCTCCATTTCTTTGAGCATCAGCTCAAAGTTGTGCAGCTTCTTTTGGAAATGGGAAAAGCCCCGTTTTGGGGGGGATCAGATCACAGTTGTGCAGTTTCGTTTTGTTTTTTGCAAAGAGGGAAAGCTCAATTTTTTTGAGCATCAGCTCAAAGTTGTGCAGCTTACTTTGCAAAGGGGGGGGGAATCCTGTTTTTATGGAGTTCAACTCACAGTTCTGCAGCTTCTTTGGGAAAGGAAAGGGAGCCATTTCTACAGTTTCCAGACAGATAATCTAATCAGCAAGTCACATGTCACTGGGGGAAACACAACAGTGGAGGCCTGGGCAAGGGGTTGGGGCCAGGAAGGGAGCTAGCTTCTCTTATCTCCATCCCGATCTCTTGCAATCAGCTGCTGAGCGGGTTCTCTTTCCCTCTTGTTAGCCTTTAGCTCTTTCTATATACAAAAAAGAGCACTTAGCTCTTTCTATATACAAAAAAGAGCACGATCTGCTTTTCACCCCTGGGCAAGTTGGCTCCAGGGACCATGCATTCGCTCTATAAGACGCACAGACATCTCTTACTTTTTAGGAGGAAAAAAGTGTGTCTTATGGAGAGAAAAATATGGCATTTCAAATTAAATTTTAGGAGAACTCTCATGGCAATTTAATGGTATGCACATGTCCCTTAGAAATCTTGTTAGATATTTTGAAACCCTCTTGCCACTCAACAGCCAACCCCTCAATGTACTCACCAACCTTCACATTTTGCTTTATGTTGAATTTAATCTGCATAACAGAAAGTCATGCAGATAGAGAAGCTACACTAAAACTATGTATACCATGAAACCTTGCAGAAATTAGCTGAAAGCACAAGGCTTGAATAGACTCATTGGGCATAATTTAGCTTTTAACTAGAATGATGGCTTTGGAAAGTGGGTGGGTGGGTGGGTGGGGCATTACCTTTAAAAAAATGATCAGGGGTCTGATATGGAGGCCTGGATGGCAAAAGACTGTAAACAGGGGGTGGGGTGAAGGGAAAGTGAAGTTGTGATTGTAAGGATGGGTTAATAGGACTATAACTGGACTGCTGACTATGGAACTTGCTGGATTGGTGGGGTGGAGCCAGTACTCGGGGGGGGGTGTAAGGTTAGTTTGGGAATAATTATAGGTTTAAAAAGTGAATTGATTCTGGAAAAAGGTGAAAATATGGAGGCCTATAGAGGGGTAAAAATTAGGCACGGGAAGAAAAAATGGGAGTTTGATTTCTCAGTGATTGGACAATAGGCGAAAATGATAATAGTTAGTTTAAAAGTGGTACAAGATATAAAGGTGTATGTTATAAAATATGAACTATGAAACTGTTGAAGATGATAAATAAGGGAGGAAAACCGGGGAAGGGGGGAGGGTGGGGAAGCCCACAAAATATGGTTTAACAATTATGAATTTAACAATTATGATGAATTTTTTTTTGTCTTTTTTCCTTTTTGTCTTTTTTTTTCTTCTCTTTTTTCTCTTTTTCTCTTTTTGTATTTTCTTTTTTTTTTGGTATGACAATAGATGGTTGGATGGATGAACTCCTGCGTACTGCCCTGGTTCACTGGAGCTCCCTGGTGGCAGGGGGGGGCTTCGGGGGCAGGGGAGGGGGAGGAGGACAGAAACCCAATCATAAAATGGACCACTTCTGACTGTTCACCTGCGTGGGATACTTCTGTGGCAGGGGAGGACCCATGGAGGGGGGTGGGAAGAAGGTGGAAAAGGTGTATATGTATGTACCATCTTTTGTAATTTGTAAAATCAATAAAAATTATGTTTAAAAAAAAAATGATCAGGCAGCGCAGCAAACCTAGGCAATCTTGTGTAAACATTTTAAGATGCAACCATAACCATTCAGTTTTCAAAAGTATCTTTGCCAAATGTGCTTCCATTCTCACTGAATTAAAGATGGCATAGCTGTCCAATGGTCACCCTTGATTTGCATAAATTTGAATCAAAGTCCGTAGGAAAATGTTTCTGAAAATTGACGCATTCATAGAAGGGCCCCCCCTCACTACAAGACGAACGGTTTGTCATTAGTTCTAAATCAGCTCAGAAATGAGTTTCCACTGATCTTCTATCCCTTCCCTGGAATGACAGCCTTTCCAGATTATCCTTTTTACATGCAATACTATTGCATCGCTTGTTTGCAAGGAATCCAAATGGATTTTTCGAGGTAAGCCTTTTGTTGTTGAGATGTCATCCTTTCCCAACAAACGACAGCATTTTGTCTCTGTGTGAGGCGGTGGTTGGAGATCACTCAATTTTGCTCCCAGCTGGCACATCAATTGCAACCGAAAGGGCTGTGCGGAATGTGGTTCACAGGTGGCCTAGGTTCAACGCTGGAGCAAACAATCCCCTTATCTTAAAACAGCAAATAGGGCATGCAGCTAGTTATCCTGCAACATGGCTAGATGCTCACAGAAGAAACATGGGTGTTTAAAATCCTCTAATATGGCTTTGGGGCTTATTCTGGGACTAACTGCAAAAAGGTACTGAGGCTAACCCTAGTTGGGTGAGTTGCTGATATGTAAGCACACGCACGGGGGGGGGGGGAGTATAGTGAACACTGTCACTACTCCCTGTGTGTTGCCATCCTCTGATGCTCTCCAGCTCACAGAGGGTGAATATCTGAAGCATTTATTTGTGGATGCTCCCCATGCAGTTTAGAGCTTCAACTATGCAGGTTTACAAATTGCTTGGGGGCACACTATTACACACAACATACTGTTATGATTCATGGGTGCTAGGCCTGTATAATCCCTGGATCCAGCAGGTGTTAGAATTTAATTAAAGCATAGGGCAGGGGTGCCCAAACTTTTTTCAAAGAGGGCCAGAGGGCCAGATTTGATGAAGTGAACATGCATGAGGGCCGACCAAAGTTGTTGAGCTTTTTTTAAGATTGAAGTTGTTGAGATTTTTATACGATTTTACCCCAAACTGCCACAGGGGCTGGATAAAACTGGCCAGGAGCCCGGATTAGACCCCCAAAACAGACTTTAGACATGCCTGGCTTAGGGTGCCAGACCCATGTTTATTACACTTTTATCCTCTTGAATCAGCATATGTTTATTGAGCTGTGTGCTAGACACTTCTAAATCCTTTAATCAGCAAGTGTTAAAAGCTACTTAAGCTAGGATAAATTTCCTTTGTGGAGGTGATAGCCTGGGTGATGGGCCATTAAGAGAGCAATAGATCAATGGAACTTGGTGTGAGATGGCAAATAGGTGGGGCCTCTCTCCCTCAACAGATAAAGCCAGAATAATATGAGTTAGGAGTTATGTGATGGAGAAGCAAAGCAGCAGGCAGAGCATGATGTTTGATGCCTGTTTGGATCCTCTTGGAGTATTACTGATATGAACTCTGCCATCATAAGTATGTGTAGACTGAGAAACCAAATATCATATAAAGACACCACAATCTCTGCTGTGCCTCATTTCCAACCGGAAACTAAAACTCTGGACAAGTTCTGGGAATCCCTGGAATCTTGCCCTGGCTGAAGATTGGTGTGACACACAAAGACACATTTAAAGGCTGTCCACACACCACCACAAACAATCCCAGCAGCTGTAGTTTTGTTAAAGGGACTGGGAATTATAGCTCTATGGGGGGGTAAATTACATCTCCCAGGATTCTTGGGGGTGGGGAAAGGATGTGCTTTAAAAACCTCCCTGCGAACAAACCAAAATGAATGATCAGTAACAGCCAATGTTGTCTAGTCTCCCTGAAAACAAATCAGGATGAATGCTCAACAAACAGGTCATCTGAAAGCACTGAGAATAAAAGCAATTTTCACTAATCCAGAAGAAAACAAATTAAGATTTCACACTTGGTTTCCCCACCACACTCAGGCAACATACAAAACTACCATCATTTCTACTCAAAACACACAATTCTCACCATGGCTTTTTGGTAGTTATGTATGTAATGGTTGGCATATAAAATAGCAAGGAACCCTGTGGGGTCTTTTTCATAATGATTGTATAATTCCTTGTAAATGCTAACAAGCAGCTCAGCATGCAAATTAACTAAAGTGTTCAGTTCTTTTTCTCTCTGTTAACACCCTCGAACGGTCTGTGTACTAAACACCACTTGCCCTTGCTATGCAGCACATCTCAGGGTGGCAGAACTGTCCTTCCTCCTCTCTCCAGTCGACTGGATCTGTTTTGCTGCTTCTTCACAGGGGTGTAAATCTTGGCCAAACGACACGTCTTTGCCGTTTTCTCCACTGAATTATTTACTTGCCTCCAGCCTTTATTTGCTCATTTGAAACCCCATGATATCCTCTATTCATCAAGGAAACTGCCTCTGTTGAGTTTATAAAGCCCTTGACTCCTGGAAAGATATATGTGTGCTTTCCATGAAAGAGAGAGAGGTTATGGATGGAATATGGTTTGCCTGTAGATTTTCTGATTCTTCTTGCATATACGGTAGCCTGAATGGACAGCCAATGGACAGCAAGGTCAGAGGTCGGGGGTTCTTCCAAGCTAGACATACCTCAAATAAGAGGAGTTGCCACCATTGCAGTTACATTGAGAGAACTCCATATTCCATGCATCCCTACATAGATGCCAGATAAGGGGGGAATAAGGAGATTTTCTTCCTTGCAGGTCACACCGCTGCTGCCTTGCTGCTACAAATGGAGGGGATGAAATCTGATTTTGTTCACATTTAAAGGCGAACCTACCATGGCAGCACTTTCTGAAATAATATATGAAGTAAAATGCAACCATCTTTCAAAACTCGCACTTCCTTCAATTTCGCAGGACAGTTTTCCAGCAAAATAATGTGTAAAAAAAAAAATATAAGGGAAAGTTTGCATGAAAATGCATATGTGAGCGAATATTGCTTTGCAAAAATGTGTATTAGGCAAAATTACATACAAATATACAGTGGTACCTCGGTTTATGAAGACAATTGGTTCTGGAAATCTGTTCATAAACTGAAGCGTTCATAAACTGAAGCGAACTTTCCCATTGAAAGTAATGGAAAGTGAATTAATCCGTTCCAGATGGGTCCGCGGCGTTCGTAAACCGAAAATTCGTAAACCGAGGTGTTCGTAAACCGAGGTTCCCCTGTATGTATATTCAGAGTATGTAAAACCAAAAATTGCTGCTGGATTGTCATGAAGTTTTAAAAATGCAAACCGGTGTGAAAATGTGGAGGACTGAATGAGAATGAGAATTTAATACAGTTATACCTCAGTTTAAGTACGCTTCGGTTTGAGTACTTTCAGTTTAAGTACTCCGCAGGCCCGTCTGGAACGGATTAATCCACTTTCCATTACTTTCAATGGGAAAGTTCGCTTCAGGTTAAGTACGCTTCAGGTTAAGTACAGACTTCCAGAGCCAATTGTGTACTTAAACCGATGTACCACTGTATTGGGAAAATGGCTACCTGCCACCACCTATACATGCTTTGTCTGCAGAATATTTAACCCCTGCAAGGTTTAAATCTTTGGTTAAAAGAGTTACATAACAAGTAATGGGAAGGATCTGTTTGAAATCCTGGAGAGTGGATTCTCATTGGAGTAGACAATACTGTACTAGGCTAACTGGACATGACCCTGGTAGAAGTCAAAACACCGCAATTAGCTTTCACATTTTCAAGCCACTCAGAGCTGTTCATAGTTCTTTCTCATGAATGAAGAAACTGTCCAAATCCTATTTTGGAAAGCTATACAGGAAAGAAGGCTGCTTTTAAAATCTGGTCTAGATTTTGCAATCTAGTGGTAATTCTAACAAATGCTTTCAAACAACAGGTATGTATTTAAAAGGAAGTGACTCCCTTTCAACGGCTGCCTTCAAAGGCCTTGAATTAATGCCAAGAACAAATGGCTTTTGAGACTATTTGCAAACTGATGAAATTTCAATTTCACAAAATCAAAGGAATTCAGAAAGTTGCTTTAAGAGAAAGTAGAAGGAAAAACAGCAACTTTGGTCCAGAAGGGACACATATTAAACACTCTTTCCCAGAGCCTGCTTCTGCAATCAAAATGAAAGAAAAAGAAATATGCTGGTTAGTCATTTCTATTCAACTCTGGCAAAGTATGTTGATGATTCACGGAACTGAGCAAGCAAGCCAACAGGACTGCAGTACTTGCAGCATGTAACTGGACAGGAAACATCAGAGCTAGTCAGCCTTGAAGAGGCATGTTAATGGCTAAAAGAAGCTCATAATGCCAGCAATCTTTTCCAGAGTTATCGTTTCTGGACTTGGGTGATCAGCTAGTGGTTGCCTATGGATTGGAACACACATCCGGGCCAGAAAAAAAGCTGCAGTTGGCTGTTGCATGCGTTTGGGTTGATCTTGTGGGTTTGTGGCAGTCCCAGCTCTGGGTTTCATATTTTCAGTGGGGTGGGGATTGTGTCGGCGAACAGTCGGTGAAGTTCCTCACCACTGGTTTCAGCAGCTGCTACTACATTCACCATTGCTGGTGCTGCTCTCTTGCCAAAGCATCTGTGGATAAGCAGCTGGTAACAATTGCTGCTGCTGCTCTTCTGTTGCACATGCCACCTCCATTGTTCACACCGACTCCATCATATCACATTCTCTTGCCTTTATCGCATTCTCTTGCATTTATAAATTGCTTATTTTTTAAAAAGCCACCCAAGCCACATAAAAATACTGGCATTAAAACAAAAATACCATACTTTTCCGTTGATAAGATGCCCCATAAGATGCCTATTTGGGGGGGCTGAAATTTCCGAAAATGGGTGGAGATGGCTAAAAGTTGTTGAGCTTTTTTTTTTTTGCAGAGGATTGGCCAGAGTTGTTGAACTTTTTCTGGGGCAGGGGGTGGGATTATCGAGGGTTGTCATATCACATTCCCTCACGCGTCACAAAAAACGCATCGTGTCTGTCCCCTCGCCGGCAGAAGCTCCCAATTGCATACCCAATTGACACAGCATCAGCCAATCAACACCACCCATTGACACTGCAACCAATAACACACACAATAGCCGCTGACAGCCACGGCAGCAATCAAATCAAATGTCCACCCTATGCACTCCCCATGTGTAAGACGACCCCCACTTTTTAGCATGGTTTTAAAGGAAAAAACCCAGTCTTATACATGGAAAAGTATGGTAACACAAAACATCTGAAGGAGTGGTATTAAAGCATATAAAATCAAATAAAAACAGCCATGGAAGCACACTTTTTAGTACTTCTTTTTGAGAGCTTGTGGCATGATGTTCATGTTCCCCAGGAATCCTTCCTAGGCAGAATGGGGAAAAAACAGAATAATTCTAAGGACTTGTTGTGCAGCTCTTAAAGAAAGTGGATTTAGGAGTACGGGTCTAATATCTTAAGCAGCATTCACATCCACAACCACACTAGTATACATCGCAGCAGACATACCTTGCATATGCTGCCAGTAAAATTAATAATAATTTCATTTTCAGCAATGGTTAATTTAAATACAGAGGCTCTTCTAAGAAGTAAAGAAAGATGCTAAAGCAATAAAAGACAAAAGTTAATCATGCTGGTTGCCTTGCCTCATTATACGACAGCTGTTGGAGTCTGTTATTTGGTTTCCACTGAGGGAGAATTATAGATCTTCTCAGCTGCATCTGCTTCCATCCATTTTGAAGACATTCCTTCATTGTCGAGGGATTGTTTTAGCAATAATTTGACCTTTCTTCTGTGATATTGCTGCATAATTAAGATCAGATAGCTTATATGATATAAATGAGAAATAAATGGAGATTTGGGATGGGAGCTGTTCAATGGCTCCTGGAGGTCCGGTTATTCCTCAGCCTGAGTTTCTCATCTGGTACTAAAGTGTTGTCCAAATGGCAACAAGTTCCAGGGGCCCTGCTTATCTGGGTTGCTTTCTTTGGAGGAGAGATCACTCGGGACTTGAGGCATTTTGTAATGTTGCATACCTGCTGGCTGCCTATAGCCTCAAATAACTTGCACAAGTACAAAGCCAACAAGGAACATTTCAGAAAGAAGAAATGTAGTGAAGCCCCTGTTGAGACAACAGCAATTATACAAAAATGACTATGTGAATGATGTAAATTGCAAAGCAATTTATGTATCTGTTTATACAGAATGTGCAGATGCGTTATTTTGTTGTACAGAACTATGGTGAGAAACATTCACAGCATGACAGGCAGACAGGAGGAAATGCACTTAATAGTTTGTTCTCAGCAGATTCCCCCAGCCACCCTAGGTATAAGTCATAGTAGCAAATAAACAACTCATAACTATACCAAGATTGTATTGTGGCTAGCAAATTGAATAAATAATAAAAAGCAACAATAATAGGTACCGTATGCATAACACAGGGCTATGGTCAGGTCAAATGTAACAACAGCAGCAGCAGCAGCAGCAACAACAACAACAACACTTAAAGCACTGTTAGTTTCCAAAATATTCTTAGTGGTAAAATGAATCTTTGTTTTCAAACGTTTCCCAGAATTTCAAAACCAGCTCTGTTTAGCTTGCTAAGCATTTGATTCAGCTTTGAGATGTTGGAAAATGATGGCTCTTTCATAAACATGGAGCTGCTAATTGATAGTGCTTGGGCATTCAGTCAAGAGTGGATTGCTCATGCTCCACTGAATAGCCATCTCATGTTTTCACTGTAAAAATGTCACTAGCAGTGCTGGCTAACTCCACCAACAAGATGGCACAAATGCCTGGTCTACCCACACAGCAGAATGAGGTGGAAGAATGCTGAGGTGGGTGAATGAATTTTAGGCTGCAGGTAGGGTATAATTTGTTACAACCACACACATACACCTTAAAATTGGGAAACCAGTACAGCGACCAAATGAGTGAGCTCCCTGACATGTTTTCCATTTTCATGTAGGTTGTGGTGCAGTAGTTCAAAGAGGCAAACCTCCCCCCCCCTCAATTCATGACCAGAAGTGGTACCCTCCATTCTACATCATTCTGCAGTAAGTGTGGAATCAGGCTCAGTGGCTGCTAAGCAACCCAGTGGCTCCTACATGGTAGGCTTGGGAGGGAGGGACGTTGGAGAGATGGTTTATCATCTGCAGTGCAAGCAGGTGACACCAATGTGGTTTTGAAGAAGGATACTGAAGAGTATGTACTTGAAGTTTCTTCTCATTCCAGCAGTCATTGTGTGACGACTGGCCACACTAGTTGAATATTCACACTGGTCACAAGTAAAAGGAATAAAATTCTTACTGTGTTAATAAAGTTGGCTTGCAACATGCCGCCACTTGATTTGTCATTGGGCAGAAAGAAGGATGCTCAGAATAAGTGGGAGACAGAAGAAAGCACCAGTGATGCGTATTTTGCAGAGCTTCTGCTTAGTCTGAAGGAAAAATGAATATGGATGAGACTGTAATGGGACAAAGTGAGATGTTGGGACTTCCTAGATCCCAATGCAAACTGCAATGGAACTGGAAGCAGCCAGTAGACCAGATTCTTATCTCCCCCATGGGCCAAGTTTGAGAAGTGGGCTGGGATGCTCTCTTGTGAGGCATCTGATGTCACAACGGCATCAAGTGATCCATTATGTCATCTGTGGTGCTATCAAGCTTTGACAATCAGCTGACCCAATACAAAAAGATTCCAGTTGCAGCAGGACTGGAGGAGAGGAAATGAGTGTAAGAATAGGTAAAGGTAAAGGGACCCCTGACCATTGGGTCCAGTCGTGACCGACTCTGGGGTTGCGGCAGTCATCTTGCATTATTGGCCAAGGGAGCCAGCATACAGCTTCCAGGTTGTGGTCAGCATGACAAAGCTACCTATTTATCTACTTGCACTTTGTCGTGCTTTCGAACTGCTAGGTTGGCAGGAGCTGGGACCGAGCAACGGGAGCTCACCCCATCGCGGGGATTTGAACCGCCGACCTTCTGATCGGCAAGCCCTTGGCTCTGTAGTTTAACCCACAGTGCCACCCGCATCCCAAATGTAAGAATAGCAAATGTGAAAAAGAAGCAGCGTCTTTGCTGGAAAACTTTGAGGATGTGACTGCATCACAGATTTACTGAGTCACTGACAGATGCAAAGCCTGGCAGATGCTGCCAGAACATTGCAGACATCGTGGTTTTGAAGCCTATTTGGACAGAAGTTGGAGGCTTGTTGGTAGGAGGGAAGCCACAAGTCAGACAGAGTCAGATAATTCTGGTGCAGGGATGTTAAGGTGGGATAAATTGGCTGATTGGCTTCACTAGCTTAATTTAAATGTGCATTTGAGGCTTTTTATATTGATTGTACTTTAGTCTAGAAAGCGCTTCATTCCTGCCAATTAATACTGCAATTGAGTCATAAGGCTCTGCATACTGTTTTTCTTTCAAGCCCAACTGTCTCCACTGAACAGATTTTTCCCCCAATTGCCCCTTCCGAAATAATTAGGGTTTCTAACTTGAAACTTTGGTTAATTGCCAAAGATCACTAGTAGTGCTTGTTCTCTTATAATGGCAATGGTGCCCACCTGAGAGGTGCCGGAGCTGAGCTCCAGCTGAAAAATCCCTGGTCACTAGGTACATTTTCTGTAAGTTGGTGGGTGAAAACCTTTTGCAACAGAGTTGATATTCCTTGTTTCTGCTCCCCTACCTCCCTTCTGTTCTCTCCGTGTCAGTCTCAAATGGCACATAACAAAAAGATGCTACTCTTCAGGAGGGGCACAAATACAATAAACAACGTACTGGGTATTTAGCAGCTTTTCCAGAATAGATGGTTTGTTGGATATCCCATCAGTGACATATGACTAAGATTGATCCACACAGGAATAACATACTTTCTATTTCTGGGAAGTCTACTATGATAAAGCGGCAGGGTATTTATAGTCCCTATTTCTGAAACATCCGTTCTGACCTCTGAGCCCTTCATAGTGCAAAGGGAATAAATCTAGAATGAAACTTAGACTGGGAATTATCCATCTTTTCCCCACAGAGAAAAACCTATATAAAACTTTCCTCCTTTACCATTTTTACCACTCTGGATCACAAAGTATATTCATCGGCTGGTTATGATTGGCCAGAGACCCCTTCCAAGATCTCTGTTTGGACTACAGCAGGGAAATTGTCCCATTAACAGCTCACTATCTCTGCCTTTTGTCATTTAATGTTATTCAATTTAAAGGTAAAGGGACCCCTGAAGGTTAGGTCCAGGACGACTCTGTGGTTGCAGCGCTCATCTCGCTTTACTGGCCAAGGGAGCCGTCGTACAGCTTCTGGATCATGTGGCCAGCATGACTAAACCACCCTCTGTATTAGAGCTACCACCTATCAGGGTGTCTCAGTCTTTCCTGTAACTGTGCTCCTCCCTTTCCCCCCAAGAGGCTGCTTCACACCAATCTGGTTCAGTCTGTTGAGTATCACACTTTCTGGATTGCTCTTTCTCTCTTTCAAGCCTGCGCCAACTCTGAGGATGTTTGACCTTCAGTCACAGGAAAGGAGTGAGTACAAATTGCCAATCTGGGCTGACTTCTCCTTCCTCTCCTTACACCACAAGCCCAGTTTCTTTTGAGGCTTGCCCCACATTCCATACAGGGCCTCCCTGTCCATCAGGCAGACTGAAGCAGCCGCTTTGGGTGGGAGAATTCCATGGGGTGGTGCCCCCATGGGTGCCCTGCCAGGGATGGACTTTGGTAATATGGCACCCTGAGCAAGGACAAAATTGGGCACCCACTCCATAATATTTATTATTTTCAAATAATTTCTTTTGGTACAGTTGCTTCAGCACCCTGTGCAGGGGAACTGCCCACAGCGCCCTAAAGCCAGTGTTGACCCTGCCCACCCCTGCCCCTGCTAGGGTTGAATGGATATGGCGGCTTTTGGTGAGATCCTGCCGGAAGCGGAGCTGTGCCTATCACATGTATTTTAATTGTGTAACAGTAAAATGAGGAGTGAGAGATTTTAGTTTCTTGGGTTCCATGATCACTGCAGATGGTGACAGCAGTCATGAAATTAAAAGATGCCTGCTTCTTGGGAGAAAAGCAATGACAAACCTAGACAGCATCTTATAAAGCAGAGACATCACCTTGTCAACAAAGGTCCATATAGTTAAAGCTATGATTTTCCCAGTAGTGATGTATGGAAGTGAGAGCTGGACCATAAAGAAGGCTGATCGCCGAAGAATTGATGCTTTTGAATTATGGTGCTGGAGGAGACTCTTGAGAGTCCCATGGACTGCAAGAAGATCAAACCTATCCATTCTGAAGGAAATCAGCCTTGAGTGCTCACTGGAAGGACAGATCGTGAAGCTGAGGCTCCAATACTTTGGCCACCTCATGAGAAGAGAAGACTCCCTGGAAAAGACCCTGATGTTGGGAAAGATTGAGGGCACAAGGAGAAGGGGACGACAGAGGACGAGATGGTTGGACAGTGTTCTCGAAGCCACCAACATGAGTCTGACCAAACTGCGGGAGGCAGTGGAAGACAGGAGTGCTTTGCTTGCTCTGGTCCATGGGGTCACGAAGAGTTGGACACGACTGAATGACTAAACAACAAAATGGGGAGCCCCAGACTCATCTCTGTCTTGTGAGCACATGTCCTCTTATACTTCACTGCCTGGATATTAATTGGTTGCTTAAAACCTTCTAAGTAATTTGGGGAGGATATGCCTGAAGAGGAGTAAGCATAAACTACGCGTTTAAAATGATGAAGTTATGTAACTGCACAATGACACAATAGAGCTCATTTAGGTTCTTCAGTTAGTTAAGTGAGAAGCAAAAAGGAAGCTCGACTGACAGGCATGAATGAGTAAACACAAACACACTCAGCACCCTAATTTTAATAAGCACTGTAAACGGCCTCCTGTTTCTTTATTTTGAGACACAGCAGGTTTGTAGCTCTTAACTATTTAGCTGGGTAAGTTATCTGCTCTCTTTATTCCGTGGTCAAATTGCTTGTATAATTCATTTTAGTGTGTAACTTTATAAACTTGACATCTGAAATCCTGGAATCAATTGCTGCTTTGTTTGCTTTTAATTTAAATGATTACAATAGACTCCGCTTAACTTGGTATCCTATATTTCCTCCCTTTCTTCCTTTATTAGGTGAACAAGACATGCAAGTGAGTTATTGGGAGATACACAAACACACACACAGAGACCTCTTGCCAGCTACCTTGATTTATTGATTATTTCTCAAGGTGCAGAGCATCAAGCAATTAAACGCTTGTGCCATAGATTGTCTCAATATTACATTCTACAACTCTCATTTCTGTATATTATTACAATGTTATTGCTATTTTCTTTCTTTCTTTCTTTCTTTCTTTCTTTCTTTCTTTCTTTCTTTCTTTCTTTCTTTCTTTCTTTCCCTTCACTATAACCTGTCTGCTCTAACTCATTTAGAGAGTTGCCAAAGGAAAGAGCCTATACAGCACTTTTTGTGACCTCCAAAACTGAACAAAGGGGCACCTTCTAGAAGATTCTAAATGGAATGCTTCGTTGTGCCTTCATGCTAATTCCTTGTACTTCCCAGGTATGAATTTGTGTTTGACAGCACCAATTTCCAACACTGCAAGCTTCCCACATTTTTGGCAGCCTGTATGTATGCTGTCACTGTTGCATATGTGAACGTTTTTAAAGTTGAGACAATTTTCTGTTTCTGCAAGGCATTTTACACTTAGCATTCTGACAAAATAAAAAGCCACCAGAACTGGCATTGTATGTTTGTTTTGCAGGATGACTAAGGCCCCATCTCCACTGTATATCAAAAGCAGTGCCATATCATTTTAAAGAGTTATGGCTTCCTGCAAAGAATCCTGGGAACTGTTGTTTATTAATGCTGCTGGGAATTGTTTAGGAGACCCCTGTTCTCCTCTTACAGCCACAGTTCTAAGAACTGTACAACAACAAGTCCTTCTTCCCAGGGAACACTGGGAATTGTAGCTCTGCGAGGCAAAAGGGGGTCCCCTAACTCCTCTCAGCACCCTTATCCTCATGGAATGTTGGTGCAGTTGATAGTGAACCATGTTATCTACCTCTGCTTCAAAACTTATTAGGGTATTTTGCTTTTCCAAGGGGGGGGGGGGAAACCATAAAACAAAACTGAGCTCAGGAAACTGCAATGCAGAGGGGTTTTTTTTGCTGCTGAGGGAATTTCTTCAAAACTGACCAAAAATGAAAAGTCTATCTGTCTTCCCCCCTCTCCCTTTAATATGGTCAGTAAATTGGCATAATTTTCTGAAGATGTTTTTCATTCACAGTAATTAATGCATACTTAAGCTTTGAAGCCTAAAGCGTTGGTTCAGCATTTCCGCTCAAACTCCCCAGCTATAGGGGGGAAAAGAAGTCATCTTCAGAATTTAGCAAAGGCATTATTGCCTTGAAGGCCTTTTCTTTAGATTTCAGAATGGTACTAATTAGTGGATAGATGACTGATCTGAGAGATTTGACACCCATGTTTTCACTTCGGAAAGTTGGTTACATTGTAAAAATGAGTGACTTTCTTGTTACTGCCACGTCGTCACTTGATCTTAACCAGGTTTGGAATCCAATATAGTGACTTCCTCAAAGAAGAAGCAAAGGGCCTGCTCCTTGTCCTAACGAAGAAAGTGCAAGAAGCGATGGTTCTGTAAATGGGATGCAGAAAACGGTCACCAAGGAAGGTTGGAATCAGGAGTGAGACAAATTTACAAAGATGAACCAATTGGGCACGTTCTCAACAGCAGTGGAGAAGCAAAAAATAAATGAGGTGGAGAAAGTTTAGAAACGGGGTTCTTACTTTTCTTTTATTAGCAGTGAGGAGTTGGGGAAGGGGCCTGGTTAGAGTGTGATGCTGATTTCGCCAAGGTTGCAAGTTTGCTTCCATATGGGGCAGCTGCAGGGGGTTGAATTAAACCAGGCACCCGCAAACTGTGGCCCTTCAGATGTTTTGGTCTACAATTCCCATGATCCCTAGCTCAGCGTTTCTCAACCGCTGTTCCGCGGCACACTAGTGTGCCACGAGACGCTGGCTGGTGTGCCGCGACGTGCGGCGACGAGAAGGGTGATTTGCATTGTCTCGTGCCTGGCGGCCGCCAATAAAGTACAATAACCCACCGGAAAGGAAGCCGTCCGGGTCACGACGCGGGGCGAGCGCAGCTCTCAACAGCCACCACCACGGGAGGGTGGTTTTAGACAAACTTAAAGAAGCTGGCTGGATGAGCTCAACCTGAAACTTGCTGAGCAAAGGATTGTGCTGGCAGAGAAATCAGCGGCTTGTGAAGCCTTATTACAGGAGATTGCAACCAACACAGCAATTGGCAAGTGTTTCTTACAGTCATAATTATATAGTCAATATAGGGCGGCACAGAGTTAAATTTTTTAACTTTTTTAATGGTGGTGTGCCTCGTGATTTTTTTCATGGAACAAGTGTGCCTTGGCCCAAAAAAGGTTGAAAAACACTGCCCTAGCTAACAGGACCAGTGGTCGGGGAAGATGGGAATTGTAGTCCAAAACATCTGGAGGGCCGAAGTTTGGGGATGCCTAAATTAGATGGTTTTCAGGGTCTCTTCCAGCTCCACAATTCTATGATTCTATGAAATCTATCAATTTCTATTTCTCTCCATTTTTCAGTTCCCTCCTCATCTTCAGTTTGATCTGCAGTTAAGAAGATAAGAGCCTCCTCAATGAAAACAGTGACCCAGCATCAGGTTCTCACAATGGCCTCCCAGCTGATGCCTAACCCATCTTGACCAAAAGATGCTCTCTGCTGCCCAGCCTCTCATGCATGTCCCTCCCAGCTATCGGAAGATCAGTTCCTCAGGCCTCCTCCTTTCATTCTCTTTCTTATCTTCAACACCAGTGATCAGATATGCGGTAATCTTGGGGGGTGGGGTGTCTTCCAGGCTGAGGTCACACTTTCAGGGGCCTGGCTGGAAGCTGTTTCTTGTAGCTCCAAGGAGATTAGGCATCTCGGGGCTTTGAAGTGTGTCTTGAGGCAGTTTTGTTTCGCAATGTTGAAATACCAAGCCTGTTGCGTTGTTCCTGGTAGCAGACTTCATTCCTCCACTACTGGAAGCTAAACATTCATTATTCACTCACACCGTTTAGTACTGTTTCATATAACATCGAGAATGTTAAAGGCTGGCATACTTTGAGAAAACTAATGGGCCAATATCATAGAATTGAAAGTTAGTTTATGAAGGAAAGATAAAGAGTTTATACTTGACCGGAGGTGTTAAAGGAAAGACTGCACACAATTTCATAAACCGTACAAGCATTTTTAACGTATTTAAAACCATAACATGACAACTAAAAGTGTAACTCCCCTACCCACACAAGTTCCCTGAGGAATTTCTCCAGCCCACCCACAGATGTGCATAAATTGGCACCACACCTTCTCACCCTGAGAATGGGATTGCGAAGGTGGGGAGGCATTTTATGATCAGCCCTAGTTAGAATAACATTTCCATCTTTCTTAGACAAAATGGGAGAAGGCCCACACAGTTCTTTTGCTGTGCATAGCACAGACAGATTGCCACCAGACTACAATTTTATCTTATATATTAGAAGCAACACAATCAGTTGACTAAAGTTCAACATGAATTGACAGTAAAAAAACACAAGTGACCATAGGAGTCAACTCCTGGGGGCTGAGGTCTCTGCCCCCCCCCCAATATTTGATGGGGCCAGGACGCACCCAGAGTTGATGGGCATTGCCATTCAAATGGTGTGCATGTGCCACATCATGTGACCGATTATGCAGGGTGCCCCTCCCCAATATTTTATTCAAGTTGCCACCCCTTTCAAGTGACCCAGCACTCAAATCACAGTCGGTTTTGGGTGACAAGGTTCAGTTCCCTACTCAGCCAAATAGCTTGCTGGGTCGCCATGAGCCAATCATGCTCTTTCAGTTTAGCCTACCTCGCAGAGGTATTGTGACGATATAATGGAAGTAGCCAGGACCATGTACATGCTCCTTGGAGGAAGAGTGTGAAATGAGAGTTCGTTCATTTTGATTTTTCAAATTTCACCTTTGAGTTTGTATGTAGAAAGTATGTCTGCCTTGCTCTTAAGTTTGGGTCCTCCATCTCCCCTGCCTCCCCCCCAAAAAATCACCATCACCATCATCATCGTCATCGTCATCATCACCTGCTGTCTCAGAACTTGGTAAGCCTTGGCTGTATTTACAAATTGTCCCAAACTGTAAAGCGCTGTTGTAGAGAGTCTAGCTGAGAAATACAGTACAATTTAGGTTTGGGCATAGCGAGATGTGGGTTGTTGTTTTTTTGCCTAAGATGATGACCATCTGACCATTTCTGTGCTAGTGCAGGCTAGCACATGTTTCAGAATGTCCCAAAGGCCCAGACAGTCAGTATACATCCAGCATTGGTCGGTTTCTTTCACTATGAGGGCATTCTTAGCATACCTTGCAACAACCTCTGTTATACTGGAAGGTCATGAGCAGCAGCTGCAATGGTGCTGTCCTCTGCTGTGGAAGCTCTAGGGAACCAGAAGTAATAGGAGAGGCTGGGAGCAGAGTGCATTGCAGTGAGAGCTGCTAAAGATGTTCAAGTTGTCTTTCTAAGTTTCGACTAGACCTAATTGCATAACACTATTTCAAGTACAGTGAAACCTCGGTTTACAACTACCTCTGTTTATGAACGCCTTAGTTTACAAACGCCGCGGACCCGGAAGTGTTTACATCCGGGTTCCACGGCGTCGGATGCGCAGATCGCGCACACACAAAAGCGCTCTATCGGTGCTTCACGCATGCGCAAAAGCATGCCTTCAGGGAGCAAATGCATCCGTTTATGAACGCCTCCGTGGAACAGATTGCGTTTTTAAACCAAGGTTCCACCTTAATGTAGAATCACTGAGTTAGAAGGGACCAAATAGCCACCCTCTCTCATCTGAAACTGTGCCCTAGCATAGGGGTATGACATCTAGTTCCTTGGTCAGCAGCAGGTTTTTCTGGGACTGGTTTGCAGCAGAGGGACAGAGTCCCACTATCACTGTCCAACCAAAAGTAGACTTCTGGATAGTGCAGTGATTACAGTTGCCTTCTTGATTTGGCAGCCAGAGAAGGGGACACGTGACTCCCTTCATGGGTCTGTGATGAGCCTTACACTTTACAACCAGGTGATGTACCTTACACTATACAGCAGCCATGGGGAGTCTTTTTCAAGTAGAAGGCCACATTCCCCAGTGTGCAACCTTCCAGGTGCCACATGCTGGTGGTGGGATGACAAAAGGCGAAAGGAGCAATGGGTGCAGTTCTTTATACAGCCAGTGATATTTACAGCCATGCCAATGCCAGAGGTTTCTCCACCCCTCTCCATCCTCCATCCAGGCAAGCAAGAGGCATTATCAAGGACATATTCCAGACAGCCAAAGGCACTTGAGGAAAGCACAGTACAGGGCTGATGAGAAAATGGTGGCCAAAGGAGCAGGTGTAGTCTGGAGAGAGTCTCAAGCATCCCCCAGCCTGAGATTCCCCACCCCTGAGATACAGAGATCCTGGCACTGATTGTTTCTCTTGCAGCTGGTTCTGAATAGCTGGCAGCACCTTGGACAGTTCCGTGGCTTTTTTTTTTTTTAAAGCAAATCCTCTCGACCCCAAAACTACAAACACAGTTTTGTTTGACTTTCTCCCGTTCTGGCAGCTTGATGCTGGGCAATTAACAATACATCTAAATCCATAAAGTAGCTGATAAATTTAAATACGCTGACTAAGTTTTAGCTTTGCATGCCTGTCCAAAGGAGTTTAAAATCTCATCATTAAGCAGAAGTAGAAAGTGCATTTTCACACCAACAGCTGGAATCAAAATAACTAGCCCAGAATAATCAAGTTGCTTTATTTCTCCTCTCAGAATTAAATTTATCGTATGTTAAAAGAGCATTGCATGCTTTAGCCTTATTAGCAGTTATTCTCACCATCTTGATTAGGGGAACAAAAGTATACCCTCCAACATTTATCTGATGAAAATAGGGGTGTCCCATTCCACAATGATAATTTTACTATTTATACCCCACACATCATATTGGGTTGTCCCAGCCACTCTGGGTAGCTTTCAACATATATAAATACATAGTAAAACATTAAACTTTTTTTTTTTTTTTTTACATTCCAGGTGGCTCAGGCGTTGGACAATTCCATACCCTCCAACATTTCTCCAATGAAAATAGGGACAGCCTAAGGAAAAGCGGGACATTCTGGGATCAAATCAGAAACTGGGATGGCTTCTCTAAATCAGGGACATTTGCAGGGTCTGCAAAAGTGCGTCACAGAGTCATTTCACAGGCAGACTAGATGTTTTGAGTCCTGAGCAAATCAGACACATTTTGTTGCTCAGATTTAAGAATATAAAATTAAGGATTGTGACATCACCCTAAGCATCAAGAGGTTTTCAGGAAAAGTGAGCTCTGTTTACAGTAGTAGGACTAGTAATATGCAGGTGTCCCACCCCTGTGTGTGTGTAAAGTGGGACCACACAATTGCTAATTGCCAAATCATGCAATTGCTGATTGACATCATATCTAGTTTCACCCTTAACAGATATGATTAGGGTGTGTACTCCCAGAATCACAGATGATGGCTGAATGACATTGGAAGGCATGCTGTGTACAGATTTCTATCAAGAACAGCACCAGCTGCTGTTATCTGTTTGTAACTAACCTCATCATTGTACTGCTTAGTGAACAAACATGTGTCCAAGCTGTGATGATAGCCACAAAGTATTGCTGGTGGATGATAAACAGCAGTACCTCAGGAGCACTGCTGCTTATTAAGTGTTCCATAAGCACATTTAATTTCTCTGCCACCTTTTGTTTCAGGAATTCAAATGCATTTGCTACGAATAAAAGGAGACACAAGAGAACACAAACTCCACCCCCCCCCCAATATTTGCCCTTTCAATATTTGTGCTGCTTAAGCCTGTGTGTCTTACTGTGATTGTAGCTCTGCGCTTTGAAGCTGTGACCTTCAAGATCTAAACAAAAGTCATTGTGGCTTAAAAGCAAAAGCAATGAACTAACAGAATGCTAAATCTGCCCAGACAGGGACTGGGAGAGTTGCTTTGCAAAGATGAACTGGCTTTTTAATGTTCCATAATCACCTCCTTGAGTTGTTAACATGTAAAATGTGCCTCTCTCCCTTTGTTTAGCAATAACTATGCAAGACATGGTGCATGTCTAAGTAAAGCCCAGGCTATGTCTGGCCTCTTTGTAGTTAAGGAACTCTACTAGCCCAAGAGCACATTCTATCGATCCTGCAGTAAGACATGACAACTTAGAGCCAAACTAGTATTTTCTAGGTGCATAGCATCTAGCTATCTCACACTTAGCAACCCTTATTAGAAAGGCAGTGCAATGGGCAGGAGACTTAATGTGTGATTGAAATTACACTCTTGCCAGTGTGACTGAAATTAATTTGCTCTGCATGAAGCTAGAAGCCTTAGAGGGGAAAGTCTCCATTGATGCTAACAGGACTTTCCCCACTAAGGATCTTAGTCACATGTGGAGTGAGGGTAACCTTTGTTCTGATCAGTGTGTGTGTGTGTGTGTGTGTGTGTGTGAGAGAGAGAGAGAGAGAGAGAGAAGATAATTCTCCCCCATACACATTCTGCCTTCTCAATAAGGATTCCTCTAGCACCATGATGCCTGTAATTAAGTAAGAAAAAAGCTATAGGTCCATAACTGCATGCTAAATATTTAGCAAATGTCTAGTTTACCCCTTAAATATCTCAATACCTCCTTTTTCATCCAGCTTTCTTAGGAAGGATTCAGGTAGGTAGCCGTGTTTGGTCTGACACAGTAGAAATATATAAATAATAATAATAAAATTTGTCCAGTAGCACCTTAGAGACCAACTAAGTTTGTTCTTGGTATGAGCTTTCATGTGCATGCACACTCATACCAAGAACAAACTTAGTTGGTCTCTAAGGTGCTACTGGACAATTTATTTATATATATATATTTCTTAGGAAGGTTATTCATAGAAACAAAAAGCATTTTCCTCAATCAGGAAACTCTGGGCAACATCAGAGGATTTGTAATTACATGAATTTGACTGGATCCAAAGTCAATTAGAGCACTATGGAAAAAGATTTGGTGCCAGCAATTCCATTCTCTGTTATCTAAGCAGTTCCCCATGTGTAAACAGTTTATTGAAGCTATGGTGTCAATTAAAAACTCCTTGCTGATATTTAACTGGCTCACTCTCTATCCCTTTTCCTCCTTAAAAAAAACAGATCTAGAAAAGATTTAAATGTGAGAATCCATTTTTTAAAAGAGATAGAGCAGAAGCTTCCGCCCCAAACATCAGACAAAATGAAACTTCTGTATCTGTGTGCAAGCTTTGATATTCTCGCTTTAGAAAATACATTTTTCTGTTTGCCTTTGAAGTGTGTGCTCTCCATTCAGCCCAGCTTAGTGGCTGATATATGTCAAATACGTGGCATTTAAAACATGAATGGAATCAAGATGATTCTTTGAAGCAAAATGACGGATCTCAGACAAAAGTTAACTTGTAGATCTCACAGGACATGTGATAGCAGGGCTGCTCTTGTTATACAGAGCAAAGTGGTGACCTTCTGTCACACTTCTATAGAAAGCTCTGGTGATTTAGTCCATGGGGCTACTTAGCACACTGATTGTCAGGAGCTATCCAAGATCTCAGGCTAAGGTTAATGATGTACTTGTTCCAGTCTCCGGATTGACATTGTCTCCCAATGACATTGACCAAAGTACAGCTGGGTCTGGAGGCTACCAGACTTGCCACAGCTTTCCTAGTATAGACCAGAACATCTCTGCCCCCTTGGTATTATCCTATGGGGACAGTGGAGAAGGTCAAATCTATGTTATGGCAAACAAGTTGCCTGCAGGTTCCCTGTTGATCCTGTTGACTTCACTGGAAACATGGTGGGACTTGAAGCCTAGTGTATCTTCAAACCCCTTTTCATAGATCCAAACTTTCACCTGAATTTCACAATGGGGAGGAGCACAAGAGAGCAGGGTGGACTGGTGCCCATTGAAACAGGGCAGAAGACAGGAAGATCAGCACTAGGTGGAAGCAGAGCCAACTAATTCCAATTCCCCCCCCCATCCACCTCCGTACTGAGTTCTACAAGGGGCAGCACCAAGATTGAGGAAAAAGAAGTTGGCAGCCACTGCCACACCCTAGACTGGATGTAAGTAAGAAAGTGGGCAAGTGGGGGCTGGCTGAGGGCAGACCAAGGCTGGTGGGGTAAAAACCCATTTCCCCGAATCAATCAACCTCCACTGATAGAGAGATTTCCTATCAAGCAGATGTCTTCTAAATTAACTTTATTTTAGAATTATATTGAGGGGGTGCCTGTTCCTTACTTGCTTGGTAAGGTAAAGGTAAAGGGACCCCTGACCATTAGGTCCAGTCGTGACCGACTCTGGGGTTGCACGCTCATCTTGCGTTATTGGCTGAGGAAGCTGGCATACAGCTTCCAGGGTCATGTGGCCAGCATGACAAAGCCGCTTCTGGTGAACCAGAGCAGCGCATGGAAAAGCCGTTTACCTTCCTGCTGTAGTGATACCTATTTATCTACTTAACTTTGACGCGCTTTCGAACTGCTAGGTTGGCAGGAGCTGGGACCAGGCAATGGGAGCTCACCCTGTCGTGGGGATTCGAACCGCTGACCTTCCGATCGGCAAGCCCTAGGCTCAGTGGTTTAACCCACAGCGCCACCCGCGTCCCTTGGTACTTTGAATTAAAAAGGGACATGCTCTGTCATGGACTAGTGGCTAATTATGGGGGAGCTTGTTCTAGAACTTTACATAACACAAAATGGCTGCAGAAGAGGAGAAAGAGAGACAGTGCTGTAAAATGATACAGGGGATGCCCACTCTCTGTGGAAAATAAGGCCACATACATAGGCAGCCACCATACTCACTCATAGAGAGAAGCTCTCTGCCCCTCTCCTCTGTTCTCTTCAGAACAGAACATAAGGAGGGTGTCTGATTCAGTCTGCCAGTGAAATGGATCGAATGTAGTTATGGTTAATGGGGAAGTGTTGAATGTAAGAATGACCAAGCCAGGGCAAACAGGAACTGAGCAGGAACAAACAGTCTCTTGTGCACAGCGAATTATTTTTCAGGGGGTGTTTACTAACCTCCTATGGCAGGCACTGGATCCACATCCCCTACTTAATGTCTATAGTTGGGCAGCATGGGAGATGGTGGCATTTCATTAGCACATAGACAGGATCTAGCAGCCCAATGGACAGTTCCAGCAAAATATGCTGTGCTCTAAAACCTCAAGGTCCTTAGCAGGGGGTTGAGCAAACAGTGACGAAAAGGACTATGTCAAATATTCACATTTTCAGGTGTATCAAGTTTCACATAAAATTTGAGGATTACAGCTTCTTGATTTGCATATTTTAAAGCCTCTGTTAATTAAATAAGCTATCCTGCTGAATCCTATGTGAACCAAAAATTGAACAAACTTTGCAAGCTGGTGTCTGTGCTGCCCCCACCCCCAATTGAGAAGTATGTGAGAAAGAAAACGAGACAGCGTTTTTCTTTGACAATGTGATTGCTGGGCATTGCTGAATCAAAAGTAACACAAAAGTTAAAACCCCGACTCCCAACAAATGGAAGCAGTGGGTATCTTAGGCAGATTGCTAGAGCAAAGTCTGAGAAGAGGTGACTTGATTAAAGTTTTTGTATGTCATGGAGAAAGTGGAAAGATAAAAGTTTTCCCTCTCTCATTAAACACCAGAACTCATTAACATCCATTGAAGATTAATATTAGAAGATTCAGGACACAGAAAATAAAATACTTTGTCATGAAGCACATAGTTAACTACGGACCTCGCTCCCACAGCTAGCAGAGATGGCCACCAACCTAGGTGGTTTTAAAAGAAGATTAGGCAAATTCATGGAGGAGAGGACAATTGATGGCTATGATAGGTATGCTTTGCCTCCAAAGGAGAAGACAGCAATGCTTCTGAATACCAGTTGACAGGAACCAAAGCAGGGTAGAGTGCTCTTGTACTCAAATCCTGCTTCTAGCAGGATCTGGTTGGCAACTGTGAGTCCAGGATATGGGACTAGGTGGCCTATTGGCCTGATCCAGCAGGCTCTTCTTATATTCTAAAAATCTTCCGGGTCTCATACCTCTGATTTTGTTAAAATGAGTTGAAAGGTTATAGCACATTCATACACAGTCATATCTTGGTTCTCGAATGCCTTGGTACTCAGACCTTTTGGCTCCCGAATGCCACAAACCCGGGAGTGTTCCGGTTTGTGAATGTTTTTCAGAAGTCGAACGTACGATGCAGCTTCCGTGGCTTCCGATTGAGTGCAGGAGTCTCCTGCAGCCAATTGGAAGCCGTGCCTTGGTTGTTGAATGGTTCCGGGAGTCGAATGGACTCCTGGAACAGATTAAGTTCTACGACAAAGGTACGACTGTACAGTGGTATCTTGGTTCTCAAACGCCTTGGTACTCAAACAACTTGGAACCCAAACACTGCAAACCTGGAAGTAAGTGTTCCGGTTTGTGAACTTTTTTTGGAAGTCGAATGTGCTCCGTTTTGAGTGTTACGCTTCCGATTTGAGTGGCACACTTCCATTTGGAGTGTTACACTGAGGTCTGTCTGGTTTTGCTATATATATGTATTGCGTTTTTGTTTTTGCAGCTCTTTTTTGTTTGTTTTTGTGACTGTGGTGACTGTGTAAAACCCAGTTCAGCTCCTGATTGATGATCGTGTGACTGCAGTACATTGTTTATTGCTTTCATTTTATGCATCAATGGTCTCGTTAGATAGTAAAATTCATGTTAAATTGCTGTTTTAGGGGTTGTTTTTAAAAGTGTGCAACAAATTAATCCATTTCACATTACTTTCAATGGGAAAGCGTGCCTTGGTTTTGGAACGGACTTCTGGAACGGATTAAGTTTGAGAACCAAGGTACCACTGTACAACCAAATTACAACTTGCACACATTTAACTCATGCAAACGTAGCTTTATGTGCTTGGCCTATACACACACACACATCCTTGGGAGAGCATTTGGAGGTCCAGGTAAAGTGTCTTTTGACTATACACAATTTGGGCTTTATGCGCTGTCCCCAAAACGTAACTCCTGCCTAAATTGAGAGTTGACAGTGTAATCTGCTGTCTTTATAGTATTGCTCTTTTTAACGTTATCAAAATAACTTTTAATGATGAGAGAATGATGACCAAATCTTTGGAACAGTGGCTCTGTGAGGTTGCCGGAACCGGGAAGATCTCTGCAGCACTCCAAGGAGCAGTGTGAAGCTTCAACATCATCCTGCTCCGCCATCTATCTGTGCTCCTAAGCTGGCCACTCAGATGCAGCAATCACCTCTTGTAGCTATAGTCCTGCAGAGCATGTGTCATTGTGCTGTATGATTGAGACCTCTTGGAAAAAGGAAACAAACAAACATTTCTGAGAACTGGTCCCAATGCTTTGGTCTGTATGCACTCCTCCAATCTTGGATTGCACTTTTGACATAAACCCTCTCGTCACTACTCAGCAGGCGGTGACTTTAACAAATTGTGCTTCCTTGAAGGAGAAACTCTCTGTTACTTCTGCCTCACTCCATCATCCACTTATTTCTTCCCAGGAAACAAATATCTTACAGTTTTAGTTCTATTGCATCAAGAAGATCGCAGAGCTAGCAGACCAAAAATCCATCCAATACTGAATCTATCATCATGCCTCTGCTCCTGGCAATTATAGTGGCATATATCCTCCTCTCGGTATAGCTCCCTGCCCTTAGCAATGGGAGGTTAGAAATTCAAATGTGCTGGTACATTAATCTGGGACATTAAAATAAAATAAAAAACCCACCATTTCCATGTGTTGATGGAAATAGGATAATAAATACTCCTGAATTACAACTGTCATCCTGAATTGCACAGGCAACAAAGAACATAGAAGAATTGAGTATCTTGCATAAAGGACACTGTTGTTTGTGTACCAAGCCCATTTCAATGACACCTGAAAAGGATTCAGGTGACTGAGAATGAGATGCAACCATTGATGTTCTAGCTCCTTTGGAGCCGCATTTTGTTATAATTCGATCTTTGCTAATTTGAAGCAGGCTTACATCCTGCCTTTCTACACAGAGTGGCCCAATGCAGCTACCAATATAAAATCCCATTTAAAAAACAACACCAAAATATGATCAAATCCACATATAGAGCAAATTTGAAAGCAGACTGAGCAGCAAATAAAAGCAGATGGCGGAGAAAATCAGTTTCCTATTCTGCTATTTATTTTGAATTGATTGTTCAATTGTATAAAAAATGTTTACTGGTTTTTTATTTGCCTGATTGTATATTTTATTGCTCTGGTTTTTATTTTAAATTGTATTGCAAACCACCTTGAGATAAATGACTGTGAAAAGTGATACAGAAAAGCCCATTGAAATATATGTTTTGACAGGTGGGGTGGGGAAAACGTTCTGAGCCTGAGAGATGCATTCCCTCTTGGTGAACATTATGAGGGTCACATGACCATGGTGGACAGAGACAGCGACAAAAGAGAGGGGGATTCGGAGGTGTGTACAACCATGTGCACACACTCTCCATTGAGGGAAACAAGAGGTATCACTGTACCTCAAGGGCACAATGCAGTGAGGCAAAAGCACCAGAAGAGGAGAGAAGAGCAGAGCTGGTGAAGTGAAGGTGCTAAGGAGATGGGTATGTTGCCTGAGGAGGAAACAGTCCTATTGCTATAGTCCTGTAGAGCATGTGTCATTGTGCTGTATGATTGAGACTTTTATTTTTTAAAATCTGGATTGTATTTTAATCCGCACTTTAATCGATTGTTTTTCTTTCTTTTATGTTTGTTGTGATCTTGTTGATGTCACCCGCCCTGAGCCTGGCTCTCACTGGGGAGGGCGGGGTATAAATAAAATTATTATTACTATTATTATTATTATTATTATTATTATTATTATTATTATTAGTGAGATAGAAAATCCTGGAGGTTCCCCGCTCTTGCACTGCAGGAAACCAACACAGAGATTGCCATTTGAATTTCTAAGGAACAGACTGCCACAACTTGTGTGCAGCCACAGAGAAATAATAATAATAATAATAATAATAATAATAATAATAATAATAATAATTTATTTGTACCCCACCCAAGAGAAATAAAAACAACAACATCAACAACAACAACAACTTATTATTTGTTCCCCAGCCACTCTGGGCGGCTTCCAACAAAGATTAAAAATACATTAAAAGGCCCTCTTGCCTACACCTGTCAAACATTTGTCGTTTCCCTTTTCTTTTTCAGACCACACTTTCTTCCATCTTCCTGGCATTTTCCTACCCGTTTGTTTTTGCCTCTTTCACACAACTGCTGTAGATCTAGTGGAATCTAGCAAAAGTTTGGCATCTCTTTCCATCTTGGCAGTTGACAGGTTTCCCGACAGCATTTCCAAAGAGATATCCAGCATCAAGCTTATGGGAAATTAACTCAATTGTAAAGGGCTTCTGTTGATGAATCTTCTGTCTAATTGCTTAGGAAAATATTCATATTCCCAAACCCTCTACTACTGCCTTTTTTAAAAAATATATATTGAACAATCAGGAGAATCTAAAAAGTTAAATAAATGTTATCATTCATTATTAGATTGCAAAGGTGTCCTTATCTTCCATTCTTTTGTATGGTAACACACCAGGCTCCAAAGAGTTTCAAACTGAACTCACTGCCCCATTTCAACTGTCAATCCATCCATCAAATCATTAATTGGCTAAACTGTGTAAATGGCTTCCTGGCCTCATTGGCAATGGCATAATGTTTTCCTTAATCTGACTTGAAGCAACTGTGTATTTAACCATTATACAACATATTTAACAAAGTGGATCTCATGCTTCTCTCTCCAGCTGCCTTACACAAAGCAATCCGTGTATCATATCTGGAACACCTGCCACATCCCAGAAGAACACAGGTATTTAAAAGAGTTCGCATTTTTCCTCCTGCTAAGATTTTTCAGCCAAACATGCTTAGAAGACTACTCCAGATTGACACAGGACGGTTAGAGGCAAGTCTGGTATGTGCCTCTTAATGCCCCACCATTCAAGTTGCTATTCCCTCGTCAGACATAATGTCTAAATAGGACTACTCCTTAACAGCCATTTCCTCTCTTTTGGAAATCCAGAGGAACTCTGGATTTCATTGAAAGGGCAATCACTACTGGCACCAACAAGTACAGCACCTCACATTCTTTGCCGGAAGTCCAGAAGCTTAAACATGCATAGTGCCAATTCTGTTTGCAACATAGACGTGCCCTTCCAGGTTGGGTTAGCGAGGGGCACATGTGCAAACGATGTCACTTCCCCTTGGTGACATCACTGTGATCCACAGTGGGCAGGTTTGCACAGTTGAGTTAAACAGTGTTAGCTCCTGAATGGATGGCCCACACCCGGCCTATTCTCTGCTACGGAGATGGTCCTGACATTATTTCATGTTTACAAAAAGTGCCCCGGGTGCATTTCAGTAGCACAGTGGGCAATCTAGCAATGGCAGCATGTGGTTGAGAAGCCACGTGACCCCACTGCACTTGGCAACCGCTACAGTTTAGGACCTGCCAGCTGCTGTGATGTGTGAAATGCATCTTAGTTCATTAAGATCAAAGGAGTGAGGCATTTGTTCTCAGTGTGGATGTCTCCAGCCCAAAGTATTTACGCTGATTAACGGCTTTTGCTTGAATTGTTAACCTTCAAATAAGCCATCCCTTGGGAAATTGCTGATGCCACAGTCACTTGTCTCAAAACTCAGCTGTCTGCTCTTTATTGAACTTGATGTGCAAATATTTAAAAGATAATTGAAACACTAATTAAATACTGTGTCTGGGCACTCTATTCAGGCATTCATAGGTGGGGTAAATCATCTAATGACAATTTCAGGAGCTACAAACCCATCCTAGAAGCCTGAGAGAGGGGCTGTTTTTTTAATCCACTCTTGCTGACTTATCATTATCTGCCTGCTCTAAAAATATCACAGTGAACAGGTAAAAAATACAACACCCCCCCCAAACCAGCCAAAAATGGAAAAAAATAAAGCAACTCCAGGGAAGCATAAGGGCTTCCCTGACAAAAGAGACTATGACTTAAGTCAGGCATAGGCAAACTCCAGCACTCCAGATGTTTGGGACTACAATTCCCATCATCCCTGACCACTGGTCCTGTTAGCTAGGGATGATGGGAATTGTAGTCCCAAACATCCGGAGGGCCAGAGTTTGCCCATGCCTTACTTAAGTGGTATAATGGGCAAAGCTAGCTCTCTCGTGAGGCAATATCAGGCATCAGTGCAGCAAACTTTCCAGTATTAATTTATTATGGGTGCTTTCAAACTATTGCTATTTTTGAGTGGGATCCTGTTGCTTAATACTGGTAAATTCAGGTTGCACAATTAAATCTCCTTTGGGGCTCTGGCGCAACAAACTTGCTCCTCCAAGAGGTTGATAAGAAAAAAAATGATAGGGGAATTCACGGGAAAGTGTGGGATAGCGCTTGCTTGATGCAATGTCATCTAACCTGCCCACAAACAGGTCAGAATGAATTCTCAGTAAATAGCTGGTGCCATCTAACTTCCCAGCAAAGTTTGTGCAAACGAATCAGGGTGAAGGCTTAATAAACAGGTTGTCTGAAAGTGACGTGTGTTTAAAAGCGAAACTGGGGCAGACGGGACCCTGATCTTGTGCTTGTTTCTTCTATGCAAAATGTAGCGATTTAGTGGAAGGTCTAATGTGCTGGAGGTGAACAAATTCACACAGTGAAGGGGGTGGCGAATGTTTTTTTCATGCTGGCTGCAATAGAGGATTTTTTGGGGGGGGGGAGTTTTTAGCTTTGGGGGTGACCATACTCTTACATTGAGGAGGAGGAGGAGGCATATTCACACCATACCACGTTGATCAGGAAGTTCTGAAGAAGGCTGAGAAGTGCATTGCGCTGAATGCACTTGCAAACCTCCTTGAGGGCTTGTAGGTGTCCTGACTGCAAGGAGATCTGTAAGCACATTCAGCTGAAAGTCCCCTTCAGACTTCTTGCATCCTAACACATGTATATATCTCTATCTTCAAGCAGGAGAATATTCAGCACAGACCAAGTCGGAGCAGTACTTGCTGAAACTGATAAAGTTCCTTCTGTTGAATTCTAGCTCCCATCTGAATTGGCCAGTTTTAATGGTCTCTAAAATACCATTCTCCTGAATAGCCATCTGTGATAGCCAGTTGAGAGAAAAGTCTTGTGATCTGACAAAGCATGCAATTTTCAACTGGATAAGGTTAAAGCTATCTGTTTTTCTGGGGGGTTTTTATGGCAAACAAACATGTTTAATGCATTTTGACAATTAATTTTTTAATCCAAGGACTGCATCAGAACATTTGTAAAGAAGCCGGTAGATAATTTTCAATCCATACACCAGTCTAGAAAACACAGATCAAGTTTCTTCATATCGGAATTCAGAAAGATTAGATTTCTCCACGATGCCTAGGCACATGCACATGGGAAATGTGGGTGTTTGCGGAGGAGGAGACACAAAGAAATATAATACTGCAAGGAACTGTGAATGCCGAGTGCCCTAAGCTACTGTTACAGGCCACCTCAATCTCTGCTGAGCAGTGCATGAGATTCCAGGAGTCTTGACACTCACCCAGGGTTTGTGAAAATTAGGCAAAACAGAGAGTATAGTGTCTTTATGATATATGGTTTCTTTACAGATACATGCAACCTGAAGCTTTTGATGAAGGGGCTCGCAGCAGCAGCACCCAAAAGGTGCTGGCTTACTCCATAGTAGCAGGATCAGCATCCTTGCTCTGCATCCTCTCTTGCTCAGCTTACCAGTTCCTCTCTGATTCCTTGTTTCATCACCCCATATTCCCTAAGCTAAGCCCTCTTTATCTACAGAGGGAAGGAGGGCTCCTTCCCTTTGCATTCCAGAACCTTTTTCTTTTGATGCTTTGATCTCCTAATGGTTCATCACCCCACCCGGATGCCTGACTTAATGAACACTTGTCGATTTGGTTAGGATTACAGTGTCCATTGCACAACCCAGGAAGTGTGCCTAAAATACACACTGTGTTTTCTTTCTCCTCTGAAGAAGTGTGCATGCACACGAAAGCTCATACCAAAATATAAACTTAGTTGGTCTTTAAGGTGCTACTGAAGGAATTTTCTTATTTTGCTGTGTTTTCTTGGAATCTATAATCTTAGATTCCAAGTTTTCTGTGTGAGGTGTTTACTTAAGCTTGCATTAAAAACTATGTATCAGACTAGGAGTTAGAACAGGGGTAGACAACCTAAGGCCCGGGGGCCGGATGCGGCCCAATCGCCTTCTCAATTCGGCCCGCGGACGGTCCGGGAATCCGCGTGTGGTTGCATGAGTTAGAATGTGCCCTTTTATTCAAAATGCATCTTTGGGTTATTTGTGGGGCCTGCCTGGTGTTTTTACATGAGTAGAATGTGTGCTTTTATTTAAAATGCATCTCTGGGTTATTTGTGGGGCATAGGAATTCATTCATTTTTTCCCTTCAGAATATAGTCTGGCCCACCGCAGGATCTGAGGGACAGTGGACCGGCCCACGGCTGAAAAATGGTTGCTGACCCCTGCGTTAGAATTTGTCTGATACATAGTTTTTAAATACAAGACTAAATAAAAAAAATTCCTTCAGTAGCACCTTAAAGACCAACTAAGTTTTTATTTTGGTATACGATGGATTGTTTGGTATGTTTGGGATGGTAGCTAGAAGCATGTATACAGCCAGGCCTTACGTTACAACCGCATCTGTTCCAACTCTACAGACAGAGAATCTCACCTAAGAGATCTACAGCAAACCTTTTTAGAACTAAAATATCCACCTGATGAAGTTAAACAACAGATCAACAGAGCCAGACAGATACCTAGAGAGAACCTGCTGCAAGACAGACCCAAAAAAGAAAATAACAGAACACCACTAGTCATCACATACAGCTCCCAAGCTAAAACAGTACAACGCATCATCAGAGATCTACAGCCTCTCCTGGACAATGACAGCTCCCTTTCTCAAGCTCTGGGAGGAAGACCTTTCATTGCCTACAGACAGCCACCCAATCTTAAACAACTCCTCACCCACAATAATACAACCACCAGACTTAACATGGACACTGGTACCAGAGCCTGCAATAAACCCAGATGCCAACTTTGCTGCCACATACACCCAGACAACACCATTACTGGCCCCAACAACATCCAACATACCATCTCAGGACTATTTAATTGCTCATCTTCTAACATTGTGTATGCCATCAAATGCCAACAGTGCCCTTCAGCTCTCTATATTGGACAAACAGGCCAAACCCTACGCCAAAGGATAAATGGACATAAATCTGACATCAGGAACCAGAAGACAGAAAAACCAGTAGGAGAACACTTCAATCTCCCAGGACATTCTATACAAGATCTCAAAGTAGCTGTCTTACTACAAAAGAATTTCAGAAATAGACTGGAAAGAGAAGTTGCTGAATTGCAACTTATCACCAAGCTCAAAACCATGGAGGGACCTGGTTTGAACAGAGATATCGGATTTTTATCTCATTATACATGATAAGCGATCTTCAGCCATCTCAACCCTTGCTTTTTCATGCAAAACCATTTGCAGTCGTTTGCGGTCATCAACAGCTATCAGTCAGTCAATCACCCATTTCCACCACCCTTCTGAGTGATCCCCCCTCCCCATCCCCACCCCTCCCCACCCCTTCTCTACATAAGTGCCTGGAAACTTCCATTTCACTGTATCTGAAGAAGTGTGCATGCACACGAAAGCTCATACCAAAATAAAAACTTAGTTGGTCTTTAAGGTGCTACTGAAGGATTTTTTTTTATTTTACTTCGATCCAGACCAACACGGCTACCTACCTGTAACCAAGACTAAATAAACACCTCACACAGGAAGCTAATCCTGATTTAGCTTAATTTCACGCTTAAATGCACAACAGAGACTAGCCTTTGCCACCCCAAACATTAATTAAATTCTGACATTAGCTTGATCCAGAACTTAGGCCATCATGCACCCCTAATTTCATAAGGCTACATTTGGAAACACTACATTAGAATGGGTGAATTCTAATGTGGATAGGGAACCAGTGGCCCTCCAAAAGGTGCTGGCTAATGGGTTAGGGATGCATCAAGAGGACCAGAGATTCCCTACCCCTGTTCTAATGCAGCAGTTCATCTTTAGAAACAAGACCAAGTAACTTGGAAATCCTGACTCTAGAGAGAAATCTAGATTGAGATATTTGTATTTCAAATATAGCCTTGGGTGCCCTATCTTTACTGTCCCTTCTTAACTAAAGGTTATCTTATTTCAGGACCAAGGGTTGTGGAGTAGATGGCCTGTGATATCCACATTGTGATGATATTTGATTCTATAAAAGGCTTTCTATAATAAATTTATGGCAGATTGTACCATAATTGGCTTGTCAGGATATAGCATGGCGACACGTTCCCATTTATGCAACCTTGCATTCCTTCTCCCCAATAAAACGCTCCTGTTCAGCATTGTGCTGCGTTGGCTTTCCCCCCCTGCAATGCTCCTGGGATCATTGCCAGTTGTTCCGCCAACAACTGCTTGGCTAAGGATGGATTGTCTGCCTGTCTCGAATCCTGTATTCCACAGAATTTATTGATTCCATTTACAAATGGATCCCAGCAGCCAATGGCAAAACACGGAATACTTCAGAGCGCAACTGTAATCAAGGGGTGCTTTACAACTGGTAACAGAGACGTGAAAAAGTGGTATTTTTAAAAGTAGCATTAAAATATCAATTGCCCCAATTCCAAAGCAACTCATATGGATTATTTTTAGAGGGCTTTAAACTGGTAGCTGTGGAGACTGTAATGGGGAGATGAGTTATTTATAGAAGCCATTAACGCAGCCCTTTTAACTTATTCACTCTCGCATTTGTTTTTTTTTGTGATCAAGGGACTAGTCTCAAAAGTCAAGGCAGTGCTTGCTCTTTCTGCCCAGATCCTGTTTGCCCTGGCTCAGCCTCTCCTGTCTCCTACACCCCTTAAGCATGCCCACATTTCACTGGATGTCAGGATTGAATCCTCTCATTCATTCTGAATAGAGGAGAAGTGTAAAGAGCTTCTTTTTGTGAATTTGGCTGAGGGGAAGGTGCTCTCCCCCCCCCTTGAGGGGTAGGTATGCAGCTTGCCTGCAACATCTTGTGGTCCCGTCTCTTTTTCTGCAGCGTTAGAAGTGGGGGCCATTTTCTGTTATGCCACCCCCCCCAGCAGTCATTATGCCATACCCCAGCTGCGGCCATGTTGTGACTGGCGCCCAAGGCACTCAAAATTCCAAATGTGCTCACTGGTCCAAAAAGGCTGGCACCCACCATGCTAAGCACATGTTGCTTGGGGTTCTATTGAAGAGAAGAGAAGAGATTCAACTGTCCATTGCAATTTAATTCTCATAATTTGATTATTGAACCCTGGCCAAGATGGCTCAGCTACCTGGAGCAGCTGACTAACATAGTAGCTAGCTCATTTTCCTTTCTACAGATAGTATGCTACTTAAGGATATTTTAATTTGTTCTCTTCAGACCCTCTGCTCGTTCCGTTGCCAGGGTGTGCATGGTTGCTCTAATTATGGCATCTCCACTGACTGTTCCTTCATTCCCAGCATGTGAAACGGTTGGTCAGATTACAACATTGAACCTGGTCTGAGGATTTGTCTGCTTCTGATGTTTTGGTTTAAACTCCTTTCTCCACACACACACACACACACACACACACACACACACACACACACCACACCACTACTCTGATCATGCTCTTATTACTTTATATCTAAATATTTCCATCACCCTCGGAGATGGTCGTTAAATCTTGTTGGGCAGGGGCTTGAAACAGTTTGACTTCCTCCCAGTTCTCCTTGAACTTTCCAGACGAATTTTCTTTAATGAGGATTATTAAGTCGTGATCTATTTGCGATGTTGCAACAGTCCCCTTTCCCATGTGATCCTGCTGCTGTAATAATTACTGTTCTAGGTAGAATCTGGGGGAAGCCTCCACATTAATCCTAAGCTTCCTATGTGCTTCTGAGCAGTGGTGACTTCTAACAGAAGATCGCCAGTGGTGTTCAATTACTGCACAGTGTGTGTCTGACACTAGTTTTAGATCAAAGAAATTAAAACTGATGCAGACTGATTACTTTGCAATCTCAAGACTCTGGACACCTGAAATATGGATTAGACATGGCAAGTTTGGTTAACTATCTAGGCTCTTGTACTAATTAATTAGTTGTCCTAAGGCAGGCACCCCCAAACTTTGGCCCTCCAGATGTTTTGGACTACAATTCCCATCATCCCTGACCACTGGTCCTGTTAGCTAGGGATCATGGGAGTTGTAGACCAAAACATCTGGAGGGCCGCAGTTTGGGGATGCCTGTCCTAAGGCCACCTTTTACTTGGTTCACTTACTGGGTCACATTGTCATGCAGATGACATCTGTTATAACACGTGTCAAGACATTATGAGTCCTACTTGAATATATGACTGGGGTCCCAACTGCACTATATAGTTAAAGCAGTATCATACCACTTTAAACAGCCATGATTTCTTCCAAAGAATCATGGGAACTGTAGTTTGTCATCAGTTCTGAGAATTGTTAGGTTCCCCCGATTCACCTCACAGAGCTATAGTTCCCAGATTTTCCCAATAAGAGGGATTGATTGTTAAACCATTCTGAGAACTGTAGCTCTGTGAGGGGAATAGAGGCCTCCTAACAACTCTCAGCACCATCGGTATAGCCAGGATTTTTGTTGGACCGGTCATGTTGTGCGGATGCCTGATGATCGTCTTCCAAAGCAACTACTCTATTCCGAACTTAAAAATGGAAAGCGTAATGCTGGTGGCCAACAAAAGAGGTTTAAAGACTGTCTCAAGGCAAATCTTTAAAAATGTAGTATAAACACTGACAACTGGGAAACACTGGCCTGCGAGCGCTCCAGTTGGAGAACAGCCTTTACCAAAGGTGTCATGGGCTTTGAAGACACTCAATCTCAGGACGCAAGGGAGAAACGTGCTAAGAGGAAGGTATGTTTGGCAAATCCACACCGTGATCAACTCCCGCCTGGAAACCAATGTCCCCACTGTGGAAGGACGTGTGGATCCAGAATTGGCCTCCACAGTCACTTACAGACTCATTGTTAAAACCGTGCTTATGGAAGACAATCTTAGTCGGCTACGAGTAATCGCCAAAGAAGAAGCTATGTATTTTTATTGATTTTTATTGATTTTTTAGGGGGGCAGCTGCTCCCTGCCCCCCCAAGCTATGCCCATGCTCAGTACCCTTAACAAACTATAGCTTCCAGGATTGGGCAAGGTCATGACTGTTTAAAGTGGTATAATACTGCTTTAAATGTAGAGTGCAGATGGAGCCTTGGCACAGATGAATATACTGATGAAATTCCTGTCACTTCTATGTAGCAAAGCATCCATCCAGGGGAGCCTGGGTGCTTCTTGACTGAAGATTAGGCTATACATTTCTTCTGGATTCAAGAATGCGTAGTTTTTTACATCTTCCTACAGCCTGCCCCATCCAGCTAAGGATAGGTAATAAAAATAAATAAATTTTCCATTAAAATTTGGTGCCAGCTTAACCCTGAGCACCAAAATGTAGCCCAAGTAGGTATTTTCTTACTTCCAATCCAATGCTCAGGCTTGAATTCTGGGGAGTGTCCAAAGAGAGGAAGTTCCATGCATATCTGCATGTATAAGATGAATCCAAGGACAGAACTTATTTCTGACAGAGCTGCATTGACAATTGAGGATTCCGTTCATGTTAAGGCTGGATCCTGGACTCATAAGAGTAAAATTGGTTGTAGCTCAGGAAAATAAGCTAATTGAGTTGCACCCAAAGAGTGCCTTTTAGGCCTCTGTGGTTTGCAGTAAATAAATTGTATTTGACATTAGCAATATTTGACAGTTAAGTTTCTTTAAATGAATTCAACTGTCAGTGCTTGCTGCAAGTGTTCTCCTCCTACTTTTTGTGAGAATGTGTGTGTGTGTATTGCCCTGAGCTTCCAAGTTGTCTTATATGCTTATCAGCCGTGTTTCATAGCCGTGAATTCTACAAGCTATTGTTCCTGTCAGTAACTTTGTGGCTGTTCCTCTGTAATTAAAGCGTAGTTTCGTACGGCACTCATCCATATGCTGGGGGGATTCAATGATTAAACAGATTTTATTCCTTGCACTGATTTATCACCACGGCATGAGAACTTGGTTAGAATTGATTTTTGTTTTCAGATTTCTCTGCACACTAATAATGGATTGTTAGTTAGCTTAAAGCTTTGTCTTCACATCAGAAGATTGATAAGGATTGTTATAGCACCCTGCTGTTTAATCAGTCTGCTGCACAATTCTTCTTTGCTGTGATTATTTTGGAGCAGCTCTTTATTAGTGACATTTATTGTAAAATGACGTAGTCATTTAATAATCCATCAGGAGATAGTAATTCAGTCACTACATAATGGTGTTTAGTGGAATCATCAGGTCCTTTGCCTGGGTGGGTGTTTCGGTCTTTCTAAATGTCTTCGTTTGGCCAGCACCTTTATTCATTGTTCTTAAATGGAGATAAGCATGTGTGCCTTGTTAGGAGCGTCCTACTCTTGTATAGGACCCTGGTAGAGACACATGCCTGACTGGCATGTTCTCTCCCTCCTGGTTGATCATTTGGGAGCTTCAAAAGCTTTCTCCAACCTGAACATCACAGCGACTGATGCCTCGGAGACATCAGCACACTTAGGGATCTGCAGAGTATTCAAATTTTGCATGACAGAACTCAGGAGCACAGCATTTTGGCTAATCTACATTTATTTACATATACAGTCATACCTCGACATCCGAATGCTTCAACTTCCGAAGGTTTCGACTTCCAAAGTCGACAAGCCCAGAAGTTTTTTCACCGCATGCACCCGTCACACGCGTTCTGCGCCTGCGCCGACCGCACACTTCGACATCCGAAAACCTCGACTTACGAAGATGGCCATGGAATGGGTCATCTTCGTAAGTCGAGGTGCCACTGTAATACACTCAGAGCATTTTGACTTAGCTCCTGCCTCTTTCTCATCAAACAGCAAAGAGAGAAAGAACAAAGGACAATAGTCCCACTTCACGGAACACAGTAATACCAAAACATCCTGTCTCCGTCACTTCCCACACTGTGGAATAAAAACATACACCGTCATGTGATAGACAACAATCCCATGACTGCAGACACAGGGAATGAATCTCCAACATGCCTTAGTGCAATGCATGTGTGGAATAGTCATAGCTTACAGAAAGGAAATGTAGTCCTCCTTAAACTAGGGACCTGGAAAAACCATTGCAATACCATAAAGCAGTTGTGGGGAACCTGTGACCCTGAAGATGTTGTTTGACTTAAACTCCCATCAGCCCCAGCCACTGTGGACAATGGCCAAGGATGAAGGGAGATGTAGTCTAGCAACAACTACAGGGTCACAGGGTCAGTGGTTGGGTAGGGTTCCACAGCTCACATGACCTCCAGTTGGGTGTGTCACTGGTGCTTAGTGGAGGAAGCAGAGGGAGGATTGTTCCGTAAAATTGTTTAATTCACACTGAAATGTAGAATGTCTGTATGTGTATTACTGAAGGCTTTAACATGGGGCTACATTAAGCTTTCTGATCTTCTAGATGGGTTGAAAGATCACAGTTATTGTTCTCTGTTAGCTCTGACATGGTGTTTAACCCTAGATCACATTAAAGGTATTGAATTGCAAATTTGACATCATGGAAGGATGGTCGCTGTTTGTCTTTGCTCCCAGGCTCTGGGGAGTAAGGATGTGTAAATGAACCTCTCTGAGAGTGAAAACAGCTCCAGGCAAAATGGAGGCTGTAAGGAGAGAGAGAATTTTGCATTTAGGCCTGTTCGGAATTATCTTTTATTTCTACGATGCTGAGCCTGTGCTGAACTTGCACAAGATATTGTATGGAATTCTTTGGATGTATCATAGATGATTTTGTTCTGTTTTGAAGAAGGTTCTGCAAGTAAAGTTCATGGGTCTGGGTAATGTTTTATTCCAAAAGGAGTCAGTTTTTATGCATCCAGTTGCTTCATGCTGCACGATATTAATATCTGCAATAAGGATGAGGTGGCAGTCTGGCTGATATGGTGCAAATGCACCAGAAGAGCGAATCTGGCACTCTTGCTGTCTTGTTTGCAGTGCACCAACCTCCCTGCTACCTTATCCCTCCCCCTCCACATTCCAGTAAACAGCAGCAATGCAACTGACCCCCCAGATCTGAGTGATGGTTCTTGCACTGGCATCCAGGAAAGCTGAACACCTGAGTATTAGGGGAAAGCAAATTGCAGCTCCTGGTGTGGGGTTGAGAGGACCCTGAGCAAAGTGCTCTCCGATGGGACCCATCTTACAACCACGACCCCCATCAGGTCAGTGGTAGTGGTAGTAGCACTCCAAGATTGGCATAGAGCCACCATTTTTTTATTTACCACAATGCCCTGGGAAGCTGATGTAACATCACTGTGGGGCATTGTGGGAAATTACAATGAAGGGTTATCAACCCAACTGGTCTGTGGATGGTCCAGGGCATGTCTCAGTACTGGCAGATGCTCATTGCTGACATTGGTCCTATCCTAAGGTATGTTGACTATTAGCAGCTAGTGTGTCCTACCATACAAAATAAGCTTAGAGGAGCATCTGACAGAAAGCATTTTGTGTTAACTGCAAATAAGAAACTGGGAGTTTAGGAATCAACTTCAGCCTCACACAATATCTGCTCTTCCTAATAAATAAATAAATAAAATAGTGTGTCATTAGTCACTCTTCCTCCAAAACTACACACTCCCTCCCTCACACACACATGCATCCATGCCTACATACCTGCTCCCCCTCCCTTCATGAAAATTTAAAGTTGATGCAACTACAGCAGTGAATTATCAGTGAATTGTCAGTGAATTATCTTCCCATGATGGTTTACCTTTGCAATTCAAAGACATACTGTATATTCCGGCGTATAAGATGACTGGGCGTATAAGACGACCCCCAACTTTTCCAGTTAAAATATAGAGTTTGGGATATACTCGCCATATAAGTAATACGACCCGGCCTATAAGACGACCCCTGACTTTTGAGAAGATTTTCCTGGGTTAAAAAGTAGTCTTATAGGCAGGAATATACGCAGTAACCTGTTTCCTTGACAAAACGAATTTAACACAGTTGCTCTCTGCTATGTTCAATTTCTTTCTCCCCCTTTCTATAAATTGCCCTTAAAAATCTTCAAATGTTAATCTCTTAACCTTTAAGAGCTCATTAGAGGGGAAAAGCACATCTCTCTGCCGTAGAATCGATCTGTCATGTTTCTGCTTAAATGGAACCTTCTTATTTGTTTTTCCTCCCACGGGTGTAAAGTTTTGCTGCATGTTTGGCTTAAAGCAGGCATGGCCAAACTTGGCCCTCCAGCTGTTTTGGGATTACAATTCCCATCATCCCTGACCACTGGTCCTGTTAGCTAGGGTTGATGGGAGTTGTAGTCCCCAAACAGCTGGAGGGCCAAGTTTGGCCATGCCTGGCTTAAAGTACACAGGAACAGGACCCCCATTGCATAGAATTGTTGAGTTGTAGAATTGGAAGGGACCCCGAGGGTCCTCTAGTCCAACCTCCTGAAATGCAGGAACTTCTTAAAATAGCTTACCGGTACATAGGAAGTATGTGGAGTCCCTTTGTTTACAAACACATTTGATATTTTTTAAAGAACATTTTCTTTTAAAGGATAACAGAAAAACACTAGCTTCACGGAGAGAGGCAGTACTCTGATTAAGGCACTGTCAGCTCTATGATTAACATTGCTTGGAGTGGGAGAGCATAGCTATAGCCACTGCCCACCCTCCATTCATCGTATCCCTGGATATCCTGCATCCCCAACATTGAGTATGAAATGATGAAGAGGGGACTCGTCAGTAAGCCTGAAATCTCTTCTCCCATCCCATGACACAATCAGGCCTCCAAATCACAGAGGAGAGCTTCCTTGTGTAGAGGAGGGCCTCCTTTTCAGATCTCTCCCCTGAATGCATAGCCAGGAATGGACCACAGTCAATGGGGACACTCCTGCAGGGTGCGGCCCTCCTCTCGTCTTACGTGATGTAAGGGTTCCTCTGTTGATGTTGTCAACAGTTCCATGGCTATCTGCCTAGGAAATCAGAGGTGCAGCGAGAGCATTTCAATTCTTTTATTTTAATCCACAGGAAGACACGGAAAATACACCTTTTGCTCAAGCCGACATTGCCGACATTGCTCGGAGTAAAGTTCCACCCACATTACTACCCGTAGTCACATCGCTGCTGCACAGATTCTAATATATCTGACTCCTGCCTCTGTTCACTGCTACCTTGCTCCTGTTCTTCACCACCCATTATTACCCAACTCCTTTCTCCTTCTGGGATGTGACCTGTCTCAAGCCACCAATTCGATGCCTCATTCCCCCCCCCCCGAATGCTCTTAGGGTGGTGATCTCCACCACTCCTCCTCAGGCCAGTCCCTGACACGTGATGTTGATCACATGACTTGGAGTGCCCCAATAGGCCCTGTGCAGTGATTACAGTCTTGAACCAAGAATGAGGAGAGTCAGATTCACATCATCACTCCAACATGAAACTCGGCAGGTGATCCTTGGCCAATCACTAACATATCAGACATGGTTTTGGCAAGGCTATATATTTGAGGTTGGGAATTGAACCATTGGCTTGCTCTGAGCTGCTTCAAAGAAGAAGAGATTACTATAGTTACTAGGTCAATTGCCTATTGAAACCCTTTCATGTGAGCAGTGTTTGGCAAGCCCCTCCAGGTTAAACAGTAGACTTTGCTTGTTGCAATCACACATGCAGAGAGATGCTTCTTGGCTATCTCTTAGTGCGGAGCCAAATGACCACCATTGGCAGCAGCAACAGCAGATATGTTCTATGTTAACGATGACATTTTATTCTCTTGTTAATTGTGCTATTTTAAATGCGCATTTCATATTTGACTTCCTTTAGTAATGTTTCTTTTGAGATGTTTAAGATAATATTTGTTGTTTTTAACATTGCTGTGTTATACAGTATGTGCATTCTGTAGTTGACCTCCTTTGTAATGTTTCATTTTGAAATCTTTAAGATGGTATTTTAGTTTCCTGTTAATTATGCTGCTTTGAATGCATACTTTACATTTGACTTTTTTGAGCAATGTTTTGTTCTGGGTTGTTTTATTTGATGTTTTAATGTGTTGTAAACCTCTTGGAGATTTTATTTCTAAAAACTATAAAGTGGTATAGAAATGAAATGAAGCATAATGCTTGTAGGTAAGAATATAATAAAGTTATTTACTGTAGAAAGTGCATAACTTGGATAGAAAGCTTGTAGTTCTAACTTACCAGTCTAGATATGAACAAAGCAGCCATGCTTGCTCCTTTGTACTCTCAAGGATATTTAAAGACAACCTTTCATCTTCAGGTCTAAGTGCGAGGAGGAAGTTGTAAAACGGGACACAACCTGAGAATATCAATCAAACATAGAAGAGATAGAGAGGTCAGCTCAAGATGTATAGGGGAAGCCTGGGGAAATGGAGGTCCTAACTCTCTCTTAACCCATGAAAACCCCTCTTCTGGAAGCTGAGCTCCACCCAAACTTCCCAGAAAAATAAAATCAAAACAATTTGAAAAGCAGACGGTGGTTATTCACTTAGTGGAAGTGTACTCATCGATGATGTGGTTCGGTGCCAGGATTTGAGCTGACAACACATCTTGAAATGTCACGATAAGGTGAGACATCACACATTTATGTGGTCATACAAACGTCAGCATCCTTAAGGAGAGGAATTGTTTATTGTTCAGTGGATGAAATCTATGATTATACCCAGGGTTAGCCCAGGACATTTTGCAGCTGAATGCAAACTGCCCTGCCACCGCCACAACACCACCTCTCCCACAGATATGGGACCCCTCCCTGCCACTGCTGCTAACCACAACTGCACCCTTGCCCATGGCTGAAACTGCACTGCCGCTATGATGCAGCAGCAGCAGCAGAAAGAGTGCAGCTTTAGCAGTGAGGTCAGGAATCCTGTGGCAACAGTGGTGGTGCCATGGGTGAAGCTGCAGCGAGGGTTGCAGCAACACAACAGCAGGGTCGGGGGATCAGATCTGCCACCTGAGGCAAATAGCTTCATCTCAAGGAAGCATCAGCCTTGATTGTGCCTCCATTTATAACAAGGAAGTGTGGGGAAATGTGAAGGATTTATCTATCACACACACAGACACACGAATGTCATAGCACTATCTGTCAGCTGGCACTTATTGCGTTTGATCTTGCGATTTGTGCTTTGTTTTGTTCTTCAGGCTTGTATTCTGAATGCCAGGTAAATGAAACAAATGTGATTAAGTGATTAAAGTGCAGCTCACACAGCAGCTGGAAGGAGTGTCTTCAGTTCTCACATCTCTCCTTGACTGCTTCTGAATATGTCAGCTTTTATGTTTGCAAAGTAGGTTACTTCATCTGTGCTGCCTCCACTCTAATAATTGAAGCTGTATAAGCATTTTATAAATGTCTTTATGTCAATACGGTCTTTTTCTTTTTAAGATGAAAATAATGGTATCAATAAATAGATTTATTGCTCCTGCCCCATTCTACCCCAATTCTCCACTTGTGGATCCTGAAAAATTGCATTGCATAATGTTGCCATCTTAGAGACTGGCACGCCAATTAGATGTGATGCAAAATGTCATCAGTGCCACTTGCAAAGATCACATTTATTTTATTTATTTTGCTTTCCTCATTGATTTCTATTTGTCATTCGATGGATGCCATAATTGGTACTTTGATCTTAAACACACCTACTGATTACAATAAAGGTTAATTTCTGGGCTGCTTATTTTAATAAATGTATGTTTCATGATCAAACAGCCCTACCTGACCTTTCTATAGTAACAAGTGAGGCTTTGTGCTTTGCTTGTTTTTGTGGTCAGAAATTGGCATGATCTCCACAGGAAACAATGTGATGTGACCATATAACGTCAGTTTCAGAGACATCCCTCCAACTGCATTTATCATTTATCTTTTAAGTGTCAGCTCCCAGTTCCCTCTGCGAGTTTATCCCCTCACTCCCTTTATCACCAACTGCTCCTGCTACACTTTCTTACACTTTTAAATAAGTTCGCTATGTTTTTATGCGGCATGTATTCCTATATTCTTCCTATTTTGAAGGAAAGGGCATAGGTCAGTGGCAGAGCATCTGCCTTGCATTCAGAAGGCCCCAGGTTCAATCCCTGATAATCTCAGGAACAACTGAAAATGACTCCTGTCTGAAACTGCCAGTCAGTGTAGACAATACTGAACTTGATTGACCAGCAGCCTGACTCAGAATAAGGCAGCTATCTATGTTCCTAATGCCAAGTTATGCAAAGTACCCATGGATGTTATTCCCCTATAAGAAGCCAACAATGCCTCCAGTGAAGCTTCTAAGTATAAACCCTGTATATTTCCTGTATGAACTTCCTTCCCATTTCTACAGCATTGTCCTCAGATGTACACCAGTCTTTGCTAAGCCAATGTAATTCATATCATTTGGGAATGATGCAAGTGGGGAATGAATATTTGGCTTAGAAAAGAACACCGAGGTACAAGGAAAGACGCAACAGGCTGTGTTTGCTTCATCACAAAGCTGGGAATGCAAAATAAAGCTGAACAAAGATGCATGTCAAAGCCTGAGATAATTAATCTCCTCATAGTGATATTACGTTGAGTAATCTTTATTGAGAATGTTTGATCCCTGTGCTCCCTAAACGTTGTCTTTCTTTCTTTCTTTCTTTCTTTCTTTCTTTCTTTCTTTCTTTCTTTCTTTCTTTCTTTCTTTCCTTCTTTCCTTCTTTCTTTCTTGATTTTTGTAGTATTATTCTTCAATCAATAAGCAATAAAAAAAACCCCAGCAATGAGCAGTGCCTTGCATGGCCCATGTAAGTGTGACCTCAGTCAGGAGTAGGCAGAAACCCAGTCACTGATAAATGTCTTTTTGACCCTGTGCTGACAACTTGTGGTCATGAAAACAAACTGGTTGAAAGGAGGGTTGAAACAACTGGTTCCTTGATAGCGTAAGAGCTTGAGCAGAAGACAGCATCTTTTAGCGAGATCTTTGCATTTACTTGAAACCGTGTGATGGGTTCGATCATAGCTGCCAAGTTATCCCTTTTTTTAAGGGATTTTCCCTTATGCTGAATAGGCTTCCTCGCGAGAAAAGGGAAAACTTGGCAGCTATGGGTTTGATGCCACAGCCTAGGGGTGGGGAATTTGTCAGCAATCAGTTATCAGGGAAGGGCTTCAAGGCAGAAGTCAAAGACCCCACTTAGCAGAATGATGATTTACCTGCCCTTCACCCTAAGGTCCTAGGATGGATTGCAACAAATAAACAACTATATTGGAAATAGTCAGTGTTTTTTTATGGGCTGACACAGGGCTACACATACCCCTAAACATTTTGTGAATCTAAGTTTGGCCTCACAGATCCTGAAGCTGAGGCTCCAATACTTTGGCCAACTCATGAGAAGAGAAGACTCCCTGTTAAAGACCCTGATGTTGGGAAAGATGGAGGGCACAAGGAGAAGGGGACGACAGAGGACGAGATGGTTGGACAGTGTTCTCGAAGCTACGAACATGAGTTTGACCAAACTGCGGGAGGCAGTGCAAGACAGGAGTGTCTGGCGTGCTCTGGTCCATGGGGTCACCAAGAGTCTGACACGACTAAATGACAAAATAACAACAAAAACAACAAATTTCAATATGAGTAGGAAAATGAAAGAACCCCTAAACATTTATTTATTTATTTTTAGAAAAAAAGCACTGGAAATAATTTAAAACAACTTATAATCACGGAAATAAGGTGGGTCCTAAAATAAACATATCTGGTGTCAAAGGCCAGGATAATGAGGTGCTTCTTCAGCAGTTACCAAAAACTGTATAATGAAAGTGCCAGGCATTCCACAACTTAGGGGCTGCCACAGAAAATGCCCTCTTCCAGGCCACCATCCTCTGAGTTTCTGAAGATGATAGAACAACCAATAGGGCACCTTCTGCATATTAACACCTGAGTCTCTAGAGAAGGAGGTAATCTTTTGGATATTTGGGGGCCTCAATAGGGCTTGAAACACTAACATGAGCTCCTTGAAATGGGTAGGTGGGTCCAGGGCTGGATTTAGGTTTGATGAGGCCTTAAGCTACTGAAGGTAATGGGGCCCTTTATATGTCCAGCTGTCCTTTGTCAACAACAAATTGCCACTGGTTTTTTGTGTTGAATATATGCTATATGGTAATTTATGGACCTAATAGGTATCTAAAACCATCTGCACATAACAAAATATGTATTTTATCAAAGTAATTGTTGAACTGAAATACAATTATGAAGAAGTATATTAATAGTGAAAGAATTATTAAGCTCTAACTTAAAATGATGTAGGTTTTATTTTATTTGTTTTTTATCTTATATTTTGGAAATGTACATCCAGTTGTTGTTTTTTCTTTAAAAATTTTTGGGGCCCCCAAGAGAGTGGGGCCCTAAGCTATAGCTTGTTTAGCTTACATGTAAATCTGGCACTGGGAGGGTCCCCCAAAGGCAACAAGGCTTGCTGACCCCATGTCAATGGAAGTGAGGAAATGCTCTTTGCCATCTAGAGTGACAATTATGTCCAGGCTCTGGAATTTCAGATCTGCACATCTGCTCACAACAACATCAAAATCAAGGTTAAATATTCCTAGTCTTGATATAAATCGAAGACAAGCAAAACTAAATAGCTTTCGGCCACGAATATCCTTAAGTCTGCATTCACCTTAATACTACAATTGGCATTGTGGGGTTGGTTAAAATTCCTGATATGATGGCAGATCTGACCATGAACAAGCATAGAGTTCAAAAACTCTTCATGAGCACAGGAGAGCCTGTGTACCTTATCAAGGCACACTCAGTGAGGCTTATCTAATCTAATTATTACCGTGCTTCCAGGGGAATTTAGAACCATTATGTATATTTGAACTTAACATGACCCCGCACAGTTAATTTTCCTTAAACAAAGGTGGTCTCGATAAGGATAATGGCATTTGTATCCATCTACATTTTATCTCTGTGTTTGAAAACTTGTATTACGAACAGACAGGTTCTCTTGAGTGAAAAGAAGTTCTGCTCGTGGACCAGGGATAGCCTATGCTGTTGAACTACAACTCTCATCCACGCTGGCCAGTATGACCAATGTTCAAGGAATATGGGAGCTGCAGTAAAAAGAAAATCGGGGGGGGGCACCATGTTTGTTAACCCTGTCATAGATGTTCTGTTTCCCATACCAGTAGCTGTATTTTGTACGCTACTTTTTCACATGTGACACCCATGCTCTGAAGAAGATACGGTATGTCCTGAGCTGTCATGGATTTAGACAAATTTGATGGAAGAGAACATGTTTTAATTAGAACACATTGAAGGAGAATATTGTTTCATATGCTTTAGGTGAAATCTTTGCAAATGGCGTTTATCTAGCACATTTATGGGTGAAAGTTATTCCCTAAGCCTTCCCCAACAAAGTAGATACAAGTTTACTCAATCAGAACAGACACAGGCTGATATTTTGTGGGATATGCCAGTCAAATCCAACATTCTAAGAGGGGACTAACTCCATTCTGAAGGAAATCAGCCCTGAGTGCTCCCTGGAAGAACAGATCGTGAAGCTGAGGCTCCAATACTTTGGCCACCTCATGAGAAGAGAAGACTCCCGGGAAAAGACCCTGATGCTGGGAAAGATTGAGGGCACAAGGGGATGACAGAGGATGAGATGGTTGGACAGTGTTCTCGAAGCTACGAACATGAGTTTGACCAAACTGCGGGAGGCAGTGGAAGACAGGAGTGCCTGGCATGCTCTGGTCCATGGGGTCACGAAGAGTTGGACACGACTAAACAACAACAAACTGCTTCTATGTGACGGTCAGTTTTGTCAGTTGGTCGGTTGGTCTGCTGCTGATAGGAGTGTTAAGTAGTACGGTAAATGCTCTGATGGAGTCATTTTAGGACTCACTAATATCTAATATATAGTTTATATGTTTTGTAACCTAAGTATGTACTCAATGAATCTGACAGTAAAGTAATTTATGTTATTATCATTCAGATTCATGTGTATTTTTATTTAAGAGGGACAAAAGGGATTATCAACCAGGAAGGCAGGAAGGTAGAAGGCATAATTATTAAAAGAACTCAAACGAGTTAGCAATCCGCTTGCTGCTGTGTAAACTCAAACAATGAATTGTTTAACTCTGCTATATTATACAAACGTTCCTACAATTTTGCCATATATTTCCTCCTAGGCTTCTCCCCGTAGTTATGCAACCCTTGGACAGTGAAGCTATTCAGTGTATTAGCATTTACATTATACCAAGTGCTGCAATTGAAACATTTATCCTGCAATTTCCATATAAATGTCTTAAACAGCTCTCCAGCTTGTCTACATGTTCAGCTATAAAAGAGCCATCTTTTGTTGAAGAGGCTAATATCAGATGCGGTAATACCTTTACCCCAAGGCAGGCCCTCTTTGTAATGATCACTTAAAAAAAATAATTTAGGTTCACTTTCCTTTTCTCTGTACAGATGCCTCCATTCATAATGAATTTAAATCCACGCAACACAAACCCATCTGGAGATAGAATTATGTAGGAAGCTCCATTCTGGGGGGAAAAATACATAATTGCATTATAATAAAGCTGTCACTCCTGGAGATAGTGGGTAGTGAAATATGCCATAAGATGAGACAGGTGCCAATTATTCTTCTATATATTATTCTTTTGAGATAACTCGGTTGGGAGTTTTAATAAATAATATGCTGTTCAATAGGAAAATCTCTCGTCTCAGAAATGTTAACTGGATGACAAACAAAAGATGTTCATCTACTGGAGCCAAAAGCAGGCTTCACAGAGCATTGTGTTATTAGGTAAAGGTAAAGGGACCCCTGACCATTAGGTCCAGCCGTGACCGACTCTGGGGTTGCGCGCTCATCTCGCATTATTGGCCGAGGGAGCCAGCGTATAGCTTCCAGGTCATGTGGCCAGCATGACAAAGCCGCTTCTGGCAAACCAGAGCAGCACATTGAAACGCTGTTTACCTTACCGCTGTAGCAGTTCCTATTTATCTACTTGCATATTGACGTGCTTTCGAACTGCTAGGCTGGCAGGAGCTGGGACCAAGCAATGGGAGCTCCCCCCGTCACAGGGATTCGAACCACCGACCTTCTGATCAGCAAGCCCTAGGCTCAGTGGTTTAACCCACAGCGCCACCTGGGTCCCTTTGTGTTATTAGGACAGCCCATATTTATATGAATGATGCCTAACAAGACTTTGACCCATGTCTAACAAAAAGTATAGCCTATGTGGCACCTCTTTTTGTTCTCCCAGTAATTCTATGCATGGAGCTATTATGAAGCATTATTGTCAGTCATGCATGACCAGTGCAAGCAAGTAATGCGTAAATCCAATGATGATTTTTATGGTGATTAATGAGTGTACTTATAAATGTGCAGTATTGCTGCAACATGGAGAACAAATGATATGCATGCCCAAGAAATAATATTAAGGAGCCTGAAAACACACACACACCGCTTCTGATTATAAGCAAATTTTCTTAAAATTAAGACATTTATTCCAAGGGAGGCATCCTTTTTTTCCTGATGCAGCCATTCAAAGAACAAACTGGAGAAGCTTGACTGTGTATATGCAATTTTATTGTTTTATAAGTAAATGAAGTATTATTTTTCCATTGTTGTACGGATGGTGTCAGAAGAAGCAAAGCCTCAATGCACAGATTTCTGCTTTCTTTTTTGTGCATTTAATGGTGCAAATACCTTTGAGTTGTTTGTTTGCAGCTAGTAGTTCAGTGCTAAAGAACAGATGGCAGCTTTTCTCAAAAAAAAAAAAGTGCCAAAAAGGGGGGATTTGCTAGTAATTCGTGTGCCTGCTTTTCATCAATCCAGAGTAACATTGGAATGGAAAATCTCAATTAGCCCACCTCCACTCATGCCTCTTGGAAAGCCAGGCCCGGGCTTTAGAGACCTTAAAGCCAGAAGGTATTTTGTGAGGCATTTGGGCTTTATTGATGTTAGCTGCTTGGTATTATGCCACTAATGAGCTCCCCCCCCCTTCCTAGTGCCCGATTCTACCTGCTTTGTGTTGGTTCCATTTCTGCCATTTGTTGTATTTTATAGTATTTGTTTATGATTGTTGTTCCAATATTTGGTTGTTGGCTGCCATTCTCTACAAGAACAGTGGGGGATAATTTTAAAGGAACAAATAAATAGTGCTTTTCAGTGCTTCCCCGTTGTGTGCAGAAGTATTACAAATGTTGCTCTTACTATTATGCAAACGAGGAACACGGCAGAATTTTATAAGCAAAGAAGACGGGAAAGTTGCTTGAACAAGTTGCGTCTGCCTGATTCTCCTCTTCCACTGGAGCTCACCGCATCAAGTTCAAGACCTTTCCTGGGGGTCCCATAAGCAGGGAGAGACCAGACAGTTGTATGGGGAAGGTGGAGGGGAAACCCCTCATTCATCAGCCGCCTTCTTAGGTACCATGGGGCACAGCTGTCTATTTTTCTGTTTTAACATCTGTGGTGAGTGAGCAGATTAGTGGCCTCAAAATACCGTGGTTTCTACATTCACCACTGTGCTTGATTCAGAAGGAAAGGTGGATGGCTGCATCCTTGACAAGGTCCTCTCTTTCTCTCTGCAAATCCTCCCTGACTATATGCAAAAAAGTCCCCAGCTTTTAAAACCGTTCCCATAGGAGATTCAGGACTAGCCGAAGGAAGGATTACTTTGCACATTGCATAGTGAAGCTGCAGAATTCGCTATCGCAAGATGTATTGACGTCCACCAACTTGGGGGTTAGGGCAAATTCATGGGGAATATGTGGCTACTAGTCATGATGGCTATATTACCTTCAGTATCAAAGGCAGTATGCCTCCCAATACTAGCTGCTGGGGATCCTGAGCAAGAGAGGGCTATTATGCTCATGTCTGCTTGGCTGCTGTGACAATGGGATGCTGGACTAGGAATGCCTTTGGTCTGATCTGGAATAGCATTTTTTACCCCCGTTAGGCAAGGAACAAGCATGTCAGATAGAGACCCTCTGTTTTAAACCTTTGAGCACTTGGGAGTTTGTGGCAGGGGGAGGAATGATGTTTATGACTTCTTACATGTCCTCAGGGCTTTTTTTCTGGGGGGACGCATACCCCTAAACATTTTGTGAATCTAAGTTTGGCCTCATTGAGGGGGCAGTATTTCAATATGAGTAGGAAAACGAGAGTACCCATAAACATTTTTTTTGGTTTAAAAAAGCACTGCATGTTATAATTGATCAAATACCGGTAATACTTGGTACATGGACATTTTAGTTGAGTGAAGGCGACTGCCAGCTGACCCTTGTTTTAGAGAGCTTTGCTTTCAATCTCTAAGGCCATATTCCCAAAGGAATAAAAGGACTATAGGAAAATATTTCTAAGTGGCTTCATCAACAGCTGGTGATATTTTTAACTCTGCCATTACGCTTGGATGATATGTAGCACATTCCCTGAATGTAATGTTACCTTTTAATAAATCCACAGTGAACCTCCATAGACATTCCATACTGATCTCATTGTTTGGGACTTGTGCTGAAGTTCTGCCTTTGAAGCATCTGAAGAACCGACAGCAAGCAAAATAAAGGGAGATTTGCGTGTTCCCATTTTATACCTGTGTACAACAGAGCTGAAATGAACATTCACAAATATTCAAAAGCTGGTGAATTTTCTGTTTTGGGCATTCTGATGCCTGAATGAGAATCTGCAAAAGTGAAACTTCAAATGTTGGATTCTGACTGTTAACATTTCAATTAGAATTTTTCAGATTTCTTGGCATCTGTTGTTTTGTTTTCATTGTAGCAGACTTCATATACAAAATCTCGTAAGCTGTCTACTGTTACATACTAATTGCAAGGGTTTTTTGTCATCAACTGTCAAATACTTAAGTTAAATGCTATGGGATGCCAATCATAAAAAAATATTATTGTATTTGACGGACTAGTGATTTCATGCAAAACCTATTTAAAAATGCTGATATTGCTCTTCCCAGCCAACATATCCACCTCATCTACCACAATTTATTTTGTTTCTGAGAGATTTTGTTCAGGTTTAGATCAAAGAATCATAGAATTCTGGAGTTGGGAGGGACCCTAAGGGTCTTCTCATCCAACATCCTGCCGTATAGAAATAAATACAGCACTGGAACAAAGGAGCAAGACAAATTCACACCATTTTCAAAGCCAGAAGAAAAGAAACGATCCTTTAAAAGAGAGAGAGAGTGCCATATAATTCTATGAAGCACCTAATCTCTGATTTATTACCAGTAATTAAGAACTGTGAATCCTATAACACACCATAACATACGATGATGCCTTTTATTGAACCTGATAATTGGTTTTGATGTTTTCATGGCTGGCCATGGCTGGCCAGCATTTCATCCTGGAGTCTTTCTTCGCCTTATCTGGAGCTTTAGGAGCCAGTCTTGGATAGAGAATACCATATTGCAATGTGGTGATAATTTTTGATCCTAAATCTCCACTGCCATCTTCTTTAGAAGCAGAAAAATCCAGACTGGAGTACCCAAGATGGCACCTTGTATGCCTCCTTCTGGCAGCTCCCGCAGCCAAGCTGGTGCCAAACATATTGCTTTCCTTTCCTTTGGACCACATCAGCAAGGCCAAGGGGGGGGTGTCTTGCCATCTGGTCAGGCCAGGACCTACATACACACAGCCCAGGCTTGAGATCACTTTTGTGTTGGTAACACAGCAGTTTGGCTTTACCCCAGAGGCACACTCCATTGTTGCCAACAACACTGTGGGTATTGTCTTTATGACTGGAGTGGTGTTAATTAATTTGGCATGTTTGGCATTTAATCTGGGTGGGTGAGAGGATTTAATAAATGCTTGTGCTAATAGCTGAGGCAGTTTTGGGTTGTGGGCACTGTTCCTCAAGCCTTCCTCAAGCTAGGCCTGCAGGGGCACATGAGGTGTCCTTTACCTGGCATGCATGCTGAGATGAACATTGGTGAATGGGGACACAGTGTGCATGTCAGGTTTATACACCCAAGGAAGCAGAAATCTTGACAAACTTTGTTGCATTGGCCCAGTGCTTGGCTGTCAACTCACCTGGGAGATAGAAAAGTTAGAATCTCTCCATTTGTTGCAACTCACATGCCTAGACATATTTGGTCTATTTGGTTTAATTGATTTACAGATCTTCTAGTTTGTTATATTTTAATAAATACAACCTGTTCAGCCATAAGATTGTCTTCTTTCTAATGTGATATGGCAAACGAGGCACCTGAAGATCTTCTGCACAACAGCATATTAATATGAAAAGAGGTTCTCCTTTAGGTATTTGGGTTGCTATGTTTAGGGTTTAAAGGAAGCAGCTGGGCCGCCAACAAAGCTTTTTAAGAAATGTGCTTTTATTTATTTAATAAATATACTTTAAGAGATTAACACACTGGAAGACAGCATTTCAGAGAATCAGATACTTCTACTTAGAGAAGTGCTGGCCTCATCATCTGCCTACTTATTTTTACAGCAATTATTACCTCTCTAACAAGTGTTTGCCTGACAGTTCAATATGTGAATTATGATTAATTAGGATTTTCTTACCCCCCCCCCCAAACATCGTCATCATTAGAAGTGCTGTGAGCAGTGATTAACTGATGACCTGTGCCTATTCATTTTGGATATAAAAGCATGTCTGCCAGGAAGGAGCAAATATCTTTTCTTCTTAGATGTACTCCTTAGAAAAGAGGACATTTTTAGTTTCAGGACAAAAGGTCCAATTAGAAGATGAGGAGGAACTTTGTTTCAGACTTTATTGGTGTCTCGTTTCACATGCCAACCGATTCTTACCGTGGCTAAGAGCTGTTATCCATATTGTTGCAGACCACTCCAATCTCCAAGTGGTGCTAGATTCCAGGGGTTTCAGATGTTTCAGAGGTTGTGTTTCCTTTTGGGAATGAGACACAGTGGAGACTGTGGTATCTTTATGATATATGGTTTATTCACTCATATCTACAACCTGAGCCTGCCGAAGAATTGATGCTTTTGAATTATGGTGCTGGAGGAGACTCTTGAGAGTCCCATGGACTGCAAGAAGATCAAACCTATCCATTCTGAAGGAAATCAGCCCTGAGTGCTCACTGGAAGGACAGATGTGAAGCTGAGGCTCCAATACTTTGGCCACCTCATGAGAAGAGAAGAATCCTTGGGAAAGACCTTGATGTTGGGAAAGATGGAGGGCACTAGGAGAAGGGGACGACAGAGGACAAGATGGTTGGACAGTGTTCTCGAAGCTACGAACATGAGTTTGACCAAACTGCGGGAGGCAGTGGAAGACAGGAGTGCCTGGCGTGCTATGGTCCATGGGGTCACGAAGAGTCGGACACGACTAAACGACTAAACAACAACACAACCTGAGCCTACAATGGAGGGGTTTGCAGCATTAACACCCCCAGAGGTTATTGTTTCTCCCACAGTCTTGTGATAAGCCTTGGATTCAAACTCAAATGTTGCTCTTGACTTCAGCTTGCTGCTTGACTCCTGGGTCACATCACTGTCACCAAAACACTCTACTCCAGGCATCTCCAAACTGCGGCCCTCCAGATGTTTTGGCCTACAACTCCCATGATCTCTAGCTAACAGGACCAGAGGTCAAGAAAGATGGGAACTGTAGTCCAAAACATCTGGAGGGCCGAAGTTTGGGGATGCCTGCTCTACTCTAAACTCTGACATTATTGAGCAGGGGGCTCCATCCATATGCCATCTTGCACCGACCACCTCAATGGCTCACCACCCAGGCTATTGCCTCACCAGGAGGCCAGCCTGATGCCCTATGTGAGAGACATGACATTGCACACATTATTGATGTAAACACCTGCAGTGAAATTGATTTTTTAAAAAGGAAATATGCTTAGTTAAACTGTGTATGCTGCTAGGGATGTGAACTCTTTACTTTTCTTCAGCCTGGTAAAACGGGCATTTCCTGGGATGTTCCAGATCTCATGAAGATCCTGATCTCCAGTGTGGTGTAGTGGTTAAGAGTGGTAGACTCACAATCTGTGGAACCAGGTTCACATCTCTGCTCCTCCACATGCAGCTGCTGGGTGACCTTGGGCTAGTCACACTTCTCTGAAGTCTTTCAACCCCACTCACCTCACAAAGTTGTGGTGGAGGAAGGGAAAAGGAGAATGCTAGCGGCTTTGAGACTCCTTCGGGTAGTGATAAGGCAGGGTATCAAATCCAAACTACTCTTCTTCTTCTTCTTCTTCCTCCTCCTCCTCCTCCTCCTCCTCCTCCTCCTCCTCCTCCTCCTCCTCCTCCTCCTCCTCCTCCTCCTCCTCCTCCTCCTCCTCCTCCTCTCTTAGCTACACCAGCACAGGGATGACTAAGAGGGATTGTTTCATGGTTGATAAATCCTAGCTCTGCCCGATGTTACTGAATGTTGTGGTTTAAAGCAGTGTGTGTGTGTGTGTGTGTGTGTGTGTGTGTGTGTGTGTGTGTGTATACGCAGTATAGGCATAGTGGAGAAGTAGTTGTATAACCCAGTAATTTTGAAACAAGGATGAAAATATCAGAAACATGCCTATTTAGTCTCCTAAATCCTCTTGAAGCCAAACACTTGTACTTCATACAGTCAATGCAATCAGTTTTTAACCTAGGCTATTTTGCACAGCCCTCTTGGCAGCCAGATTCTGAGATGCTGACAAAAGATTACAGATCACTTTATCTGTGACAGGTGAACAGATGAGTGTTACTGAAGTCCTGCCTAGAGAAATAAAAGCACAGTTGGACTTTCTGGAACTGGCTAATGATGATTCTGGCAAAACACAATGAACTGATTGAGATCATGATTTTTTTCTGCACAGTGTGCTTGACTAATGTGTTGCTCATCACTTTATAATGGGGGACCATACAGTGATAATTTTTTTCTCTGCTTTCAAATATCCATACTATTTAAAAGAAAGAAAGAAAAACCTGATGGGTAGGAGCTGATAAAGGGAAGTTGGGCCTAACGATCCCAGTTCAAAAAAATAATTAAAAAAATTCTTCCAGTAGCACCTTAGAGACCAACTAAGTTTGTCATTGGTATGAGCTTTCGTGTGCATGCACACTTCTTCAGATACGATACTTCTGAAGATACTTCTTCAGTTTTTAATCTTGCTTTTCAAAGAGCTTGGCTTGTCCAGGCTTTGTATTTCATAGGCTAATCACACTGTGATTCAAAACACTCCCCTCAACGTAATCTGGCACACACATGATTCATTAGCAAAGAAGTGAAAATTTAGACACAGCTTTGATGTATTTAGATTATGAATGTGGTCCTAAATGCTTGATTTGAAGGTTATTGGAGGCACTCTCTCTTTTTCATTGGATTTAGATACCACATAGAAAAGGTAAGTTTCCAAGCAGGGATGAAGAGCATCTGGAGGGATGGACTCCAACTCCCATCAGCCCTTGCCAGTCTGGCTAATGGCCAGGGATGATGATTAATAATAATTTATACCCCATCCACTCTGGGCAGCTTCCAACAAAATATTAAAATACAATAATCTATTAAACATCAAAAGCTTCCCTAAACAGGGCTGCCTTCAGATGTCTTCTAAAAGTCTGGTAGATGTTTTTCTCTTTGACATCTGGTGAGAGGGCATTCCACAGAGTGGGTGCCACCACCGAGAAGGCCTTCTGCCTGGTTCCCTGTAACTTGGCTTCTTGCAGCAAGGGAATCACCAGAAGGCCCTCGGCGCTGGACCTCAGTGTCCGGGCAGAACAATGGGGGTGGAGACACTCCTTCAGGTATACTGGACAAAGGCCATTTGGGGCTTTAAAGGTCAGCACCAACACTTTGAATTGTGCTCAGAAACCTCCTGGGAGCTAATGTGCTTGGAAACGTACTTGGATGGTAGTGATAATGCAGCAACATCTGGAAGGCTACAGATTTCCCAGCCCTGCTTTAACAAAACCACAACATTCTGACCTCTTCATACTCACCTAGTGAGAATAAAAGAAAAAAACCTGCTACCTGGTTCTTTTCCTTCTTTGTTCTTTGCATTACTGTGACAGTCCCTTTCTTGTCCCATTCTCAGCTGCTAGGGAAAAATCAGCTGCAGAGATAACAGAAAAACACTACTACCCAGAGCCATGCCAACGTATTGACACAAGAATGTAGAGCGCTTCAGCTGCTGTGGCAAAGTTGAGCCAGCAGAGGAAGCAACGCAACCCCATTTGACCCTTATTATCCACACTCCAGGCAGACCCACTGCAGTTGCTACCAGATTTATCCAGATTATTAGTACTGCAAGTCCGCAACTTTCACACATTTAACTTCTGCACATTCAGCTTTACAAGCCTGGCAAATAAATAAAAAGAGGGTGGGCATACAGAGAGAAAGACTTTCGCAATCCCACTCATCATTAAAGTCGATGTGTTTTGACTATACACTACTTTGGCTTTAGGCACTATCCCCAGAGCATAACCCTGAGTAAGTTGTGGGCTTACTGTACTACTGCACAAAGACCATGGCTGCCAAAGACAAAGATACCTGCTTGGCAGGGGGTTGGACTGGATGGCCCTTGTGGTCTCTTCCAACTCTACGATTCTATGATACCGAGATCTGAAGATGCTGTGGAATCGTGTGCATATCTCTATACTGGGATGAACAGTATGAAGAAGAAACTGTTGCTGAGAGGTTCTGAAATCCCACCTCCCCTTTGCCTTTTGGCAGCCATTGCCAACCTGGAGCCCTCCAGATGTTTTGGAAACGTAGCCACTGCCGCATCAATTATGTGATCCTAAAGAGGCCTTAGGACATGTTCCTGTTATTTGATTATAGATTGTCTTGTTCTTTAACTAAGCCACCTGCGTTTTATCCCAGGTGCAGTTTTGCAAAACAAAATAGTGGGAGTCAGATTAATGTTATATTTCTCCACAACACCTCCTCCTTCTCCTTGACAAAGGTTGCCCATGGGGAAGGACTGTAGCTCAGTGGTGGAACATCTGCTTTGCATGTAGAAAGTCTAGTCCCTTGCATCTCCAGGTATGGCTGGGAACATCTCCTGTTTGAAACCCGGGAGAGCTGCTGGAGTCAGTGCAGGCAATATTGAGTCAGGGAAGATTTTAATGTGTGACATTTTAATGTATTTTAATTTTTTGTTGGAAGCCACCCAGAGTGGCTGGGGAAACCCAGCCAAATAATAATAATAATAATAATAATAATAATAATAATAATAATAATAATATCTTATTTATACCCCGCCCATCTGGCAGAGTTTCCCCAGCCACTCTGGGCGGCTTCCAACAGAAATATTAAAATACACTAATTTCTTAAAGATTAAAAGCTTCCCTATACAGGGCTGCCTTCAGATGTCCTCTAAAAGTCTGGTAGTTGGTTTTCTTTTTGACATCTGGTGGGAGGGTATTCCACAGGGCGGGTGCCACTACCGAGAAGGCCCTCTGCCTGGTTCCCTGTAACTTGGCTTCTTGCAGCGAGGGAACCGCCAGAAGGCCCTCGGCACTGGACCTCAGTGTCTGGGCAGAGCGATGGAGGTGAAGACGCTCCTTCAGGTATACTGGACCGAGGCCGTTTAGGGCTTTAAAGGTCAGCACCAACACTTTGAATTGTGCTCGGAAACGTACTGGGAGCCAATGCAGGTCTTTCAAGACCGGTGTTATGTGGTCTCGGCGGCTGCTCCCAGTCACCAGTCTAGCTACCGCATTCTGGATTAATTGTAGTTTCCGGGTCACCTTCAAAGGTAGCCCCACATAGAGTGCATTGCAGTAGTCCAAGCGAGAGATAACTAGAGCATGTACCACTCTGGCGAGACAGTCCGCGGGCAGGTAGGGTTTCAGCCTGCGTACCAGATGGAGCTGATAAACAGCTGCCCCAGATACAGAATTGACCTGCGCCTCCATGGACAGCTGTGAGTCCAAAATGACTCCCAGGCTGCGCACCTGGTCCTTCAGGGGCACAGTTACCCCATTCAGGACCAGGGAGTCCCCCACACCTGCCCGCCTCCTGTCTACCACAAACAGTACTTCTGTCTTGTTAGGATACAACCTCATGGGTGGGGTACAAATAATAAATTATTATTATTACTCAGAAAAGGCAACTTCCCAAATACTGCCTTCTACTGTGAGGAACCGTAAATTCAGGCGGGTATGGGGAAGCAAGTAGCCTGCTCCATGAAAGTCCCCTTGCTCTTGCCCAAGACACTTCAGACCTCGACAGGTATAGAATATATTGGGGATTAATGTAGTTTACTGTGTTCTTTTCCTAAGCCCAAGACAAGCTCCCCATAGCACTAGGGACAAACTCCCTTCCCACCTCTGAGACCCAAACTCATCACGGAGGCCACTGAAAAGAAGACTCTAAGGAGGACTGATTTCAGAGATTTAGGTATGTAATATTGCCCTCTCCAGGGATGCCTCATTAGCTGGGTAAGGAATTGGGGTGGGGGGTTTTTTTGGGGGGGGGGGAGTCAGAAAGAGAGAGAGAAAAATCATTTTGCCCAGTCTCCTTACCCCACCTCATCTCCCAAGTCCTCATTGGTTCCAACTTCTAGTTTTTTATTGCTGGCCTAGTTTTATACTCATTAGGAGGATAGGGTGCTAGTTTCCTTATTAATTTTGTATGCATTGTGATTTAGAGACTGCAAAAAAAACAACCCCACCACACACAACTTTGGTGCTTAGCATAGACAATTTCCTTTGACTTTAATATACATTAAAATAAGTTCTTAGAGATAGGAAAAACTGTGTCTACTTTATCCTCCAGAGAGTTATATACTGTGAGTGAGATTAAATCTGCTACAGGAGGATGTCATCTGAAGAATACAGATGAAAATGTACTAATATGAATAACAAATTAGTCTGTATTTAACATTAGTAATTCTTCTCCAAACCCCTCTTGTGTTTCACTTCTAGCTCTCAGCACTTAACTGTTTGCCTGGAGTGACCCACTTCAGAGATCCCTGGAAGGGGCAAGCAGTTTTGATCCTGTGGTGTCTTGAAATAGGACATCTGAGAGCCCTCTTTACAGATGGACTGATAATGGATTGCTAGATGGACTTCAGAATAGATTTCGGCTGACTCAGCTGATGACCTTTATATAACTGTGTGAATTTTCCAAGCCCAGCTCAAGGGCAGGGAAGTTGGTCTGTAGGAAGAGGGCGGCCATCCATGCAACTTGGGAGGGCAGCCAAGCTCCCCTGCGACAGCAGGGAGGATCCTGGGAGATACTCCTCACTTGCAGATTGGCCATTCAGGAGACCTAGGTACTGTTCACATTACTGTGTTAGGGAATAGTGAAGTTGTTGTTTTCTCCTAGTGCTTCACAACTCTCCCCATACCTGCTCCAGCTGTTCACATCAGCATGGCTTCAATTAATTTCTGTTTGCGTACACACCAGGTGGCGTTGATGGGGGCAGGAATGTCTTTAACCTATGCTAAGGCTTAAGGATGCCAATCAGCATGAAGCCGATTTGAGAAACAACACATCATCAGACAGTAGCATCTTATAACAAAATGCAAGATACTGATACATTTTGGATCGTGTCCCATGAACATGGATTAAAAACCCAGCACTGGCAATGCAGTGTTGTTATTGTTGTTGTTTAGTCGTTTAGTCGTGTCCGACTCTTCGTGACCCCATGGACCATAGCACGCCAGACACTCCTGTCTTCCACTGCCTCCCGCAGTTTGGTCAAATTCATGTTCGTAGCTTCGAGAACACTGTCCAACCATCTCGTCCTCTGTCGTCCCCTTCTCCTAGTGCCCTCCATCTTTCCCAACATCAGGGTCTTTTCCAAGGATTCTTCTCTTCTCATGAGGTGGCCAAAGTATTGGAGCCTCAGCTTCACGATCTGTCCTTCCAGTGAGCACTCAGGGCTGATTTCCTTCAGAATGGATAGGTTTGATCTTCTTGCAGTCCATGGGACTCTCAAGAGTCTCCTCCAGCACCACAATTCAAAAGCATCAATTCTTTGGCGATCAGCCTTCTTTATGGTCCAGCTCTCACTTCCATACATCACTACTGGGAAATAATAATAATAATTTTTATTAATTTTCAAACAAAACTAAACAGACTACACAACTACACAAACATACAATACAGCACAGTCCCTTCGTTTTCCCTCCACCCACTGGTCCACCTCTGCCACCAGTGAGACCCGTGCGCTTTGAGAATCAAAGGGGGTCCATTGTAAGCTGGGTTTGACCTCCCCCCTCCCTCCTCCCCCCTCTTCCCCCCCCTGCCACTGAAGGGACAGGAATGGAGGGGCTCTGAGGATTGGTTTCCCCCAGCTCTTTCATAAACATACTTAAACAGATATACACATAACAATAGTAGGGGAAAAATTTAACTCCCCAATTCTTATTATCTTAACCTTATAATTGTGACTTCCTCGATAGTCTTCCTCCTGGTTTTCCCTAAACAAAATCTAAAAGCTTATGGCGGATTTTCTATTTCAGTTTAAAATCCTTTTCTTGTAATATTAACTCAATCCTCCTCCTTTTCCGTGCTGCCCTCCCACAGGCCCCCTCCTGCCACAAGAGGAACCTGTAGGGTACAGCATTTCCAAGGTTCCATTATATCCCCTCCTCACCCCTCCGAGCACTCCCTGCCACTGAGTAGCTCAGAGTAAGGAGAGGAGAGTAGGCAGCTTCCTGCCTAAAACCTAACTTAACTTACAAAAATTTACATTATCTTAAATACTTTCCTAAGCCGTTCTTATGCCTCCCTCCAGAAAGCCCAGCTTATTTTCTTTCATTTTTACACTCCATCTCCTCTCCCTAAGTCTTTTCCCCCAATTGGATCAGCATTTCCGTTAACAGGCCAAAATTTCGAAAACCGTCTTTCAAAAACTAAAAATAAAACTTTTAACTAAAATTTTCATCCCACACCCATTCTTTCCCATGTCCGTCTCCAGGCCCTTGTCCCCCTCTGCCCCTGTCTTTCCCATTCCTCACTGACATCACCCCACATTCCAACCCCTCCAGGATCTTCAAGTCCATTAAACCCCAAGTTCCTTTGCTTCTCATTTTCTTGCTCTGTTTGTTTTTCTTCCATTTGAAGTCCATGCTTTGCTTCATCCCAAACATGTTTTTTTATAGTCCAAGTCCTCTTTAAAATTTTCATCAAGTTGTTTCTCCTGGCAACCAGTCTCAATCTCCACAGTCTCCAAATTCAGATTTTCCTCTAAGTCCTGGACTTGGACTTCAACCTCAGCTGCTGGTAAATTGGGATGTTGCCGTTCCTTGTAAATGTCCTCCCATATTTGTAGATAGTTTTGCACAGCCTCCTGGAAGGCTTGAGAGTACTTTGTTTTCATACTTTTCCTAACCGCAGACAAACAGGAGGTGGAGAACAAAGGGTGCTGGAAAATTCCTTTCTTAGACGATCGACTCCATTTTGGCTGTACTTTTCCTTTGTCTTTTGATTCATTCACAAATCCATTCTTAGTTCCAATGTTAAATAGTTCTACCACATTTTCAGTCAATTTTTACTAATCACAACAGTGCAATAAATCCACCCGGTCTTTTGACAGTTTGACAGCTTTGACAGCTGTCAAAACACTCTCCCCTTTTTAATGCTGTACCTCAAGGGGGTGCCGGACTCGGGAGTTGAGAGGGTTCGAAAAAGTCTTTCTTTCTCTCGGGTCCACAATTCCAAATGCTTTTCGTCGTTCGGCTTAAGATTTTTTTTAATGCGCCTCCCAGTTTTCCATTAGGAAGAGACCGACTTCCGTTACTTTGAAGTCTCTCCTATTTTTCCAATTGTTAAATTTAGAGTCCGTAATCAAAATTCCACTTACTTTATGGAAACCTTTAACTTTGTTCAGAAGAATCTGCCGCTTGCCGGGTCAGGACTCGGAGCTTCACTTCTCGGAGGTAAGATTAAGCCCAAAATGGCTCCCGCGGTTCCACCCCGCCGGCTCTCGATCGCTCTACTGAGCTCTCAGGCAGCGGGGGATCCACAAAACGGAGCAGCCGCTGGGTGCGTGAGTCACCGGGACTCTCTACCCGGTGCTTTTACGGGGAGTCCGCTCGCTCTGCGGACTTCCCCCCCCCCTCCGCGAAGCCAGGGACTTCGGCACGCGAAGTCCCTGCGTCCTTCTCTCCGCCGCGACAGACCGGAAGTCCCTGGATTTGCCCACTATTTCTATTGCAGCAGGCACCCTTGAATTGCTTGCCTGTATCTGCACATCAATATATCAGGATGAGGAACCTGTGGTCCAGATGTTTATGGACCGCTGGACTTTCTTCATTCCTACTGTGCTGGTTGGGGCTGGTGGGAATTGGAGCTCAACATCTGCAAGGCTGCGTGTAATGCATCTCTGAAACGTATGAAGCTGGCTTGTGTACTTTGTCTGAGAATAGCTTTCTGAATATTAGGCAAAGGTCTTTCCTACCACATGCCACCCAAAATCATTTGAGAGAAACTTGTGGCCCATCTCCACTAGGGTGTCAAGAAAGTTCAGGATTCATGTGATGGAGCCAGTGGTGTCCCTTATTGGCTTGATTGTCTCTTACATTTGTATAGTATCATATTAGGCTTGTCACCACATACACACCTGGTCACCATCGATGACAAGAAATTTCACCCTGGAGAGGGCATGGGATGCCAGGAGAGGGATGGAGCACTCAGCTCTTCTTCTGGCAGCCCACTGCTAGGCACGAAGGAGGGTGCTTTGCTTCCTTCCCACACAGTGCAGAAACTAAGTGGGCTGCTGGTGGAGTCAAACACAGTGAGCTGTTGAAGAAGGGATGACATTCTCCCAGCCTGTATCCAGGGAATGTCCAGGAAGCACTTTGGGGGTAGGTTACCGGCTCAGCTCCAGCAGCAAACCCCTTGGCTGTGACAAAAGAGGAGGTCAAACCACACTCTGAGAGTTTCGATGCTGGAAGATCCAAGCCCAGGCAGCTGGTCAACAGGGCACACACCAGAGATGCCATGGGCTCTAGATTAAAGGGTGCTTGAGGACACTTGCAGTCCCTTGAGTGAAAAGGCTCTATAAGAACCTTGGGCATTGCCCAGGAGGTCAGGCCATATCAGCCTTTCAACTTCCCTCTCCTAAAACTTGATTTTTGTCTTGCTTTCTTCCAAATCTCCCCAGCTGCTGACCCCCTTAACTCCTGTTTATTATCACTACCCCTAGATTATGTTTTGTCTCAGATCCAATCTCTTGTGCCTAACTTCAATTTGACCTTACTTTATGCAGTCCTCTTGATACAGCTGGGTAATTTTGCAGTTTGACCTAAGCCTGCAGTGGACTCTGTGGGGAAGATACACTCCTGCCTAGCTTGTGGATTAATACCTAGGCTACCCCAAGCAAGACAGCACTGTGCGAACAAGAGAAATGAAATAGGTCCTTTTTGCAGGCTCAGAATCTAAAGGCAAAAACCAAGGCACAATATATAAAAAGGGAAGGGAAGTATGAAACAAAAACAAATGTAGAGCCAGTTAGAAAAAGCCAGAGTGAGGCATCAGTTGTGATGTTAGGAGATGCTTGAATGCAAAAATCAGAAGAGGAGAGTCACTTTTCGAGTGGAAAGCCATTCCAGTGACAGGAAGCTGAAAGGGAAAGAGAGAGGGTAATCTTAGACTCAACTAAAAGACTGGGAGCTGTAGAGTGAAGGGTTTGCATAAGAGCATACAGAAAAAGAACATTAGATAGGCCATTGAGATGTCTGAAAGTAAGTATAAGAAGCTTAAAGAGTAAATGGAAATCCAAGGAAGAGAATGGTGCAAAGGAATAATATGATCTGAATGACAAACAGGAACCGTGTCAACATTTGGAGTTGGGATGCTTAAGTTGAGTCGAAGCAGGAAGAACAAGGAGAACGATGTTTCAAAGGACAGTAGGTCTCTTCAGTACCAAAGCTCTTTAGTGTTGCTAAGGTGTGCCCTTCCACCCAATGCTCATGCAGTGTTGCTTCAATGAGTGGCAGACTTCGGTGTTTAAAATTTCAGCAGCAACCTGTGCAAGGCAAAAAATTGACACCCCCCACCTCTTGCCTTCCATTCTGCTCAATTCACTATGTGATAGTTGTGGCACCTTGCAGAGCCTCCTATGCTTGGCATGCAGTGTGGGGGAATCGATCACGCTGCTCTAAATCGGGTTCAATGATCTATGCTACGTCCACTAGCCCACAAGTGGATGAACCATATCTAATAAGAAGTAGGATGCATGATGTTATCAGCCTGCCCAGATCACTCTGCAATCTGTGGGTGGCATTTGTACTGCATGTGTGGGTTGCGATATCAATTTCCTCAGCTGTTATTGGTCAAGCGGAAGGTGGGAAGTTTGGCCTGCATATACTAGCACAGCCTTGACTGTTCCAGTCATGAAATATCAGGATTTCTCAGTTTTAAAAAAACATTTTAAAAATGTAAATTGACTGCTTAATTTTCAGGAAAATGATTTTCAAACCCCCACCCCACAAAAATGATGGTGAATGTGTGGAAGTTTACAGTATTTCAAATACTGGGTTTTTTGTTTTTTGCTATTGTCCTATTTTGGCAGAAGGCTGGGTCATGGTGGAGTATTATGTGGGCCATGTGACATTGGCTTGACTGCTTCTATTGCCAAGAGTCTAAGTGATCCATATCTACTTGTTTCCTGATGCCCTCTGGGTGCCCTCTGGAAACAGATGCTCAGCAGACACCATCCTGCTGCTGTAAGTGACAACGTCATATCTACCACCCAAGGTGATATCTAGCTCTTCTCTTCTTCCCTTTACACAACTCGCACAACTCACCATGGGATGTGACATCATCAAGTTGGGTGCTTGAATGTAAATGTGTATTTACTGCTTGGTTAAACAGCTGAGCGACTTCAGTATTTGCTTAAGCCCTCTGCTTCAGCTGTTTCCCATTCACTGCATTAAGTTACGTTGTGCAAATGGATTACACTTGTCATAGCATCACAGTTGATTCTTGACTAGATGACAGCAAAATGCTTCCACAATTACTCAGAGCATAGTTTAAAATACATCATGCTGGGGATTTACTAACATCTTGACAAATACCCAGTGATTGTCTGAAGCATTGAGTCTAAGCAAACAAACATGACTGACTATTAATGAAGCAGCTAATGATATTTTATCAGCTATATTTATCAGCCATTTCTTCCAACCATGTGCAATGACTACATGGAGAGGAAGTGAGATCATGTTCACTTTTTCTTACCTACCTGGGTTTCATGTATGAACAGTCTGCATAAGGAGACCACAGAAATTGGGTATGAGCCCCTCTCTCTCAACACAATATATATATTTGCAACCAATACAACAGAATGAAAATGAAAATTTAACATGTGTATACACCATAGCTGCCAAGTTATCCCTTTTTTTAAGGGAAATTCCCTTATGCTGAATAGGCTTCCTCGTGAGAAAAGGGAAAACTTGGCAGCTATGGTGTACACACACACACACACACACACACACACAAAACCCAAAACTGGGCTGCTTCATTCACACTCCCTGGGAATAATAATAAATATTATTCCTGTAGGAAGGTGGTAACATATTTTTAAAATATTTGCTTTATTTATAATATCAGGATATTGTCCTTGAGGTCTTACCATATTTTCACTTGAAGCCAGAAAGTTATGAAGAATTCCAAATAGTAGCCTATTTCATAGAATGCATTTGAACATTGTTATCATTCTTATATAAAATGAAATTTTGTCACAAAGTTGAAAATGAATTTTTTTTGTTTGCCCTCTAGCATACCTTAATTTTAGAGTTAATTTTTCATCCACAGCTGCAGTACAGATTTGTCTGTACCAAAAATCCTTATTTAATCCTCCTACGTTTTTCCCCATTTTCTTACAGTAACCACCCTGCCACATCTGTAGAGGATAGTTAACAAAATGCAACTTTTGAATGGAAGCCATGTTTAGCATTGCTCCAGTGATATGGATTGATTTCCTGCAGAGTGGACGGGCTGGAAGTATTGGACTGTGAGGGATGGGAATTGCTAGAAAGGGCCCGGGGAGATACAATTCAGCTGCAACATCAACAGTCCTCATGGAAGGCAGAAAGGGAGCAGGCTAAAAGGGAGCACTTCTAAGCAGAACAGGCTCAGGAAAAGGGCTGGATAAGCAGGACAGGGCAAGGAGGAGAAACAAAAAGGAAATAAAAAGAAGCGGCAGAACATGAGGCTCATACAAGCTGTTGACTCACTTCCTTTAGCACAAGAACGCAAGTGCTCTGCTGGGTCAGGTCAAAGGCACATCTATTCTAGCATCCTGTTCTCACACAGGCTGACCAGGTGCCTATGGGAAGCCCACAAGCAGGGCCTCAGTGCTACAACCCTTGTAACTCAAAGCAGGTGGTATGCAGAGCACGTTCTCTCTGACTACGAAAGTAGAACACCATGGCTAATAACCACTGATAGCCTTATCCTCCATTAATTTGCCTAATTTGCCTCTTTTAAATTCAACCAAGCTAGTAGCCGTCATCATATTTTGTGGAAGGAAACTCCACAATATGCACTGCATGAAGAAGTACTTTCTTTTGTCTGTCCTAAATCTTCCAGCATTCAGCTTCATTGGATGGCCCCAAAATCTAATATTATGAGGGGAAAGCCTCCCTCTATCCACTTTTCCCACACCATACATTATCTTATGCACCTCTGTCATGCTCCCTCATTTTTTTAAAAAAATATAAACTAAAAAGGCCCGAATCTTGTAACCTTTCCTCATAGGGGAGTTACTCCAATCTCTTAATCATTTTTGTTGCCCCTTTCTGAACATTTTCCAGCTTTGCAATATAATTTTTGAGGTGAGGCAACCAGAACTAAAAACAGTATTCCAGGTGTGACCTGCTCATATGACATTACGACAGGGATATATTTATTTTCAGTCGTTTTCCAAATGATCCCTAACATGGATTTCACCTTTCACAGTTGCTGTGGGCAACAGACTACCATAGAAGTACATATATGTGAAATTAGGATTCCCCATCTTGCCATATGAATTATATTATACTTGCTTACCTATATTGAATTTACATTGTCCATTTAGTGTTCATTTACCCAGTGCCTTTCAGAAAGCAGGGGCTTGTTACTCATGTCCTTTTTCCGGCTAGGTGTAGATGGCAAGCTATGGGGTGGATGGGAAGCAATCTTTGGTCAAGAAACTCGGGCTCAAGAAAGCTGGCATGAATGGATGTCTGCCTGCCTGTATGTCTGTCCTGAGGGCAGAAATGTCTCTCTCTGCCTAGACTCTGAAATGTGGGAAGCAGAAATACCTCGGTTTTATGGCAAGGTGCCACTGTGAAGAAGATACAGGATGCGTTACTTCTTACAGCTTGCAGCTCTGAGTGACCTTCATGGGCTTAACATGTTCCCTGATAAGGCTTGGGAACATGACCCCTAAAACAATGGGAAACTATTTTTTGCAAGTTTCTGCCCCCTGATATGTCATTTGCCAACACAGAAACAAATGCCTGATATAAATGAAAGGAGGGAGGAGAAAAAGAATCAGTCTATGATGAGAAAAGGCATTTGGGGGCAAAGAGCTCCATCTCTTGTTCACCCAAACAGTTCCCTGCCCCCAATGCTTCAATTAATCTTTTCTTTTGAGATATTCTACTTCTCTATTACCAGAATTGTTCCTGGCTACCCCCGCCCGCCCCCCAGGTAGCTTTGTTCTGTGTTGGGCTTTTTAACAGTTCTGATTAATTTGTTACATAGAGAGAGCTTTGACCATGGACAGCTGTGAATAGGTTTAGTTGTTACAGGCTAATGTTTCTTTCTAAATGCAGCTCGGGCTTCACAACTTGATTTTGAAACATCACACACACATACATTTCAGGAGAAGGAGAGGCTAAGGAGTACGTAAACCAATACACAAATCGAGAGTGGAGTCCCTTTTTTTAAAAAAAATATTTTTATTAAAGTACGAGAATTTTTACATACATTATATTCTCTCCTTCCAATTTTTAATTTCCCGTACCCTTCTCCCTTCTCCCTTCCCACCCCTTCCCCCCCCCCCATAATCCATTGGAAGGGTTCAAACAGTTGTCCTCAGCCACGGGCACAATGTCTTTACTTTCCAGTGAATGTCTTCTGATCCAGTAGTTGTTATCCATTGAAGATAGGGGTTCCATCTGGTCCTTATAATAGTAGACTTGGCCCTCCATGTTATTTCCTGTGACGTTACTGCCATATGTCTGACTGAATAAATTCAAACAAATAATTAGTCCAGACCTCTACTGTCCATTTTTCTCTATCTTTCCAGCCTAAAGCTATTGTTGCCTTTCCCGCTAGAATCATTGCTTTGAAGGTGTGCTGGTCACCTTTCTCTATGGCCATGTTTCCTAGCATACCCATTGTCATGAGATTGAAGTCTATAGGTAACTTCACTTTAAAAACTTCATTAATAACCTTAATGATTTTATTCCAAAATCCCCTTACCTCTGGGCATTCCCAATACATGTGGGAGAACCATCCCTTGGCTTGTTCACAGTGGCAGCAGTTAGGGTTCAATCCTGTTATCATATTAGCTAGCTGGGCCGGAGTTCTATACCATTTTAGAAAGAATTTTAGTTTGAGTTCCCTAAATTTGCTTACTTTAATCTCGTCTATTCCTTTTCATTATCCTTTCGACCTTTGATTTGCTAATTTGTTCTTCCTTACTCCCCATCTTTTGAATAAGTTGGGTTGTCAGTTCTTTATTTGTAATCATCCTCGTATAGATTTTACCTATCATTCCTTGTTTAGTTTTTTCCATTTGTTTATATAGTTCCTCTATTGGCTCTTCTAATCTCATATTTCCTATCTCTTGGGCTTTAAGATTTTTATATATATATATAACCCTCCAATTTTTAACCAGTATTGGTTACCTATATTCTCTGGTTCTTCCTGCAATGACTTTAAGGACTCTCCTCTATACATATCTTGGACTATGTGGTATCCCTTAGCATTCAGAATTTTCCACCATTTGGGGTCGTCTATTGCCTCATATATGCTTTCTAAGGGTGCCCACAGAGAGATCCTTTTAAACCATATAGGTTGCCATCTCCTCCATATGCCTAATGCCAATTTCCTGGGTCCTATTGCAGATTTCAGATATTCCTTTACATTATTTGTGAAGATTCCAAATCTTCCTGGCCTCATCCTCAAGAGAGTGGAGTCCCTAAGACGGTTGGATGGCACCTTGAACTCCTCCTTCCGGCAACTCCTGCAGCCAAGCTGGTGCTAAATGTATTCTGCTTTCCTTTGGACCACATCAGTGAGGCCGAGAGGGGGAGGGTCTTGTCATCTGAGCAGCCCAAGATCTCCAGATACACCAACCAGGCTTGCACCCCAGAGAGGTCACTTTGGTGCTGGTAATGCAGCAGTTTGATTTCACCCCATCTACCTCAAGAGTAGACAGACGGATGCCAACAGCCTTAGCTAAAAACCAGGAAGGTAAAACTGAGAAGTATCTCCTGATCCAACAGAGGGTGAAGGCACCCACATATGTAGGTTTAAGGGGATGAAAGTTCAGCTGGAGACACATCAGTCATCCTTTGAGGAACCCACATTCTATATCTGGCCTTGATTGAGCCTCTTCACTTGTATGTAGTAATATTAATATTTTATTAAGGTGATTTCAGTTAAAATAAACAAAGTGATATGGGAAAAAGAAGGAAAAGTGAGAGGGAGAAAAACAACAACAAAGATACATATAAAAGCAAAAATATGCAGAAAGGAAGAAGCAATATATGATATTCCCATACATCCTTGTATAAATTGGTAGTTTTATTGTCCTAGTGTTTATGCAAATGCTAATAGCCTACTACATTTTGTATAAATGTTATCATATCTATCCATACAGAGTCTGTGACTGTAAGCAGTCAATTTATACATTATGATGTCATATATATGATGTCATATCGTCAGTCCATTGATTGAAGGCTATCATATCTTTACCCCCCCCCCAATTCCTCAATATCAATTTCTTGGCCACCATTTAGGGCACGGAAAATCCATTTCCGTTGTCCCGTTGATCATTTCTGTATTGGAGGTATTTAGCTCAATAAAATATTCTCCGCTGAAAGATTTAACTTTTTTTCCTGCACAGTCGTAGTTAAACAGTCCAGCACATTCTCCCAAAACTTGTTAAGAACACTGTACAAACATGTGTTTCATAGAGGCATTGTCCTTGCCACATCTCCACCACTGAGCTATCTTAGCTAACCCTTTTTTATTCAACCATACAACTACTTGTATGTAGAAGATCCCTGTTTGCTTAACCACTCAGGAATTGTAGATCTGATGCCTGTTATTAAGTAACCTGAACTGGCTGCCCAATATTCTGTGGTGTTACGCTTCGCTGAGCTCATTGTAACTAAGAAAATAATTTTTTTGTCCACAGCCTTCTCTAATTCATTTGCATGACTGGCTATGAGTGGTTTGATTGTTAAGTGATGGGGAAAAGCACAATAAAGCTTTTAAAGTAAAAATAGCAGGGACTGAAAGTTTACATTTCATTTGAGGCATCTCTGGATATAATATTAAAAAATAATAACAGGAAGAAGTAAAAACCATCTTGCACATCATGGACTTTAACTTTGAAGGCTGTCGTTTCAAGATTAAATATCTCACCGTCTTGACTGCTGTCCATTAAGCCTGCGTTCCTTGTTCCTTGTTCAAATTCTTCAGAGTTTATTTCCCTTGACTAGATGAGGCCGTATGATTTCAGTTGGAACCAAGCATGTCATGATGTCACTCTGTCTGCTTTCTGATTCATGTTATTAGTCAATCTAATTAGGACAAATATTCTACATTATCATTTGAATGCTTTAGGTTTATCTTGATTTATTGCAGAGAACACTGAAAAAGGCAGGCATCCTTCTAACATTCTGCAGCTTCTATGCTAAGCTTAGAGTTCTTTGCCTTCTGTGTTTTTAGAAGTTTAGTCTTTATCTATAAGCCACCTTGAGTCCTGTCAGGGGAAAAGGGGGTGTATAACAGCAGCAGCAGCAACAACAACAAAACAACAAAACAACAACAACAACAACAACAACAACAACACACTAGTATAAAAGAATGCAAATAATATTTATGCATTCTAAATACCTTCATGCTCAGTGGGAATGCTAAAATCTCATTGAAATGAATGAGACTTTCGATGTGACTGACTTGTCCCATTGGATTTGATGGGATGCAAATGAAACTAACTTTTGTTGGATTCTGGCCATCTTCTTTTCAACATTTGTTGAAATGAATGAAGGAATCTACAGTAGTCTTATTGTCCATTGGCAATGACTCCCAAGTTTGGGTATGTTGCACATGATGATATCTGAGTGGCAGTAGTATGAAAAGAGAAAGGAGACGTGGCCCTAGGCCAGCCTTGCCCTTTTGGATGCCCTCCATATGTTCTGGACTACAATGCCCATTGCTTACACCCAGCACAGTCAATGGTCAGGGATGGTGGGACCTGTGGCCCAAAAACATCTAGAGGCCACCAGGTTGGAGAAAGCTTCCTTACCAGGGTTCCCAAACTTGGGTCTCCAGCTGTTTTTGGACTACAAATCCCATCATCCCTAGCTAGCAGCACCAGTTGTCAGTGATGATGGGAATCGTAGTCCGAAAACAGCTGGAGACCCAAGTGTGGGAAGCCCTGCCATAGGCTATCTCATGTATGACTAACTGATGAACTTTAGGCTGAGGCTGGAGAAATCTGGCTTACTTCCATGTAGACAATCCAAAGGGAAAATCGGACATGGTTTGCAAATATGGGAGAGCCAGAGCCAGCTAATTTGGCTCTCTGATGCTGCTGCAGTGACAAATCTACTGTTTCCTGGGCCCCAGCTAAAGTTATTTATAGCTTCAGGATGCTTGCTGTGCAAAATCATTGCCTTTGTTTCACAGTGAAGTTACACGATCTGTCCACTGGAGATGGTCTTTTAGCCATAGTCAGGGCCTACAGTTCTGCACCTGTCTACAAAGACGGGGAATCAGAAACTGCATCCATATAGAGGGCAGCTTTTCAGCTGTGCTAATACAAAATTTCATGCTGAATTGGAAGTGCAAGGAGTAGAACCTCACATGAAAGAGAGACTAAACATTCTGAGCAAATTTATGAGGATTGCACTATCCGTATTCACTTCACAATTCCCCGGGTTTTCTGTCTGGAGAAAAACAGCATAGCAATGGGCACAATTTCTAAGTGCATATTGGTCAGGGACCAGGAAATGTAGCTCCCACAGTGTGCCTGCCAGGACCTCCTATGGCATCAGCAACGGGTCTCAGTATGTCCTTTCGCAAAGTTTCTGTGCATTTGAGACTGTTTGTTCTTCATGCTTCCTGTTTCAACTGGCTCAACACCTCCTACATTAAGGTTGCCAAACGTCCTGGACTTTCCTGGACATAGTCAGTATTCAGCCCTCGTAAACAGCGTCCAGGTGCAAATCACTGAAATGTCCGGTAGTGTAGACAGGGGTGGAGCTAGGGGCGTAGGGGGCGGGCCGCCCCAGGTTCCACTATGGGGGAGGTGACAGTTGGCGCCCCACCCAGCGACTACCAAGGTGAGCCCCTCCAGCCTCCCGGTAAAAAGCCCACTCAGTGCGGCGCGGTGTGCTGCGCCAGTGGGCTATCTACCTGGAGCCTGGACGCTCCGTTTAGGCTCTGTTTAGAAGTCGCGGGGGCGCGATCCCCCTCTATGTAGCACGCATGCGTCATTATGTAGCGACGACACCCTCCCCTGGGTGCACGGCAATTTGTTGCCCCGGGTGTCGCGGCAGCTTGCTACGCCGCTGAGTGTAGATTTTCATGAATTCCACTAAAAATAGCTCAACAACTTTTGTGTTTGGATTTTCACTTACGGCAACCCTATTGAAGGTGCCTCCATGTTCCTATTTCGTTGGATGCTAGGATTGGACTCCCACCCTGCTCTCTTTGTGTGGTTTTGTTTATTGTTTCTGCGGAAGAACGTTCTCTGTGGGCTAAATTCTGTATAGTAGTATTAATGAACATTTATACATTAATTATCCAAGTTGTATACTGCGTTTATATCCCAGAAGCCATCACCATGCATAATGCAACATTGGAGAAAATAAGTGGAAGCAACAGAGACTGAACTGTCAAAGCTGAAACACATTGCAATAATTATCCCCTGGATGATACAGCTATCAGAGAGGCCATGCTCACCAAATCATTTATCCAGTACAGAAATCGAGTCCAACAATGTGATCGGTCATTAGGGTTTTACAAATAGTAACAATCAAATGGCAGTTGCCTTACTTTGCCTAATGGTAGATCTGACCCTATGGAATAGGTAAGGGAAAATTGTGCATGTAACTTCATCCTAGCTCATCATCAACAAATGGCATGGCAAAGGAGCAGCCCACAGGCTTGAATTGTCTGCTCAGCAGCTGGTGAGCAAAAGATTCAATCCTAATGTGGTCCCCACTGCATTCACTGTGGGGTACATCCTGGCCAAGGAACAGCCTTCCGCCTTCCTGCCTGATGCCCCACCTCCTGAAAGCTCTGGATCACCCTGGGCAGCCTAATCCGATTTTGGGCTGTCTTGATTTGACTTAACCAATGCGCAGATGGGTCCCATTTGGTTCAGGATTTGGCCTAGTCCAATGGACATCGGCCTGGTCCTCTATGACAGGTATAGGTTCTCCCAGTTGGTGAGTATTATATGATGTGCACATTAGAAATAAACAATAAACACTGTATGATTTGCTACTGACAGTATTATTCTCTGGGGATTTCCATATCATGGGAGCATCTCTACCTTTCCGTTGTTATCCAGATTCAATATTGTTTGCTCATAAACAGAACAGATACTTCAAAGCTGCCTTGTGGAAGTTAATTGTAGAAACTGGATGACTTTCAATTATACAGACCAATGATATCCTGGCTGCTATTCGATAAATCAAGACTAAGGATAAAAGTGAGGACTTTAGCTGCTTCACTGGTTTTTATTGCGATATTAAATGGCAATATGAAACCTTATAGAGCAAGGCAAATTAAGAACTTATTGGAAAAATGCATCCAGGAGGGCTCTTTCCCCTTGAAGGTACATCTTCAAGCATAATGCCTGCCTAGGCTTTATAGTGGTAAAACCAACGTGATGATATAAATTCACACAAACATGCTTGAATTTAATTTCTCCGTATCTGCACACACACTCGAATGTCGTTGGTGAAGATAGATTAGGATTATATAATATGATAGGATGCATCATTCTGAAGATGGAAAAAAATGGGAACAATTTGATTCATGTTTCTATAGAATCGTTTCCAAATGTCTTTCCATGACAACTAAAAGGAAAGAGAGCTTTGAAAGAGGAAAATAGGTTTGTTCCATTGCATAAAATTATTCAGTCCAAGCATAGTTTAACATAAGCTATGAATCTAGGCGTACATTTATCCTATATGATGTCTATACATCTATGTGTAAGAGAGTTTATCTTCCACAGTCTCACAAGCTCACTCATGCACTGATAACTATCATGCTCTATAATACAAAATAATAATAATAATAATAATAATAATAATAATAATAATAATAATAATAATAATACCCTTCTCAGGGAATTTGCAATTGGAAGGAGAGGGGCAGAAGCATTTGCAATTAATTCTGACTAAAGGACAGATAATCTTATGGTGTGTCAGGAAGCCTCTTTGATAGACACTTACAGATGTTCTAAGAGTCATGTATTAGAGCTTTTAGGCAGTGCAATAGTGCATCTGGCAGATTTATCCAGTAACTTACATTCATACAGGTCTTAAAATGGGGATAATATTTATTGAATACATACATGGAATCAAAATATGTACATTTATTACAGCAGTGGGGAATAGCTCGCGAACAGGCACATTTATTATGGCAATGGGGATTAGTTTAGGAATATCAATTATTCCCCCTATGTGTGTGTGTGTGTGGTTTGAAAAAAAAAATAGCTGGATAATTCTTGCCACAACTAAACTAACAGATATACAGCACACACTCAATGAGGAGCATGAGGCATTAGAGGAGGTGGGTGAAGGGTGAGTCTATAGAAATGGAGGAGTGAAAGAGTGTGTAAACTGAATTATGAGGCAACACGGGGTTGCAGAAGAGAGTCCTCAGCACTGCTTGAAATTATACACTTATCTCTTCTTTCACTCTGACTCACTAGGCCTCAGTCATGTGCAGCTGCCATGAAACTGAATGGGAAGCTGAGTAAGGAAGGGATCTGAGCAGGGCAGTCTCGAGCAGGTCGGGCGCCCTGGCGCTGAGGCGCGGAGATTGCTCCGGCGCCCCTGCCCTCACAGCGCGCAGCATGGCTTCCGCGAGGCTCTGCAGCGCCCCGCCTGCTGGCCCGGCGCCCTGGCACCTTGCGCCACCGGGACTATACCTAGAGCCGGCCCTGGATCTGAGGTTGGCTTCGAAAGAACAGTCACACACAGTCAAGATAGGATAAGGAAGCTGATGGGGAGGCTACAATTTATAGTGGAAAGATCTGCAGAAGATGGGATAGAAGGTGACACAGATACATTTTTTCTGGACAAATAAAATGGGGGCAGAAATAGCAAGACAGGAAATGATTCTGAGAGTGATTCTGATTTCTAGTGCAGTTCATAGCAATAGGATTTGGTGAACATATGCCATATTCCACAATCTTCACAGTGATGCAGTCAACACTTCCTGGAACAGTGGTGCCAACTTGAAGAAAATATTGAGGGGGGCAGGTAAGCCCCACCCCACCTAATCTATCACATGACACAGTGCACGTGCACCATTTGAATGACAATACCAATCAACTTTGGGGCTCCCCAGCCCCCTCAAATATTTTATTGGACGGGGGCAAAGCCCCCTCAGCCCCTAGGAGTTGGCTCCTACATCCTGTGATCCCTATGGAAACTCAGAGGAGCTCATAAAATGCCCTAAAGTGGACGGAGGAAATTTCAGTGGGCTATAAAAGTCTGTGGATCTACCAAAGTTATTTAAAAGTCAGATAGAAAAGAGTCTCTTCCGCTCACTCTGGGGCTTTCATCAGAAGCAAAGCAATTATATTTTGGAAGCACAGGTTAAAAGTTCCAAGAAGCAACATTACCCAAAATGAAGGGTGGAAATATTTTCTACTAATGTTTTCCACCCACATCTATTAATATGATTCCCAAACACCTCTCCTCTTGACTCTTTGTGAATGGAGCACTGAAAACCTCTATGGCTTGACCTCTTTTATGTTAATAATGCAAATTACAGCAATGTTAAGCCAATAATTGTATAATGATGAGTTGACTCCAGATTATTTTCTCTTCCTTTTTCATTGCCCTTCTAAAATAAAACAATCATTTGCTTTTGAAGATGTTCAGAAAGTTTGCTTCATTATGAAGCTTAATTATATGGACCCCCGAAAAGTTACTGTTAAGTGCTCTGCACATTTCCAGGTGTTAAAAAGTCCAAGGACAGTGTTAGCGGAGGAAAACACTGGAGAGCGGCTATGATGTTTGTTTTGACATCGTCAGCACTACCAGGAGAGCTAGGGGTAAAAATTACTGCCAGCCATACCCTCCTGCAGGATATTGCATATTGTCAGGGATTGAAGCTCCCACCAACTTTCCTTTAATGTTTTCCTCTTTCAATTCACAACAGTCCCTGACTACTGAGCATTCCTAGTCCTGACTAGGCTTATGATTTCTCTGTTGAAACCTGTATTCATGTTGCACTTGCCTTGGTTGAAGCTAGTTTTCATGAATAACTGTCACCCCCAAAATGCTTTCAAGAACAACTGCAAATTTGATCCCTTAAATTCTCTCAGCACTACTTTGCATGCTTGTGGGATTAATAATGAGGTATTACCTACTTTTTTTGTTCAAATAGATCCAAGCAGATGTTAAAAGAGAGCATCCATCTCTATTTTAAGTGGTGGGGGTTATGTTCAAACACACAAAGGTCTTATTTACATTAGGACCCATTATACAAAACAATACTTGGTCTGGAGAATTACTTTGTAACCCTTTAAGAAAATCATTCACAGCCTTATTGCCCTCTGATTTCTTGGCTGGGTGGTTAAAAACCTTTCCAATCCACAAAAGACTTTGTGAGTCAGGTGAGGTCAAGGATGTCTCCCATTATTTACTAAGTTACCCTAGGCACAAATTTATTACTTGTGTATTTTAATCCTTGTCAAACAAATCCCTCCTGGGCAAGATATCTACATTACTTGCAGGCAAACATGTATTCACTAAGATCAAGGTAGCAAAATTTGCTCTGGCAGCTAAGAACATACAAGCCAGGTTCCAAAAACCTTAGGATGGGTGAATGGGTAAAATGTGCTTTTGTTCTATTGTATTTTTAACACATGTATAACTGTGTAGGGACAATGTGTGGTTTATATTATGCAGGGAGTATTTGGGTGGTGGGCTTTTTTGGCATTGGAGGGGTTGTATATCTATTTGCTGAATATGTTAAATGGATTGCTATAATGTATATTGTGGTGAACTATGACTTTAAGCAATGACATTTCATTCATTTTCTCTCTAGTGAATGAATGCTAGATATCTTTGGGACCTACCACCTTGAACCCACTGCATTCCCTTTCCGCATAGGATTGTATTTGTATTGCATGCTGAACTTTGGCAATATAAATAAATAAGCTTTGCACGAGGTGAACAAGGAAGGCAAAAGGAGGAACCTTAAACTTTTTTAATCATTTAAGTCATTTGCCATTTATCTTTTGCCAGTTTCAATGTGAGGCCAATCACAACCTTTGTGCATCTATAGCAGGCATCCCCAAACTGTGGCCCTCCAGATGTTTTGGCCTACAACTCCCATGATCCCTAGCAAAAAGGACCCGTGGTCAAGGAAGATGGGAATGGTAGTCCAAAACATCTGGAGGGCCGAAGTTTGAGGATGCCTGATCTATAGCCTCTAAAATGCAGGCAGCCCCCTGTTTACATGGGGGTTACATTCTGAGGCATCGGTGAAATCACATATAATTGAAACCCATTGGGGAAAGCCTGCAAACACCCCATTCTGTCCCCACCCTGACTCTTTTCCACCCTCATTCTGCCCTGTTAGTGATGTTTCAGTGACATCTTCATGTTGTTTCCAGGTCACTTCCAGGTTTGGCATGATGCACGTTTACACAGTCACACACATACTGTACTGAATGTGCATAAACAGAGGGCGGACTGTACCGAATAATGTAAATTTCCAGTCAGGAATTAACATTTATTACATTGCTTTTTATTGGCGTTTTGAAGATGGTGGACTAATCTACCTTCCCATGGTGTTCCATTATCAATGAATATGCAGGCCGATGGACTATTGAATAGTGTGCATGCTCAGAAATAACAAGAAATTATTCCTGAGTTCACGTATTTTGCTAGCGCTATGATGACATTTCTGAAGAGCAAATTTGTACATGGCACAGAAATGCCAAATGAGATAACCTGTCTTAGATCACCTGTCACATCTGAGTTCTGGTTGGCACTGCTTTACTCTAGAGGAGAGTACATGCATCTCAGAAGCTTTACACCTAAGGAGTGCATTAAAAATGAAAGAAATCACGAGGTATAATCTATACCACTTAGAGTTTGAACAGTATGCAAAAGCTAAATTCAGTTTAGTAAGTGAATTATGAAATCACTTCTTGAATTACTGCATAAAACACACATTTTCTGCATGCTGTTCCCGTCCCCCGTCCCCCATGGATAGTGAGCAACAGCGCTTCCACCTGTTACTGAGATATGCTCCCTTGGATACATCTGTGCCTGCCTGGCTATGCTAAGGAAATGAGGAGCCATTAAAAAGGATAATAGAATAAAACACGCAGTGAAAAGTCCAGGGAACCCATCAATAAAAGGAAAGGAAGCAATTGCTAAAGACAAGCCACTCTGAATGTAGCTTTTATAGCCAGAGGGCAGAAAATTGAGAGAGAATTTTTGCAAACAATTGAATTTATAGTAATAGAATGTAAACACATTGCGCCCTTCAGTTCAAAGTGCTGAACGGATAAAAGAAGAGAACAGAACACCAGTGCTTGTTGGAAATCTATTTTTCCTTGTTAAGTCCTAATACTGGAGATTTATATGGCAAGATTCTAAACCTAATGTATTATCCCTCAGTGCCAGGGGGCTCAGCTGTACTGGCAAAAGGTTACGGATGAGACAGAAGTTTGCTTCAGAGGCTGGCGTTTGCAAGTAGGTTAAGCATGGACTCGAGTGAACTTTTAATCATCCTTTAGTTTGAGAATAGAAGCTCTGTGCCTTATTGCCATGAGTTTTCACAAGCAGAAGTCCAGGTGCTGTAAGAAGATGGATAAGAATGCTTGAGCATTCACTGTAGGTAACAATGCTGGTCAGCAAAACCTCCTCAGTCGGTCCTTTGGTGCATATTCTGGGCCTTTGCTCTCCGCTGGTTGTGGAACAATGAGGAAGATCTCCCAGATCTCCCTACTGGGGAAGGCAATCTACTAGATATCCCGGCCTCAAGTTATTCATGGCTTTTAATAGCAACAACGAAACCTTATAGTTTGGCCTTATAGCTGCTAGGCAGTCAGTGTAGATCTGTTAACACTGGTGTGAGATGAGTAAAGCCAGGTGCCCCATGAAGCACCCTTGCAGCTGCAGTTGGCCCTAGCCTCATCTTCTGAAGCAGGTGCAAGGATTGATCCACAAACAGCACATTACAGCAGTCTAATTGTGAGGTTACTAATGTATATAGACTACCAAAGCAAGGCTGTTCTGGTCCAGAAAGAACTGCAGTTGATGCGCCAACCTAAGTTGGTAACAGCTGCTCCAAGGAGAAAGGAGAGCAGTCTTGTGCTTGGGACCTGCTTACAGGCTTCCCACAAGCATGTGTTTGGCCATGCTGAGAAATGATGCTGCAGTACATGGGCCATTGGCTCATAGCTGCCAAGTTTTCCCTTTTCTTGCGAGGAAGCCTATTCAGCATAAGGGAAAATCCCTTTAAAAAAAGGGATAACTTGGCAGCTATGCATTGGCTTGATCCAGCAGGCTCTTCGTATGATTTTATCTTTTGTTCTACTGGTAATAATAATAATAATAATAATGATAATAATAATAATCTGGCTGGGTTTCCCCAGCCACTCTGGGCAGCTTCCAACAAAATATTAAAAATACAATAAAACATCTAACTAACTAACTAACTAATACATTGAATACTTTGGTTCTTAAGATGCACTTGTAATGCTACATATTGTTGCAGACCTTTTTTGTTCATGCTGATCCTGCTAATATAATATTACTAATTGCATTCCTACGTATGTTATATTTTAACATGCATGCCTGCCCAGTGGCGCCTGCCATCTGAGGATGGCATTCATCAGAGTTTCTAAAGTGTTTGACCGTAAAGACATCATTTCTCTCCCATTCTGTGCGAATTCTTTTAGATGTAAATTGTGCCTTCATCACGAGCTATCTCGCAAGAGTGCTCTATTTCAGGGCATCTGCAGCACTGCATGTAAATGAAGCCCCTGGGAATTATGAGGAGCAGGCAACTCCTTTGGGTATCGGAGCCATCAGTATGCAGACAACATGGGGCCTCATCACACTTTTCATCACTTGCACATGATTTTCGCTGCCCTAATGCCTCCACAGCAAGGCAGGGAATGAGTTCCCAAAGATCATTGCAGAGAAAATGTCAGTGGTGGTGGGGGAGAATGGTGAGATGAGGCACTTCAAAGCCGATCCTAAGCATGCTTACTCGGGAGTACATCCCACTGGGTTCAGTTTAAAGATAAGCACACAGTTCAGTTCCTTTATTGTTACATAGAATTGCTCTGCCCCGTCATTCCACTTCTAAATTCTAGTTTAACTAGGAGAATTTCTATTTCAAAAAACCTATTTCTGGAATTGGAACCTCTGCAATCTGCTGCAGTGTTTAGTTCATTTGCATCTTTGTTTCAAATGTAATGCTAAATCATATTTCAGCCTTGTGTGCTCCACACTTGTCCTCCTCTGGCATGGCTGTGAGGAGTCTTTCTTTTTGAACCACCCACAGTTTGTCAGCTTGTTTAAACTATGGTTTGTCTGAACAAGCCAAGATCAAACCGATTCTGGCTTGTTTCTTCAAACCGTTGTTACGTTCACGACTGGACCTGACAGTCAGGGGTCCTTTTACCTTTACCTTTACAGCTAACCACAGTTCAGACAAGGCGACAAACACAGTTTAAACCAGAAGTGAATGTTTCTGATATCTTTCTCACAGCCGCACATGAAGGGAAGTAGGAAACTGGCTCCATGCAGATTACATTACACTGACACTGTGGTTCAGCATTCTGGATCAGTTGCATCACTGTTTCCGATGTGCATTAATAAAACACCACAAAAATGGCAATCTTGATGTGACTTCGTCCATTGTTTGAGTTTTACGTGGTGTTGTGCAGGTTTCCTGCACATGTTCAGATATTTAAAGGATGTCATATACAGGAGGGTGAAAGGTTGTTTTCTGCTGCTCCAGAGAAGCGGACACGGAGCAATGGATTCAAACTACAAGAAAGAAGATTCCACCTAAACATTAGGAAGAACTTCCTGACAGTAAGAGCTGTTCGACAGTGGAATTTGCTGCCAAGAAGTGTGGTGGAGTCTCCTTCTTTGGAGGTCTTTAAGCAGAGGCTTGACAGCCATATGTCAAGAATGCTTTGATGGTGTTTCCTGCTTGGCAGGGGATTGGACTGGATGGCCCTTGTGGTCTCTTCCAACTCTATGTTCTATGATTCCTGATCTATGTACAAGCTAGACCATATTGCTTTTGGGCAACCAAAAAGGGATATCTGAAATGAGATTGTGAGACAAAGCATCACTGTTGACTTAAAAATTAAATTAAATTCCATGCTCATTTTTAATTGGTGAGGTAGATTATTATTATTATTATTATTATTATTATTATTATTATTATTATTATTGTAATACAAATCTTTGGGAGATGGATAGAGTTAGAAGTGAGCTTGTCCTGAAGCTGTTATCACTAAGGGAGTTCCATATCTCATTCTGTAGCTCTCCCATGATGCATCACTTTATTTAGCTAAGGATTCACGATTATTTTCCTGATTATCTGCTTTTTTCCTTTTGCCCTTTGTGATTTTCCCATCCATTTATCAGGCAATGTCATTTGTTTATTTCCCTACAACTCAAGGCAGGAAGTTAACCTATACCAAGAGACCAGATTGAGAGACTACTGGCATCATCCAGCCTTTTATGTTTGACATGATTAACTATCCCTCGTAAGTGACCCTTACAAGTGGGTAAGCAGTGGCCTGGTACCGTGTTACTTTCCTAGTGGAAGCTGGGCAGAGGATATATTAGTGAGACTTAACATTTTTTAATAGAAAAAAAGAGTATGACAGCATTTATACTGATTTCCTGCTGAACAATTCCACAGGGCGGTTTAATCTGCATGCAGCGTAATAGTTTTGTGCCCACTGCCACCACCTTTGGCAAGGCTTCCCACACCATCATTTGTCAGAGACAGAAAAGCTGCTCCATAAGTCACTCCGAAGATACATAGACCTCGAAGGCACACTACGTGCTGCATGTGAAATGGATCCCATTGTTTTAGGGCTCATTTCCAGCATTGTGGAAGATTCCTATCACTCTGCTGGGTAAGATAAGCACTCACTTAATGGGAGCACTAGGTGTTGCAGTGTACAAAAATGCAAACAAGGTTTGGAAATTCTAGGAAATAAAAAAGGACTTTGCTTGATTACCTACAACACACACCTTTTTTGCTATTACGGGTAGCTGCCTTTATACCAGGTGTTTCCAGTAATCAGATGCTGCAGAGCAGACATAGCTCAGTGAAGTAGCACATTCTTTGCATTTAGATTGTCCCAATTTAACACACACACACACACACACACACACACACACACACACACACACACACTTTGTTTGCCTGAAGTCTTGGAAAGCTACTGGCAGTTAAAATAGGATACCAGACTAGATGAAGGTGCCAAAACCATTAATATGTTGATGGCACTCAGTTCTCTTTTCATCTGACTCAGATCTTGCAAGTTTAGGACTTTCTCAGTATTTGGCTACAAGTGGGGATTAAATATGGGCAACAATGAGGTCTACAGCCACCCACGGGACATGAAACTGCAGGAGTGGGGGACTTTTGTCATGCTGGTATTGTTACAGTGCTCTTCACCTTTCACACTGCAAGGAAGAATAATGTAGGGTCCAACTTCAGCCCCTGTTGCATTGTGGGAAATGTAAAGAATGCAAAGTTGAATTCAGCCCCTTCTTGTTTTGGCATCTTTCTCTGTCAAGCCCTCCAAAAGAGAAAAGGAGAGGGCAGTGTGTCTTTTCCATTGGTTGGAGAAGCAACAAAATCTCTTTTTAAAAAAAAGTTTTTTCCCTCCCCAATTTTACTGCTTTGATAATAACAATGCTAAGCGATGTCATACAAAATATGCACATTGACCAACTGCATTGATAATTGACTTAATGAACATCTAGCTGATCCTGGGGAAATTAATTGAGAGGTTTGAGTTCACAAGCTGCCTTGAGAGTCCTAATCTTCCATTCCAGAACCACTAAGCAAGCAAGGATGGATGGATGGATTTTGCTCTCTGGAAGTGAGACAACAATCCCCTGAGACTGCACTTGGCTGCTTCTCAAAGAACATCACACTGGGGGGTCTGGCTGCAGAAGCCAGACAAAGCACCTTCCTTGTGTCTGGATATGCAATGCCAACTTGAGCTTGCTAGCTAAAGTCAAGCAAATAAACAGCCATCCCTTGGGCCTGGCTCAAAGGACCGTTGAAGTTGTGACAAATGGCTGAATTTACGCTAATTGGTAGGGTTCTAAAACAGATCTCCCTTCACTCAGTGCTTGACAAGGACAGAGGTGGAATAGGCAGCCAGGGCCATATTTAGAGAGAGAAATGTTTTGTATGACAGCTGTCATGGGCTCTGGGGCCTGTAGTGCTCTGCAGGACTGGGACCTGCCTCAGCTTGTGCTGGAGAAGCTAGGAGTGGCCACTCAGGTGAGGCCACTTGATAACTCACTGCACCTGGTGGCAAGAGCTGGGAGGGATAAAAGCTCAGCATTTCCCTTCAGCTCTTTGCCACAGCAACGCGATCCCTGCCTCGTTGCATCTTGCCTCCTGTTCCTTCGCCTTGCCGACGCTTTGCTCCTCGACTCCCAGACCTTCGCCTCCGCCTTGCTCCTTGACCCTTGGGCCCTTGCCTCCATGACGCCCTGCTTCCCAACCTTTGGTTCCTTGACCCTGCGACTGCCTGCTGCTGGACCCTCAGCCCTGCACCATCCAGAGCCGGTTCCTGCTTCCACACCACCATCTTGCCTCTGGTCCTGACATCCTGAGTCGGGACTGCTACCTCCCGCCAACCAGACTGTGACAACAGCAGCCTATTCAGTCAGTAGCAAAATAAGAATGCATGAAGAGCCCTGCTAGATTAGAGTTGGAAGGGACCACAAGCGTCATCTAGTCTGACCTCCCAAGGTGGGACTCAAACCCATGACCCTGAAATTAAGAGTCTCGTGCTCTATCAGCTGAGCTGCCCCTTCTTACCCAGCATCCTGTCCTGACAGTGGCCAACCAGAAGCCTGAATGCAACAGCATTTCCCCCATGTGAGATTCCCAGCAACTGGTATTCAGAGGCATAAAGAAAACTCAACAACTTTGGTTCCAGCACCTCTTTCTCTGGAATAATAGCCCTGGTTGGAACATAGCCAGCCATTGAAGGCACCTGGAGAGAAAACATGAAGCCGATACCATGCATGTGTGGAAGAGGAGGAGGATCGCACCCCCAGTGCCTGCCCCAACCTCTATGCATTCAGGGGAAGGTCTAGACAGTCTGACCTGCATGCATATGATCAGGACTCAGCAAAAGCAAAATTGGGAACTCCAAACCACTGCTCACACGTGAGTTCTTCAATGGGATGAAATACCATGCAAAGCCTGCAACACTTTACCATTAAACAGTGTTCACTCCAAGTCCCAAAGCTGCTTTTAAACTGGAACTGAAGAAATATATTGGAGAAGCAGAAGTATAACAGTCAGTGTAATTGTGCTCACTTGTTCCCATCTCTGTTATATCCTTTCCTGCTGGTTATGTAGATGGAACATGCTTTTCTTACGCCATTTCAATCTACTTTTCACGAGTTGCTTTTTCGGGAGAGACAATAGTAAAATCTCGAGTTTCTCCAGGGGCCAAAGAATCACTATTAGCTCTGATTGTTCATTTACTCCCCAGGAAGTCACTAGGAAAGCAGTACAGGAACCTGCCTGAAATGCACCAACATCAGAACGGGATGTGATAGTATGGCTCAAATTCCATAGGCATACATTATTGCCTTGATTCTTATTGCTAGCATTTCGTTTTCTGGTTTTGTCATAAGGTTTACTGGAAGAGTAAAACATTTGACTGCTAATATTATTGTTGTTTGCTGAGTGACTGACTGGCCCATTAGTCTTTAACTGAACTACAGTCAACATCTTGAAAAAGATCTGCAAGCCGGGTCCTCCATCATGGAGGGCACATGTTGCGGTGAGATCACCAGAAACTGCCTCCCTGTTGTGGGGGTGGGACCGTTTGGATGGCCACAACACCCCATTGGTTGCCCCTCTGTTGCTGGGGCAGAAATTTAGTCAGTTGGGTTAGCTATTGGCTGCTGAGGAGCTACTTAAGCTGCTGCACGTCGCTGGAGAGTTTCACTTTCTTGCGACGTGCAGTGGATCACCCGCCCTCCTCTCCCTATATTTAGGGTTGTTCTTATGGCCTTGCTATGCCTGTCTAGGGGTCGTCTGATTTGGAGCAGGGGCCCGGTAGGAATTTTGCCATTTGGCTGATTGGCTGGTGCCACTTGGTTTTTGCCTACCGTGCAGCAAATAATCACAACTTTGTAAGGTTGGTGGTTAGGAATTTGGTACAATGTTTTGGGGAGGGGACGTGGTTGGCTGTGCCTGCCCCTCCATTGCTGCTGCTAAGGAATTCTGTTAAAGGAATCCAGGGGCTCGCCTTGCTTTTGTCCGAACCCTGTCAAGGGACTAGGGCCACACCAGAGCCCCTGGGAGCATCTGGGGTGAGCTGTGAGATCAAAGAAGTTCTCGCTCCCCCAGGATGCTTTCCCTTACTGACATATGGTGGTGCCCAGTGTCAGTCCTGTTCCTGCCACCGTGCAGGTTCAGGTAGTCTGGAACCAATGCCTAAGCAACCACTCACATGCCATAATCAATCAAGTTGTGGCCTAAATTTAATGCCAAAAACCTTAAACTAAAATCTGTGTCTATTGTGTCTTCATTTGGGGGTGGATTTGGGGGTCTTCACATGCAAAACTGAGCAACTAAGCTAACTTATCTGTAGCATTCTCACTTAACAGTAAAGCTGGTATTAAAATGAATCGAGTTAAGTGCCCTTTTGCTAAACTCTATTGGGATATTATGCTCTAAGTTACCATTGTAAATCTCCTTCTCTCCTCCTCCTCTTCCTCTTCCATGATATATAATATAATTCAATAGCTGCTTCTGTTGTTCATTCTTGTGTAATGATATACACATGCCATACACACACACACAGCCATTCTCTCTGGCTTATATGTAAAAAGTAGTTGCCCATAAGGCATTTGCTTTCCGTTTGGCAATTAAACTTATCCCTTTATTTGCAATTACAATGGAAAAAAGTTTATAAAAAAGGAAAACTGTTTATGTTTTCAAAACACTTAACATTGCATTTCTCCCGCCTTTTTTTTAATTTTAAAAAGATATTGCAAGTTGCTCTCTTCAAAATCCAATTATGGAAGCAGACTGAAATTAATTTACTGTATCATTGATTTTTCAAGGGGGCAGGAGTTGGCTGCAACAATTCGGAACAATTAAATAATTATAAACTTCAGAGTTGCCTAAACAACAATAATATCGAGAGTAATAGGTAAATGAAAAATCTGAAAATCAATTACTAATCTACTAACTGACATTGGGCAAGCCTCTACTGGCTTCAGTTGATTATCCCCCACACCCCAAAGGAATGAAGAATAGCAGGTGTTGATGTAAAATGTTTATAAAGGCTACAATTGGACTTGCACGATCCATGCAGTAGAAATGGTACCATGAATTTGCTGCAAATGAAGGATGGCTTGTCTCATATATATATTTGTGTGTGAATGTATATGTATGTACACACACACACACACACACACACACAGAGTCATAGTAAGTTAAAAGATAAAGGACCCCTGGACGGTTAAGTCCAGTCAAAGGCTACTATAGAGTTGCGGTGCTCATCTCGCCTTCAGGCCGAGGGAGACGGCATTTGTCCGAAGACAGCTTTCTGGGTCATGTAACCAGCATGACTAAACTGCTTCTGGCGCAATGGAAAACCGTGACTAAAACCAGAGTGCACGGAAATGCTGTTTATCTTCCCACCACCTGTTTATCTACTTGCACTGGTGTGCTATCGAACTGCTAGGTTGGCAGGAGCTGGGACAGAGCAAGGGGAGCTCACTCCTCATGGGAATTCGAACCGCTGACCTTCCACTTGGCAAGAGGCTCAGTGGTTTAGACCACAGTGCCACCCAAATCATAGACATAGTATTACTGTGCTAGCAGTGCCATATAGGTGTCAAATGTAAGTATCCACATCCTGTGTGTGTTGCTTACTGGGTCCACAGTAAATCGGTCATGTGTGATTAGTTAATAACCAAACCAGCTAATAGCTCACCATACTTACCTCCAACCATTTCCAGGGATGTTTTGGGGAGTCTAGTGTTCTGTAATAAATACTGAACTAATGCATGTGGAGGAACACGACTAGGTTTTAGAGGAGGATGGGCAACCCACACAACAACACCCTGGTCCCTTTTGCTACCCTGTTTTCTCCCCATTCCTCAATGTCCTGGTCAGTCTGCTCTCCTAACTGCCGTCGCCCTGACCTATTAGGCAGTGTTAGGAAATGTTTTTTTTAAAAAAAAAAAATAACCAGTTGCATGGCAGCAGTAGCAGGTGTCAAGCACCATCTAGCTACCAGTGGCCGATTGTTGGGTCACACCCACATCCATTGGATCTTGTACTTCTTTCACTGAATTCCAGTCCAAGAGACACCTGAAATTCAAAGTGAGAATGCCTGACAAATCTCTGCTGAAAGAGCGTTTCACAGCACAGACCTGGCAAAACTGCCACTTCTAGTTGAGGACAGTTTACTGATTTATATAACCTGCTCACCTCCCCTACATGACTTATGGCATATCTTAGAAGCCAAGCCATTTTGTCTCTGCCAAAGAACTTTGCAGAAGCAAAGTTTCCTGACCCCTGTTTCCTTTGACAAGCCTCTTCAGAGGGGGGGGGCACCTGAAAATGCTCAAGTAGGGAAGACACTTTCCTTCAATTAACATGTGTTAGCATCTGAGCCTAATTCGGGGCAATTCCCCGCCTTACCTCAGACCACATTGTTCAGGAAGACCTTCAAATTTTCAGAAAGTATTGTGGGAGGGTGACAGGCAGTTGCAGGGGGAGCAGGAGATAGAAAACTTCTTTCTTTGGACTTAAGTTAACTTACCTTAGGATCCAGCCCAGTAACTGAAAAACATGAAAAAAAATCAGTTTAAAAAATCAAGATAAGGTAGGAAGCAAGATTCGAAACAGCAAATTTCAGCACCCATAAGCATGTTCATAGGACTGGTAAAGGATGGTTTTCATGGCTTTTCTAAAAAGGAGGCAGGGAAATCCACAGTCAAGGAATTTGCATCAAAAAGGCCATACAGTTGTACCTTAGAAGTCGAACGGAATCCGTGCTGGAAGTCTGTTTTATTTCCAAAATGTTTGGAAACCAAAGTGCAGCGGAAGCCCCGTGGGACGTTTAGGTTCCAAACAATGTTTGCAAACTGGAACACTCACTTCTGGCATTCAGGAGCCAAAACGTTCAACTTGCCAGGTGTTCAGGATCCAAGGTACGACTGTATTATCAACATGACCATTCTCAACTGAAATGGTAGTTCACCTGCAAAATGCCTCCTTTCCTGATCTCAATGGCCAAACTAGGCACATCATGATCTAACTAGATGACCACTTTTTTGCGGATTTAATGTTAACGAGCAGGTCAGTAATTCACCCTCTGCCAGACTAACATGACCTTGCATGTCTTCACTTGAGTTCAAAGTGGTTTTCTCCCAAGTAAATGTGCATAGGATTTCAGCCTAAATGTGTTAGTTGAATTGCAGGTAAGAAGAGCCTTCCTGGATCACCAGCTAGTTCAGCATTCCAGTCTCACAGTGGCCAACCAGATGCCTATAGGAATTCCACAAGGAAGAGCTGAGGGCCACAGCACCCCTCCCATTCATTTCCCCCAGCAGGTGGTATCAAGATGTAAACAATGGAGCAGAAACCATTGATACTATTGACCTAAGCCTGCTGTATACTGCTGGATACTACATGTTCAATAAAACCCTTCCCAAATACAAAAAGACCAAAATTAGTCATCATTACTTTGGGGTCTTCGGATGCAGCATATGCCCCCAGCTGAAGAGGAGTGGGAAACCTGTTGGAAATAATGTACTAGAAAAAAAGAACCTCCTTCCTAGTCTTCTGCTATTAGTCAAGGGGTTGCCTGGGCCTGACAACTTATGGTGATTAATGAACTGGAGAGTGTTCAGGGAACAGCCATAAAAACTACAAAAAGGTTGAAATGCAAGATGTTAGAAGGGAAAGTTTACTGAGCAACTTAGTCCACAAGGAGGAGGAGACTAGCGGTGTTGGGGTATTCAAAAAACTGTGCTAAGCACAATGTCAATCATTTGCGTGTCTGGGTCTGTTTGACCACTGAGACACAGAATGAGAAATAAGCGCCACAATTCAGATCATCTGTGTGTAACTAATTCCCCTTGGCAACTATGCCAGGCAACACCTTGACTGCTTTCTGCCCATCCACGTCTCAAAGCTCTTTGCCTATTCAGCATCACAGTCAGGAAGTCTGCTTCTGGATCAGGACCAATGACTTTATGTTTTTGAGCGTCCATACAAGGTGATGAGTCGCTTCCTGCTTTTGAAAAGTTAAGTCCCTTGCCTTGCTACATGTGAATGTCATGATAAATTATGCTTTATCCTCATGGTAATCATCCCAGCCTTACCCTGGGCTTCCAAACTCCCCTCTCTCCTCTTCTGGTATAGCCACAAGTAATGGCTTTGATACTTTCGCTTCTGATTGGAATTAGCCACAATTTAGCATTCAACCTGAACAGGAAACTGTAGTTAATCTTAATGATGGTTTATTGAAAAACAAGCCAGCTCCATCAACTGCAAAATGATGTTGGCTTTTTTCAAGCAAGCCATAGATCAGATTAATCACAGTTTATTGCAAGCTGTAGTTGATCAAGAAGGGAAGTAAAACGTTCTGAACACCTCCTTACAACTGGTGGAAATAGGGGAAGCGAGGCTTGTTCCCCGCATGACAAACCAAGGTGATTGTGATTTCCTACTGCAGTCATTATCTAGATACTATGCATTGGTAAAGGTAACGGGACGTGAGTGGTGCTGTGGTCTAAACCACGGAGCCTCTTGGGCTTGCCGATCAGAAGGTCGGTGGTTCAAATCCGCATGGTGGGGTGAGCTCCCGTTGCTCTGTCCCAACTTCTGCCAACCTGACAGTTTGAAAGCACACCAGTGCAAGTGGATAAATACTGAGCTGATAAGTAGATAAATACCACTGAGTGGTACCAGTGCAAGTAGATAAATACCAGTGCAAGTATAAATGGCATTTCCATGCGCCCTGGCACTTGTCACGGTGTACTGTTGCACCAGAAGCAGTTTAGTCACGCTGGCCATATGGCCCAGAAAACTGTCTGTGAACAAATGCCTGCTCCCTCGGCCTGAAAAGCGAGATGAGCGCCACACCGCATAGTCGCCTTTGAGTGGACTTCACCGTCCAGGGGTCCTTTACTATGCATTGCTTGGTCTGCACAGTAGTTCATAAAATTCAGAATACCCTCCATGCATCTTCGGACTTTATAAATACATGTGTTGGTTGGTTTTCGTTTTAATCTTTATTTAGTTCAAACTGCTTATGTCTATGAGTCATGTAACTTTGGGGAGTTTTTTTATTTATAAAGAAAAAACCTAATCTTAGCAAGTGAAGTGGGGGTTTGTTTCCTTCCTGCAGGAAAGACAGATTCTGCCAATTGTTCTTCTCTGCTTTGTGGCAGCTCGGATGAAAAAACGACAGTGATAAGCCCTGATTGGGGAGGAAGGAAGGATGTTTGTTTTATGTATTTATTTTTGTCTCTGCTTTGATTCAAAGTCTCTTATGTTTCTAATTTCTGGGGATTTGGAGAATCGGCTCTTAATCCTCACTGTTGGCTTTTTAAGATGCAGCATGAAATGCAGTTTCCACACGAAAAGAAATTAAGACATTATTGACTTCTGAACAGCTCCTCCATGAAATATTTATTCTGCAGGGGTAAGCAACATCCAGATACTTCTGGACTGTTTGCATTCACAAATAGGGTGAGGCATGCTTAAAGGCTATTTAATATGAGGGTGAGGCACCCTCTTATTCTTGTTTGTCTTCACTCTCTGAGGCAAACTGCTACTATTCCCGTATGACGGGTGAACAGATGAGGCTGAGAAATACCGACAGAGAAACTCCACCAGTTGTATTCAAGGCTGAACCAGGTCTGAGGCCCACAATAAAATTATACAGCTGAACTCTCTCGATAACACTCTTTTTGTAACCTGTGAGATAGACAAACCTAAGAAATATTTAGTGGGAGATTCTGTGCAGGAAGCAGGATTGTGCTCATATTTTATTTTTGAGCTGACATCTGGTGCAATCCATCAAGCGTGCCACTCCTCAGAAGGTGCCTCGAAATAAGGGGCAATCAGGTCAGCCCTACCATTGGGCTGAGTGAGGCAGCTATCTCAGGCAGCAGATCCTAAGGGACAGGGAGTGACGGTGAGTTGTTTGAGGACAGGGCTGTGGGTGTGTCATGTGGCTTGTTCTGCCCCTTCTAGGCTAGCCTCTGTCTGCCAGTACAGCGGAGGATTCTGTCCTGTCGATAGTGTTGAAGAGAGATTCAACTGCAGCCTAGCCTTCGAGCAATCTATGGTTTGCATCCAATGAAGTGCATCCAACGTCCTGTCAGCAGAAGGATTCATGCTTTGCACAATAGAACTTTCTCCGTTTCCTCTTGCAGTACCCCTTAAATTGTTCTGGGGTCCCCCAACCCTCCAGAACAGATTGGGGAGTGCATGGATTTCGAATAAATGTGCAATTAATTGTGACTGTTTTGTCCTGTCGATAGTGTTGAAGAGAGATTCAACTGCAGCCTAGCCTTCGAGCAATCTATGGTTTGCATCCAATGAAGTGCATCCAACGTCCTGTCAGCAGAAGGATTCATGCTTTGCACAATAGAACTTTCTCCGTTTCCTCTTGCAGTACCCCTTAAATTGTTCTGGGGTCCCCCAACCCTCCAGAACAGATTGGGGAGTGCATGGATTTCGAATAAATGTGCAATTAATTGTGACTGTTTTGAATTCCGTTGTGTTGTCTTCCTCAGTCAGTTGTGCAAACCTCTGTTCTGAATAGTGCTTTTTATAGGAGCGTTGACTTGGGGGGGGAAATTAGGAACCACTACGGTATCCTAACTCACAGGGTTGTTATGAACATGTAACAGAGGGCAGAGAGCCATGGATACTGCCTTGGAGAAAAATCTGGGTTTTAAATGTAATAAATGGGAGGAGGTGATATATCCTTAAAAAAGAAGAAGATTGAAAGTTATCTCTCCCCAACTAACACAACTGTCTAAAGTTGCGAAACAGAAAATAGGCCAAAGTATTTGAACACAAGTCTTTTATTTTATTTTTTTGCAAAGTTAGTTTATCATTTAATGACATTCCTGCTTCAAAGTGTCCTCCCCCCACCCCCCGGCCGGTGGGGAGCTGCGTTTCCTTAAGCGATGTTTAGAGGACACCGGGCTGCAAGGGAATCATTTCTCGCCTCTAGCACGAACAGCTCTCGCGCCAAGTCCTCTGAAAAAAAGGCTCGCTTTGTGAATAATTGAAAGTGTCCCCAGAGTTCAGGATTCCTTTTGCTTGGAAAGGGGAGGGGTGTGTGTGCCTGCGCTGCTCTCTCGGAGGCGGCTCTGCTATAACCGTCGAAGTATTGCCAGGCAATTGATGTTGTTTTTCTGAGCGGGAGGGATAATGGAAGGGGCTGATGGGTCTTGGGTTGCGAAAGCGAATTCTCTCCCCACCCCCCACCCCCACCCCAAATTTTTTTATCCTTCAGGATTGCCTTCTCTGGAAGTGAAAGCACCAAGAGGAGATAATTGGGGAAGCCCCGTCGCCATCCTCCAAATGTGGGCAAAGTTAATGCGCGCCCGGGGATTTGATTTCCCTTCGCTGCACGTCGAGGCTCGCAAATGAGATTGCGGCGCCACCTACCGACGGTTCTTCAATACTGCTTCTCTGGGGAGCGGTAGCAAAAAGCCATGACTTCCGAAAGTGGGATCCGGGTGAACTGCAAAGAACTTAAAACAGAGCTTTCCAAACTTTTCATGTTGGTGGCACAATTTTTAGACATGCATCATTTGGCGACACAGTAATTCGGTTTTGCATCATTTCGCGACACAGTAATTCAGTTTTACCAGCAACTAAAGTGTTCCAGCATGGATAGCTGGCTATTTGAAAGGTAGATATTGAATCATGTTCACATGAAAGTGCATGTCCTTGGGATACGACTAATGACTTCTGTCTTTTCTAAAGCAGAGCATCAAAGTGCCTCCTAAACTGATGGCTTTATATGACTTTGAAGCAGAACACTACACTCTGTCTACACAGAACACAGAATTTATCTCGTTTCACTTTAGCATTCCAGCTTTGTGAAGTTGTGGCCACAGTTCCACCAAGCTCTTTCATGACTCTCCCTTCTAACTATTGTGTCTTCTGGAGCTGCAAGCTCTGCACATTTCCCAGGGAGGTCTGCATATCAAAGCGGAGAATCTTGCACATTGTCTTCCATCAAGGATTCTCACATGGCACTGGCTGTGCTATATTCGGTCTAAGGATGGGGAAGAAGTTTAGTTTGGTTTGCATTTTAATGCCAACCTAACCCATGCTTCCTGGAACAACGCGTGAACTGAAACCCATAATTCCCTCAAAACTTGCACTTCTGCAGTGTGGTTCACCAAAGGAAAGTATGTATCTGAGGGGAAACTGTGAATTATAATACTAGTGGAAATAATGTAACAAAAATATGTATATCAGGAGAAATGTGCACTAAAAGTTTAATTAATTTTTGTCAGGGGTTTGCATTTATTTTTTGTTTGTTTATCCTGCAAATTCCATCCCTATCTGAGACACAGAGAATTAGCTGCGCACTGTGGCCTCGCTTTCAGCCTTCTTCCTATTTCCTCTTGGATTAGCGGCCCTGTGCTTCAGGTCCTCTGTAAAGTTCCCTGCCATGAATCTGTTTATAACCCTTTTTAATAAACCTGTGATGTCAGAAATACCTGTGTGCCTAGTACAGATTCAAGAGACAGAATGGAGCTCTTACAATCAGAATTGCAGAGTTGGAAGGGACCCTCAGGCCAATCTAGTCCAACCCCCTGCAATGCAGGAATCTCAACTAAAACATCCATGACAGATGACCATCCAACCTCCGCTTTAAAACCTCCAAGGAAAGAGGCTCCACAATGTTCCTCTTGAACAGCTCTTCGTAATGTCGGAAAGTTCTTCCTCATGTTTCCCTACATGATATTGAAGAGTTGAAGCAGCTTTGTGCTACAACAACCTCTCCCTGCCCTGACTTTTCTATAGGCGAGATATTCATATCTGTCCAGTGGGTTTGTTTCTTTTTCTCACTAATGGCCCTCTTCTCCCCACGGAGCAATGTCAGTGCCCAATCTGCTGCATACATAGTCGATCAAATTGGCAAATTAAAGGAGGGGATACCTTGTATTAGACAAACCTTGCTTCTTGGTTTATGTTGCCTCATTATGACCCATTGGCAAAAGGAAGAACTCCATTCTGTTAAAGTTGGCGTCTGCAAGAGTCGAGCAGAGAGAGATTTTTCAGAATCATTTCATATATCACATTGAAAGAAGCAATGTCTTCTGCTGAGCAATCAGTTCTGCAAGATTGCTCTTTGAGGTATTATTGCCCAGACTGCAGGACCTGAAGGGACTGCAGTGTTAGGTTGTGTGTGTGTGTGTGTGTGTGTGTGTGTGTGTGTGTGTAAAAGCAAGCTATGTGTTTATCTTATGGTGCACATTCATGAATATTGCAAAGGAGCACTTGGGGCATAAGGATACCACTGGCAAGCCAAGGCATGTTTTGAATCAGAGTCATAACTCATGATCTCACATTCTTTTCCACTGCTATATTTTATCTCAAGTGTAAATAACTAGTGGTCCTGTCCACATCAGCTTGAACAGGATAAATTAAATCTCACCACCAAGCAGGAACCTCTTGTCTCATCTTCACTGACGTGCCCGTTCCCTGTGTCATGACAAGGGCCAGCAAACAGGGTCCAAGGAAAGCCAGTGCAGATGAGTAATGGTTGCTAGCATACCTCTCTGAGGACAGGACCTAATGACCTAGGAACTACCGTGGAGTTCAGAGCGACCCTCTTGTGCACATGGCATATATCATACTGTGCTTGTGCTGTCGTCTCCAATTGTGATGAATAGTTATGGGATCAATAAAACTGCTACTGTGCAATTTTTCTACTGTGTCACACAGATAGCTGTATATGCTGACCTCTTGCTCTTTTTTTCTCCTCCTGCTGTTAAAGGAGAAGTAGGTGTGGGGAGAGAGGGGGAGAAGGCAACAAAGCAGAAAATGGAGCAGTGTGCCTCCCCCCCAAAAAGGGTAAGAGTTGAAGCAGTTATTTAAATCAGGTGAAAATAGACTTTAGGCTTGTGGGGTCTACTGTGTTGTTGTCTCCTAGGTCCCTAAGATCTGCCAAGCACAGTACATTTAAGGTGTTATAATTTAAGGGTGAAGAATTATCAGCACAAGAATTTGTTTTTAGTACCGCAACTTAACTGAGCTTACATAGGTATCAGTCCAAAGAACCTCCCATTTCTGCCAAGTACGGTAATTAGGGGTAGGGTGGGAATTCATTTATGGTAGCCATTGCTAAGCAATCCTCACTGGTTTACGTACTTCAAACCATCCAGAGATCTGCCAGTGGATCCCACCAACACTCACACCAATTTACAGTAGATTAGTAACATCCCAGTCTTCCTTCTGAGCTTCCACCCATCTACTTCTGCAGTTGAATTCACATTTCAGAGTTGGTTGGCTGAAGCAAAACGTATAATGGTGCAGAGGCCCGTCCTTGGTTCCTTTCAAATTATGAAAAGGCCATTTGCTAATCATCTTTGCCACAACCCTCTTGTTTTTCAAATCCCATCAATACTACAGTGATGTCATCAGCAGTCACAGACACGCACACACCTTTTTCCCGCCAGCAAAGGATGTGAGCTTTAGGCGAGCATCTCTCATCAATGGCACCAGGTTCAGGCTTGGCCCTGGGAGCGAATCACCCTTGGTCACCCTGATGGATGACATTTACAAAGAGAGGGGCAAGGGGAATGTGACTTCCTGGTCCTGCTTCTTGATCTCTTTATGGCTTTTGGTGTCGCTGACCATGGTACCCTCCCGTGGGATGGGAACTGGGGGCACTGTGTTACAGTGGTTCTGGTCCCACTTGCAGATTGGGCAGTGGGTGTGCGATCCTGGCATCCAGTAAAATATGGGTGTGCTTAAGGGTGAGTATTCAGTGTAGGAAAGGCTGAATTGCTGCAAACATGGGCTGAATAGGAAGTGCAAATGGACCTTTGTGCATTGTGGATTTTTGAGCGGCTATTTATTTAGACCTTTGGCAGTCACAATAGTGCCCACAGGTACGATGATGGCAACTCCTGCTATAATATAAAAGGGGAAAGAACAAGCATTTGCTCTAACACCACATGAAATACACATATATCACTAATGGCCTCATGTTCTTCCCTGGGAACCGTAAGGTGTTATTGGTTTGGTTTGTTCTTGTTTTTAATGTGTAATTTGTGTTTTTTATCTTGCATTTTTTATGCTGTGAACCACCCTGAGATCTTCGGGTGAAGGGCAGTATACAAATTAAGGCAATAATAATGATAGTGTTGTCCATTGTCAGGTCAAACTGTTTTATTTAGAGCTGAAAACTCACGCTAAATGTGACCAAATATATTTTGGAAATAGGGGCAAGTTTTCTTATCATGTACTGTTTCATTTTCTTCTACTCCTCCTCCTCCTCCTCCTCCTTCTTCCTGGCAACATACGTTTTTTGTGTGTGTTTTTTAAACAACCCTACACACAGTGGTTTCTTGTAAGCATCTATTTCCTCTCAGAGACGTGAAAAAGAAAGCATGAAAAGCAGAACCCATCATGCAAATAGGAGAGAAGTCCTAACCACAGACAGAACATTTTATCTTCTTTGAGAGACATCTGAATGTGTTGTTACTCTTTCTTTAGAAATAATTTTTCTTAGCAACGTGAGCTAAAGATGGAGAGGAGATGGCAATTTCAGGTGCATTATTTGTTCATCCTCACACACTTGATCAATGGTAAGTTCATTTTCTTCCAAGGAACCTCTTCCTGTTAGGTTGATAAATCTGTTGTATGCCTGAGCTGAGGGTTAGGACCCAAGGCAATGTGGTGATGTGTCTCCTTCAAGTTTTATATCCATGGTTGTATTTCTTGGGGGCTTCCGAAAAGCCACTTTTGGATATGAAGTCCTGCATTAGGCTGACATTGCGGAGCAATTATTTTGGTTATCTAACTGTATTTTCAAGGGGAGTTTGCTAATAACAATGTGGTTAAAATATTCTTACCATTTATTAATAAGAATTCAAGAATAAGCTATAATTTCATTTCTGAAGGAAAGTGCTGGGTTCTCTCTGTTTTTTTTCTGGTTTTTGGAACCTCTATCAATGTGGACTGACTTTGCACTGAAGAGGACAGAATGTAACACAGGAAATGGGGAAACGGGAAGCATCTTGCAGATGTAATTGGATTCCAGCTCCCATCAGCCACAACCATCACGGCTGCTGGTCAGTTATATAAGAGTTTTAAGCCCAAGAACAATTAGAGGGCCGCAGGTTCCGCACCCTGTTGCAACATTTCAGAAGTAAGGGTGTTAGTTGTACAGCCTTGATCACAAATTGTAGTGATCTTATGCAGCCTTTCCTTCACGTGGGGCTTAAGAGAATATTCATGGGCGGACTTTGGTAATATGGTGCCCTGAGTGAGAATAAAATTTGGTGCGCCCTCCCAAAGATTTCTTATTTTCAAAACAATTCCTTTTTGTACAGTTGTTTTTTTTATGGATCTTCTCAGTAGGTATCTGAATAAATATAGATATTTTTATTTATTAATTATTATTATTATTTTGCATCTCTTCAGCTTGGCGCCCTAAGTCTGCTGCTGGAATATCCTCATAGGACAGGGGTCGCCAACCTTTTTGGAGCATATGGGCACGTTTGCAGACGGGAGAAGCTGTATGCAGTTTTGTCTACAATATGCATTTTTAAAAAACATTTTTCCTCCCTAATATAATGCATTTTGTATGGGTTTTTCCCCCAGTAATGCATTTTATGTGGACTTCAGCCTAGTGTATGCTACACATTGCTTGGCTGAAGAACCACAGTGATGAATTTAGAGAAATGTGAATTTAGAAAGATGGTTGCTTTGCTTTGTGTAATTGTGCAGGTTTGCCTTTAAAAGCGAATGGAATCAAGTCTCTCCCCTATCCCTACCGCTATGGTAGGATGTGTGCCAGAAACCAATATAAGCAAAATGACTGTGGTGCTACCATAATTCTATCTACTGGTTCTCCCTAAGTGCTCCTGTGCTGGTTCAGCAAGTCTCATGGATGGAGTTGATCCTATCAGATAGGGCAAGCAGCTATTGAATCGCTCTGCATAGGATTATAAGCCTAAATGCAGACCAGACAGTCAAACTTGAGTCAGCCCATACTTAACAACTTTGGCCTGATAATAGACCCCTCATGACAACTTGAAAGAGACAGATACTCAAGAATTGCCGCACGTTCTGAGATAAAAGGACTATTAATAAAAGTTAAGTATTAAAATATTTATTCCTAATTCCCTGTTGATGTTGCACTTTGATCTTCATGCATGCTCTTAAGCATAATTCCCAGGAAGAATTTCCTGTGTAGAATTCTGTCAAAAGTGAAGCAGCTTCCTGAATGCAAGATGCTGAATTGAGATCCCTGGGCTGTTTATACTGTTCTTTGTTCCTCGTTAGAGAAATATATACTCTTGCTCTTTAGTCTAAAATGTCTCTTAAGGCGTACTCACACAGCGTTTAAAGGCCCAGATACCATGAATGTAGGTCCTAGATAAAGCTCTTCTCTTGACCCCTGCACATCTCATAAAAACCCATGTAATCTAGCATTCTCTTCTCACACGGGCATATGCTCCCAGCATTTTCTGTCCCAAATCGGAGACACCCCCTCTTCATCCCTCACCAGCTCAGGCTACCTTGGCCTACCACCATTTGCAAGCATGCCCAGGACACCTTGGCCTGCTGCTGCCCCCCCCAAGCCTGCCCCCCTGCCTTAGCTTTGGTGGCTCACTGCCGCTGCAAGGCCAAAGTCAAGGCACCCCAATCCTGGTTTCTGTGATCTGGGATGTCCTTGTTAAAATGGGGCAGTTGTGGGGTATGCAGTGGCCAACTAGATTCTTATAGAAAGCCTGTGAACAGGACATGAGTGCAACAGAGCTCCATCCCACTCGTGATTTCAGGTAACTAGTATTCAGAGACATGCTTTTCCAACTCTGCTATTCTATGATTTTATGCTGCCTCCAGCAGTGGAGGTGGCGTATATCCGTCATGGCAAGTAGCCACTGGCAGCCTTGGGTCTCCAGATCTCTTGGCATTCTGAGGTGTGATAGCGGGCAAAAGGACTCTTCCAGCATTGAAGCTGGAAGAAAAGGTAGAAAAGGGCTGTGGGGGCCATTCTTTTAGCCTTTTTTCTCTAGGCCATACTTTCAGAATAAAAATTTGCTTGTGCCATTCCAATTTTTTTATTGATAACAAATACAATGGAAAACAAAAAGGAACAACTCCTAGCAGTGCTAGATTTATAACATAGTACACAGCTAATTTACAATGTTTGTGGGACATCAAGAAGGTATAAAATAATGCAGCTATGTGATAACATGAATCATTCCCAACTGTAAAATTGATTGCTCTTGAATCTTGCACCTTATTTGACAGCTTCTCCTGCCACACCAGGCCACACCCTTTGAGAACCACTGTTTTTGCGCCATTATCTGCATCACATCGCTCATGCCAGTTTCTCCATATTCTACTGCCAGGTGTGCAGTGGAAGCCTAGGAATTACAAACATGAGTATATAAAGCATGTGAAAATGACACTGTGTGCATTTGTGTTCTCTTGCAGCCCAGTCTAACATCATCCTTCAGGACGGGAAAACTGTCTATGGTTTGCCTGGCAGCAATGTGACTCTATCATGTAGCATCCCAAAGGAAAAGGATACGTATGTAACACAAACACAGTGGACAAAGATTCAGGATGGTCTGCCGAGAAAGATAGCTATATACCACCCCACCTATGGACCAAAACACCATGAAACGGCTTACAGCTACTCTGTGAGTTTCAGGAAGGATGCCCACAATTGCCTGGGCGGCCACAGTGATATTACAGCCAGCAACATAGAATGCAGTCAATGGATTCTGCAGCTGAAGAACGTGAGTCTGGAAATGTCTGGCTTGTATGAGTGCAACTTTGCTACATTTCCAACTGGAACAATCCGCTCTGAAATCAATCTTGTTGTTAAGAACAGTGGTAAGCAGTAATTGACACATTAAGATTTGTTTTTAATGAGGGGCATTATAATCTTTTAAATGGTATCTCTTTTGCGGTGACTCCAGCTAATGCATTTGCATTCCTGCTCGACTGACCACGTTCCTGTTGCAAGTAATGTGCTTCAGTTTACGTTTTAGAAGAACTTCAAATGCAGAAATGCAGGGCAGAAACAGTAAAACGGCAAGTTTTTAAAATTCTACTCTGCCTTATTCTCCAAGGAAAGTCAAAGCGGCCAACAGATTAAATAATTGCACTGTGTAAAACAAATAATGTTTGTTTTACCAATGCAATAAAACTCAAATTGACAAATCCAGCAGTCATCAACATAAATGCAAGCTGAGCCAGCCCAAAAGTTATTTCATCAGCAAAATGTTTTACTAAAAAGCCACATCTCTGCCTGGTGCCCACAAAGAAGTTATCTGTCACGCCATGCTTGGGTGGGCAGCCCAGCAGCAACAGCCCTAATCCAAGTTGACACCTGGCTTTCTTCACATGGCTGTGAGATCTGGAACAGGAGCTCATATGGCAATCAGAATTCGATTGAGCATCCGTGTTAGGGAATCATACACCATGAAAGCTGAGGTGTGGGAGTGAAAGGAATATGGAATATTTCAAATGCTGGAAAGGTTGCCATAATGTGAATTTACCATCCTCCGGAAATATTGGGTTGCCCACACATCCGCTTGTGCCATGTCTAGAAAGCACCACTTCCCCCAGGAAAACCTGCTCTTTAGCTCCGAATCAGAGCAAATATCAATCTGCAGAAAACCCAATTGACGTTTGCTCTGATTCAGTGGTAAAGATTGGGTTTCCCCAGGGGAAAGTGGTGGGGCAAGTGGCAGTCTGCATGAGCCCTTAGTCCCAGTTCTCATTGATCAGATAAGTCTATGCCTGGTGATGGTTTCTATAACAAAATGCTATAACATTTCTATAACATTGAGGAGAGGAGTGACATTCCTGCATATAGAAAACTAATATGTCAGGGACTAGGACAGAGTTGACACCTCTCCTTGATATGTAATTTAGTATGTGGAAGATTATTATTTTTCTGTGGAAGTGAACTTCCTGTCTATATGAGTCTGGGGCGGTTACGAGCATTTGAATAAGGATGCTTGCCAAAGGTTGGAGGCAGGATCATAGCAAGCAAGGATTTACTGTACAAGATCCCTTCTTGCAGATTTTCCTGCTGCATGCATGCATGGAAAACAAGGGACAGGACTAGTTTGTTCTGATAATCACAGAATCATAGAATTGTAGACTTGGAAGGGAACCTGAAGTATTGGAGGCAGGACTGGCTGGACTTATAAATGCTGTTTTGAGTGTGATAGGCACACTGATCACACATAGTTCAGGGTTTTTATCTGCCATTGACAACTTGATGGATAAGAAAAAATCCAAGACCATGAAGATGATCTGGTCAAATGGACAGAGCATCTAGTGGAATGGATGGATTGTTTGAGATAGATTTTTGTTTGCTCCTGATGTTGCCCTTTCAAGCTTTGCTCTTCACTTCTTACAGAAGTGTGACTACCCACCCCAGCATTATCACTAACTACTGGACAAAAGTCAGACAGTCTGTTTATTTTATTCTTCCTCTCTTCCATATAACAGTACTAGCCCTTACTGTCTGCTGCATTCCCTGGTTGGGAGTACAAAATAATAGCTAGCAAAAAAAAAAAAAAAACCCCACCAAACCAAACAAATCCCAACATCCTGCAAAATTTGTCTTTTCACCCAACTGGGTTAGAAGATGCTCAGAAACAGAGTTGGAGGATGAAGGATGTTAGTCATTAAGAAAACATAACTTCACTTCAAAGTAAAACAAACCCATCTGGAGGGAACAAAACCCAACCCAAGTCACTGGGGAAGGATAACTGGCAGACGTTGAGGACCAAAGTGGAGGCAATGAGTGTTGCTGCAGAACTGGATCAAAGGAAGGATGACACAATAAGACTGTTGACGCAGCATTGTGAGAATGCAGAGAGCAGCTCCGAGAGCTGCAAAGTATTCAGCTACTTAACCAACCTCTTCCTGACCTTAATTTAAACCACCTGGTCTGCATTTTTTGCATTCATCTGCTTGGGGTGTTTACTGGTTTACTAGATAATTGGCCAGCTCTTTCTCTAGCAAACACTGTCCTCGGCTATGATGCTAAACACCACAATTCAGCACTGCGGGAACAAGGCTGGGTGAGCAACAGACATAAAACCAAACCACGGTCCATTGAAACAGGAAGCAAATGCTTTTCTTCGCATCCTTGCAGCCATGCTAGAGGAAGAGAGGATATGAAGCAGTGTGGTGGGGTGGGGGTGATGCAAATCTGATGCTCATCCAAACTCACCTGAATAGAATCATAGAATTCTAGAGTTGGAAAGCACCTAAGGGTCATCTAGTCCAACCCCACGGTATGGTTTAAACAAGGCCACTGTGCGGCAATGCTGTACTGCAGGGATGGGGAAACTGTGGCCATGCACATGTTGGACTGCAACATCCATTGTTTCTGACCAGTGGCCGTGCTTCCTAGGTCTGATGGGAGCTGGAATCCAACAATTGTAGAGTCAGGGTCCCTTCCAACTTGACAATTCTGTGGTTCTATGATTCTAACATCTGGAGGGCCACAAGTTCTTCCCCCTCCTGTGTTACATTCTGTCCGGTGCTCTTCAGTGCAAAGTCTGCATTCACAGAGGAGCCAAAAATTAATTACAAGCAGGCCGTTCTCTTTGCCACAGGATTCCCTTAACCAATGTTCTATAACAGAATGACTGCATTGCTACCCATTGCATCCTAAGTGTATAAATAGATTTTCTGCTGGGGAGTTTGAGTGAAGAAAGGCATGCCAGCGATGTGAGGGAGAGTAATGCCTGCCTTTTAAAGTCTCAGGAAATGTGTCCCTTTGTTGGCTCTGCTCTACAGCATTGCAATCCTGAGCATGTTTGATATTATCCCAAATCCTCTGATGATCTGGTGTACCAGTGGCTTATGATATCTGGAGTGTGCTGGAATGCCCAGTGCTTGGCACCTGGGCTTGAGATGGGGTGCTCTGAGGACAGCTTCATCAACTCGTGCAATCTGAGTTTGCCCATAGAGCAGCGCCATTGATGGAAAATTGTCTTGGACCCCAATCTAAGTGAATTGAAGGGAGTTCACAGAATGAAAGTATCTATGGAGGAACAAAGATACGGTAGTTGTCTTATACAGTCATACCTCAGTTTAAGTACGCTTCGGTTTGAGTACTTTCAGTTTAAGTACTCCATGGACCCATCTGGAACGGATTAATCCACTTTCCATTACTTTCAATGGGAAAGTTCGCTTCAGGTTAAGTACGCTTCAGGTTAAGTACAGACTTTCGGAACTAATTGTGTACTTAAACTGAGGTACCACTGTACTGAGTCAATCATTGCTCCATCTAGTTTAGTACTGTCTGCAGTCACTTGCAGCAGGTCCTCAGACATGGGATATTTACCCAGATCTACCAGGAGACAGGAGTGCCTGGCATGCTCTGGTCCATGGGGTCATGAAGAGTCGGACACGACTAAACGACCAAACAACAACAACCAGGAGATACTGGGGAGTGAACCCTTTGACCAAGCAGATATTCTGCCACCAATCCATAGCCTTCCCTAGAGGGGGAGTTGCTCCTGAAAAATGTGGGACATGGCTCAGGGGGCTGCTCAGGGAAGGAAATAAAAGACAGCAAAGTTTCCTTCTGGGGATTTCCTTAAATTATCTTGGTTTAGGATCCAAGCCCAATTTGTGGCAAATTCTTTCTCAGCAGTCATCTGTGCCCCACCTCACCTTGTTCAGAAAGCCTCCCTGACCCTCTAGAGCAGGCATCTCCAAACTGCGGCCCTCCAGATGTTTTGGCCTACAACTCCCATGATCCCTAGCTAGCAGGACCAGTGGTTGGGGAAGATGGGAATTGTAGTCCAAAACATCTGGAGGGCCGCAGGTTTGACATGCCTGCTCTAGAGCAACCTTGCTCAACTTTATTAATTGTTTAATTGCACACTGAAATGGAGAATGCCTGTATGTGTGTTGCTAAGGGTTTAACATTGGAAAATTTCATTGGAATATTCTAAGCTAGAAAGAGCTCTCTTAGCTTCTAGCTGGGTTGAAAATTAATTGTTAATGTTCTCTGCTGGCCTTCACATGAGTGTTTAACCTTAGTTCACTTTTGAAAGGTAGTTGCCTTTGCCTTTTGGCACAGTGAGAGAAGGATATGATAAGATACATCTCCAGGAGTTGCATAACCTTAGGCTGGATGCAGACTAATGCAGGATATGAAAGAAACAGAGCTTTGATAACAATTATGTTACATATTTAAGAAGAAGAACCTATGCTTGAATATGCATGTGCTTTACACAAATTTCTGGATGTATCATTGTTTTGTATCTGTTTTTTGAAGAACTTTGAATAATACTTATGGATCTAGACCATTTATATTTCAAAATTATTCCATTTTTATGCATCCAATTTCTTCATGCTGTGCAATATTAATATCTGAAACAAACCTTGGGTCCCCAGATGTTGTCAGAATACAACTCTCATCATCCCTAGCCTGCTAGCTAGAGAAGATGGGAGTTGTAGTCCAACAACATCTGGGGACCCAAGATTGAGAAAGGATGCAGGTAGCAGCATGGGAAGAAGTGGACAGAAAATGTCTTAAGTTGTTTTAGTAGCCAAGCCTCTGTGAAGTGCCCTTCAGAATTTGGCAAAGTAGATATAAGGAAAGCCTAGTCTCATTCCCCCAAGCAACTGTACTCAGTGGGGAGTTGAAACCAAAGCCATAACAGAGCTATTGCAAGGCTGTTGAGTGGATCCTAGTATCTGTAGTACTGTTCTTGAACATCATCTCCTCTTACTATTACCACGTGTGCTTCTATTTGAATCTATTTCATAAATGCAAAGTAATGATTATTGTGCAAGAATTTGCAGTGCTTACTTGGCTGCTGTCTAATTAATGTAAACGTGTATTTTCTTTCTGTGCTCAAGTGAAACCAGAAATCTCTATTGGCCTCCAAGCAAGTTTCACAGGAGAGGTGAGTACATTTAGCGGTACAAATGCATGAGTTAGTGCATAGCTTTATTGCTCCAGTCATCCAATCAAATGGGACAAAATTGAGAATTCGGCCACAAGAAAACCCGCCAAGGCAACTGATTTGGGAATATTTTCCCCTCAAATTTGGAATCATCCAGTCAGAATTCCCTCCTAGTACCGGTAATTATGTGGCCCTCGGATGGTATTGAACCTTTGAAGGAAAGAATTCAGAATGCTCATTAGTTTGAAGTACCGGTACTCATTCTTTGACATCTGCAGGCAGCATAAAAGAATAGAAAAGAACAACACATTATCTCATCCTTGTCCTTTGTTACAAGCAACCTGTTTCAGGATTTACCTGACCGCAGGGAAAGGACTGTACCTCAGTGATGGAGCATCTGCCTTGAATAGAATCATGGAATCATAGAGCTGGAAGCACACAGAAGGCACTATGTTCAATTCCTAGCATCTCCAGGGCTCATAACGCCCCCTCTCTGAAATCCTGGAGAGTTGAGGCCTGTTGATGTACACAATGAAAAGCCAGATGGACCAATACCCTGATTCAGTATAAGGCCCATGTCGTTCTCCTCCATGTCGTTCCCTTCTTATGAATGGGATCATCTCAGGAGCAGGCCACTCCCATTACCAATCCCTTCTATGCATTGTCAGGCAAGCTTTGTACACTGGTAACTGTATATACCGTGTTTCTCATATTATAAGACACGTCTTATATTTATTTTTTCCTCAAAAAAACACACTATGGCTTATTTTCAAGGGATGTCTTATTTTTTCCCTCCTCCTGCCGCGGCCAGCATTGCTGCTGTGCCTATCACTATGTCTTATTTTCGGGGTATGGCTTATATTCCTTGAATGCTTAAAAATCCTGCTATGGCTTATTTTATGGGTATGTCTTAAAATATGAGAAACAGGGTATTTACATGCAAGAAGAACTCCCAAAGAAGGCTCCAGTAGTTATCCTGTCTAATTCAGATTTTAAAATCTACGCATCCCAGATTATTATTATTATTATTATTATTATTTCTGTATTAAAACAATATTATTTTAATTTTAAAATAAAATGTTTTATTTGGCTCATTTCAGATCATAACATTTTTCCTAAGTTTGATATGCTTGAAAACCCAGGTCCATCTTTTAACATAATCCCTGCTTCGATAGCCTAAGGAGTCATTTGAATCTCATGTGTTGTTGTTCCTATATCTGCCCATCTTCCTATCACTTTTCTTGTTCTCAGTTTTCTACCCGCAGAGAAAAGTGAAATAAATTATTTATATGGTCGACAGGGGGGCAGTAAAAAATATAGCAACCACCCACAGCTCTGAGCTTTCCAAAACGGCTGGAAATGTTAAGTCCCTGTCTATATTTTGCACCTCAGATCACATTCAGTTTAAAACTTCAGTTAACAAAACACTCCACAGGTACGAGCAGATCTATGAAGGTAAAAGCGGTTTTTTTAACAGCTCATCTTTCTCTAGGTAGCTTAGTATTTTGCATTATATGCATCAAGAATAAGGCTCTTGTGACCTGCTCATGCTGTCCTCATATTTAGCGCTGTCAACTGGGTACCAAACCACATCCTCTCTGCTTTTCGACAAACCGCATGCCAGATGGAGCCACAGCTATGATCATCCTTTCCTTCAAGTTTTGAACTATTTTAGTGGTAATATTTTAGTGGTTTCATTACACCTGCAAATGAAAATGTTAAGGGTGATTATGGGGACAGAGGATCAAAGACTGAATGTTTCTGTAAAGCTTGCCCTGAAGTATTCAAACATCTTATTGATTTATTGATGGATATAGCACCTTTACTATGGTGATTTAGACCATCTTCCCTGTGGGGGAAGAAGGAGAAAGCAAGGGGAGAAGGCAAAAGAAAAGGTCAGTCCCTGTTCTAGTCTCATCGCCACACACAGGGCTACTTTACATTTAATAACATGTATTTGGGTATTTTAAAACTGTAAACTACCTTGGGTACCTTGGCAGATAAGCACATAAGTGCTGTAAATAAATAAGTAAGTACAAAAGGACAGGTTATGTGAGGCTGATTATCCCACACAAAGAGCCAACATTCCTCTGAAATGTAATGTTCATTGTAAGTATGCTTCAGAGTGCAGCATTATAGCCAAGCCATTATTGACTTGCTTTCCTTTGAATTTCTAATAGGCTAATATTACTTGTGTGGTAAGGAAGGCATTTCCTAAGCCCGACCTTCAGTGGTACATGGATGGAGAGATACTGAAGGACAAATCCGGAGGTAATGCAAACATTTTCTGAAATGGCATTTCAAAAATTCACTTTAAAAAAAAAAAATCCGGCTCTAACCAGAGAGCACAGTACTCTTTCTGTGAGCAGAAGAACGTAAGCATTCATAATCTATGTGAGAGGAAAAGCTTTTATGCTGAACACAACCCTCATTTAATGATAAACTAATACTCCACCTCCCCAAATACACACAACGGTAAGGATTCCATTATCATAATTCCACAAAAGCAGAGAGAAGAGGTGCAATTTAACCTGACACTGAAATGGTGTTCACATTAAACTAAGTCAGACCATTGTTCCAGCTAGCTCAGTATTGACTTTCCAGGGTTTCTGACAGAAGTTTTTGCCAGCCCTTCCTAGAAGCACCAAGATTTAACCCGGGTTCCTTTGCATGCAAAATGGGTCCTCTGTCACTTTGCCCAGTGCTAAACCTCTGAGCTATGGTTTTATCCTTCTTGTTAGCTGGTTTGAGTATTCTTTGAGTTTTCAAGGTTTGAATTTGAGTTTTAAAGGTTAAAAAAAAAAGGAATAAATAAAGACCGATCTCATTTCTACTTATTTTTCAAAGGACTATCCATACAAAAAGAAGATGCAACGTTTGAGGGAGGTTTTTATGAGAGGAGATCACTGTTGACAATACGAAGTACAACTTGGCCATCCATTTATCAGGCTTTCAAATGCATGTCTGTGTATCCTTTCCCTGGAAATGACATTTCATCTGAAGAAATAGTTCTCCCTTGTGGTAAGTCAAGTTATGAGCCACCTGAAATCCAAAGAGCATATGATGTGCATGAGCTCAATCTAACTGAAGCCTCTTTGACAATGCGAAGTTTGCAGAAACAAAAGAAAAACACTTCCTTCCATAAATCACTGCACACATGTTTTCAAGGTATAAATTCACTCATGCTAAGAAAACAGCTGAAAATGCTGGTTATATATTCAGTGCTAATGCATATTCAGCAGGCAATATATTCTCCTTTTTTGTATTATTTATAAAATTTCTAAACCACCCTTCATTATGACAGAATCCTCAGTGGTGTACAACAACAGTAAAAATGATAATACGTCACATCAATGCCACATATATTTTATAGGGGGGGAACCCCTGAAAGGCAGTAATGCTATGAAGCAGGCTCAGGCAGTAAAACAAATTTAAAATGCCTGGGCAAATAAAAATGTCTTTGTTTGTTGGAGAAAACTTTGTACAGTAATGTCAGTGCAAGCATTGTTTTGCAAAAAATGGATATGGCAGGCAAAATTGCATACAAAATTGCGTACAAGGAGGAATTCACACTCAGATGCTGCTGGGTTTTTGTGGCCTCAAAATTCTATCCACTTTCTCTACAAAATTTTCATAATCTAGAAATTATTTAGAATAGACATGATACTTCACTCCTTACTATGTTGCCCAGCACCACAGAGTACTTAGACATTTGTATTCTCATCTTAAAACATTGGCTTTAAGGGATTAGCCTGTGTTGTCATTTTAAGGTCACTGCAATATTGATGAAAAGTCATGTTTTGTGATATTGTGTTGGTACATCAAGAATCCAATCAAACTCTCAGTTATTGTGATGTTGTCCGTAACCTAATATTGGATTGTTCACTCTCTGTTGCAATGGTTATTTTCACCAGGGTTTCAGACTACATCTTTGCCACTCTCAGAATCTGTTACTCAAGTTACTCCAGTCTCGGATTCCCCCACACAAAGTAAGTGAAGTCTATATTTTTGTGCTATTCTTAAAACCTGCACACACAAAAATCACATAAATACTGAGAGTAAATGTGGCAATGGTACAGTATTTTCTTAGCTGCCATGGTGTTTCCCCACCTAAATACAGAACCATAAAGTTTCTGGGAGGTTACTAAAGTTCCATGCTGAAGTAACTCTGTTGTAAGAAGAATGAATTTAACAAGAAAGATATTCAGGTGCAAAACTAATGGAATTCTTTTATCTCAATGTATTTTGGACATCTTCATTGGGAAATCTGCAAGTGTGTTTATTAAAATACACATACACAAACGACTATATCATTATTAATACTAATGTTAGATCATGTTTTGTGACATTGGCCTGGCATGTTACACTAAGCTGGAAGAGCTAAACCACAAGACCAGCTTCAGTCAATATCCTAAGCCAAACCATGGCACAGCACATGTGCAGTGGCAAAATGACCGGTGAGAAACCTGCACTCTTGCACTCTTGAATTCTTGCTAAACCATGGTTTGACTTACCCCACCATACAAACCCTACTGTTGTTTTCACCTACGAAGAATCAAATCTCGCAGTTAGTACTAAGTTGTTCTTAAGCTATTATTAGACAGTTCATCCACTACATTTGAGGCTATTGTTATTTTCAACAGGGCTTCAGACTACGACGATGGAAGCTTCAAAATCCAGTAGTCAGGTTAATCCAGTTTTGGATTCCCTCACAAAAAGTAAGTTATGTTTATTTGTATGAAACACTTTCTGTGCTTTTCTGAGAAATTCATCCAACAATAAATGATCAAAATACTTACCAAGCTCCGATGTTGCTATTTCAGCATGTATTCCATCCCACCTATTGTTAGGGTAGTTCAGCTGGAGAACATCTCACTACATTTGTTGTTTATGTGGAAAGTTCAATATGGCAAATTGACCCCACGTGCTCCAGGCAATGCCCCTAGGCTAAGTGGCATCAGGTTTTCCCCTCAAAGCCTATGGATGGGGAAAGGGTGGTAGCTCAGTGGTAGAGTGTGTGCTTTGCCTGCAGGAAATCTTAGGCTGCAATTCCCAGCATCTCCAGGTAAAGCTTGGAAACAATGAAAACCAGAAACCTGAAGAACCATTGCCACCCAGCGGATACTACTGAGTAAGACGAACCACTGCTCTGATTCAGTCTAGAGCAGCTTCCTGCAGTCCGATGTTGTGAAGAGATTCAGGAATGTCTGATTCACACCTCGATAGACCAAAGAGATATCAAGCATACCAATATGTTCTCAAGCTACTCTCACATTTTGCTCATGTAAGGAAGGGAGAATGTTCTGATATCGGGTTAAGGACCTCTTTCCAGCCAATCGGCTGCAGTTCCTTTCTAGCCAACCTCCCAACAGGCAGCCACAGGTCAGTGGTGGGCAGGGGCCAGATGCAAAATATTGATTCACTCGCATACCTCTCTCCATCCCCCATCCAGGCAAACAGGGAGCATGAGCAAAGTTCAAAGATGCAATCTAGCCAGGCAATGAGGAGTTTGGTCTGGGCAGAAGGGGGTATGGTTTGGGGAGGATTCTGGGATATAGAGAAGCCTGGAAAGCTGCATTCTGCCCTCAGGCCTGAGTTTCCCCATCCCTGTGCTAATCCACCACCACTGCCAAATCTTCTCAGCCACCTTCTCCTTATATCCCCCCATCTGCTCCCCATTACCCTACATATAGGAGTGTGACCTTTCAAGGTAGAGAAGGAAAGAGGGAAACATGAAGCAGCATATAATCTATGTGTGTGTTTCTCCAAGTTCTTATAGGGTGGTTTTGTGTCCTCTCCTTTGTTTCTCTCTTCATTTTGCCTTCCCTGGCCAAGACACAGACTTGGCAAAAGACTAACCCGCTTCTTCTGTTCATCTGCAGCATTTTTATTTTTATTTGCCAAATCTCTAATATACATATTTAAGTTCACATCGTAAAATGAGCAGACAAAGCACCGGCAGTGAAGTGACTTCATCATAGCCGAGTGATGCGCCCAAAAGGGAATGCAATCTGAGAGATTCTTAAAATATTCTCTGAATCCACCTCTCCTGGGAGCCATTGTGCACATGTGAAATTACATTAGGAGCTGCCGAGCTCCAGATGGAGCACCAAGTCAGCTGTTTGCTGAACATTTGTCTTGAGCTGGCTCAGATTTCCTTGTAGGACAGGCACAGCAGAGCATCATGATGGAATTTCCTACATCTGACAAAGGGCAGCAATCGGCTGTTTCTCCTTTTCTTTTTTTAGTTCAGGTTCACCTACTCTTGAGCTTGTTTCCTTGCGGCCGCATTTGTCACCAAGCTAACCTTTTCTAAAATATTTCTTAAGTTCTTTCATGAATGTCTGTGAGAAAGTGATCGTCGGTGCCACGGTTTGGGATGTAGCTCAGTGGTAAAGCATCTGCTTTGCATAGAAAAGGTTGATACCTGGCATCTCAAGATAGGATGGGGAAGATACCTTATCTGAAACCCAGGAATATATTGCCGCCTTTGAGTGTAGACAATACTGAGCTAGATGGATTGTCATGGGCTGGCTGGATGCTGAGGAGTGGTGGGAGGCACTAGCTGGCGAACCCCCGAGGGCACCCCCCAGGGGAAGAAGGCTCAGTGGTGGTGGAATGACCATGAGTGGTCAGAGGGAGAAGAAGCGGTAACAATATTTGGTGAGCAGTTCAGACTCTGAGGCAGAAGCAGAGGCTGGAGCAGAGTGGGGCCAGGAGACAGAGAGGCAGGCTGCTGAAGAAGCCAGTCAGTTTTCCCCTCCTGTTGCGACCAGCTCTGTCTCTCTCACATGCACATCCCAGTTTCCTAGAACACAAAGAAATGAAGAAGGCAGAACGGAGGGGGGTTGTGTGCAGGAACAGTTTATGACTGCTTGGGAAAGACCCCAGAGAGGAGGAGCCTTAAGAAGTGATGGGAAGGTGGGTCTTCGAAACTGCCTTGTTGCTGGGTTCGCTAGCCCTGCGCTGTTTCGGTTCCTTGAATAAGGAATTGATTTCACTGACACCATGTGCTTTGATCGCTTGGCTCCAAGCGAGCCAGTGTGGTGTAGTGGTTAAGAGCAGTAGACTCATAATCTGGGGAACCGGGTTCGCATCTCCGCTCCTCCACATGCAGCTGCTGGGTGACCTTGGGCTAGTCACACTTCTTTGAAGTCTCTCAGCCCCACTCACCTCACAGAGTGTTTGTTGTGGAGGAGGAAGGGAACGGAGAATGTTAGCCGCTTTGAGACTCCTTCGGGTAGTGATAAAGCGGGATATCAAATCCAAACTACTCCTCCTCCTCCTCCTCCTCCTCCTCCTCCTCCTCCTCCTCCTCCTCTTCTTCTTCTTCTTCTTCTCTAGCTCCTGAGATAGCCCAATGGCATTTATATATTTATACTCCACCTTTTTTCCTTGGTGGGACTCGGAATGGATTGCAATAAAAATAAGAAGCACTAAAAATATAGAAAAAGCAATAATTAAAAAAAAGTGTGTGTGTGTGTGTGTGTGTGTAAAAATGCTAAAAAACATACCAATAATTCCAATAAAAACAGCATGGCACCAGCTTTTTCATTAAAAGCAGCCAGTTCCCAAAAGTCTGTTGGAACAAGAAAGTCTTCACCTGGCAGTAGACGGACAACAAGGAGGGATCCTTATCCAGTATAAAACAGATTCCTATGCTCCTTTGAAATGCCAACATGTACTTGCTTTTTAAAAACATGAACCTGAATACAAACTCAATTGCTTTCAAGTATGCTCTCTTATCTAGTTGATGTGTGGTGCCCTGATCCAGCCTCCTCTTTTGTATGCAGCAATGTTATATGAGAAAACACTTGCAGAAGTCCTTCTTTATTCACTTCATTGAGTGGCACTGCTCAACATGACTATCTGTACTGCGTGCGTGGAATATCTCCACTGCCGAATTGAACAGGGCACTCGACTTCCTTAGACATTCCATGTCATGGTTCATAAATGTCATGTTGGTTGCAAAGTGCTTTTGTTGCTCTTGCTGTCTGACAAATCCCCTGCTTGCCTTAATAAAGCAGTAACTTCCCTTTGCCTTCTTCTTTTCACTGTAAAAGTTTCCCATTCAACTTTGCTCAGTGAGATAATCCGAATGACAGCTGTTCGGCACTTAGCTTCCATAGGAACATCCTTTGTGCGCCAGGCACTAAGAGACACTTTGACACGGAGTGTTAATCACTGTACAGTACATCTCTCCTTCTCAAGCTTGCAGCCAGTGTCAAAGAGCTAGTTTCTTTTCTTCCCAAACTCTGATAGATGTCAAGGATGACTGACCTCTTGCCATAGAAATATCTGAAAAAAGACCTTGAAATGTGTCATCCTTCAAAACGCGGACTCCGTAAAATTTGGGCAAGAAGTATTGAGAACGCTGTGGCCAGGGGAAAGGGAGGGAACCTACCAGTGCATTTTTTTTCCTGGGGGTACACAGGGGTACGCATAGGCCTAAACATTTTGTGAATCTAACGGGAGCAGAAACTAAAAAATAAATAAAACTTTAGTTTCTTCTCTAGCACAGTGAATCATAAGTTCCGTTGCTACCCCCAATGTCCATTTACTGTATTTATTTTTCCTGATTTGAACTATGAAATGGTGGCTTTCTTGAGTCAAAATGAGAGTCGCCCTAAATATTTTTTAAGGAAAATAGCACTGGAACCTACAGTAGAAGGGGGGAGAAGGAAGAAATGGGGAAGAAGCCAGAAGAAGTGGGGGAGCGAAGCAAGGAGGCTAAAGGGAAGCTCAGGGAAGCTCAGGATGATTTTAAGTATGTTCCGCTATTTATGTAGAAGATTCTATCCATTTTCCAAATGCAGGAAGAATACCTCTTCAGAGATGGAGGGGGCAGGAACATGGCATTAGGGGTGGGGTTGCTCTGCACAGCCCCCCCCCCACTTGAGCCACACTTCATGTCCATGCATGTTGTTTAAATGAATGAACAGGGCATTTGTATCCTCACAAAATGAATCTCTCTCTCTCTCTCTCTCTCTTGTGTGTAATATGTTTTTTTTCTGTAATATTTCATATAGTTCTCCTTACAAAACTTTCTGCAAGCCTAGCATGATTTGTTGTTTACAGTTGTTTTTCAAATATTTCTTGAATTTAGTCCTTCAAGGACTTCTGGTCCCGTCGGTTTCAAATTCTCCCTGTCATCTTATCCAATTCTGCGTAGTACATTAATTTCGTCTGCCATTCTTCTATTTTCGGTAATTCTTCTTGTTTCCATTTCTGTGCCAATAATACTCTTGCTGCAGTTGTCGCGTACAAAAACAATTTTTTATCTTGTCTATTAATATCATCTCCTGTAATACCAAGTAGAAAAGCTTCTTTTTTTCTAATAAATGTATATCTTAACATCTTTTTCATTTCATTATATATCATTTCACAAAATGAAGCTTTCTCACTAGTGTTGCGGCCTGTCCCATGGAGAACCATCTTCAACAAAGCATTGCTGCAACACTTTGAACAAGGACCTTAAAGACACTTTGTTTTCCACAGAGCCCGGGCTTTCGACTAAAAACCTGCAAGATAACACCATTACGAAGATCTCCAGTTACTCCACAGTGCCGCAAAGTAAGTAACCTAGAATAGCTTTTTATGTTAACAGCCAGATGTGCTGACCCATTGCCCAACAGAGACCAGTTGTTTTGGTTTGGCGGGGGGGGGAGTTAGCTTCAATGAAAGATCCAGAAGTGAAGAGAAATGCAAACTATCCCTTTGCATGTACCTTGGTTCTCAAACGAAAACCATTTCGGAAGTCCATTCGACTTCTGAAAATGTTCAAAAACCAAGGAGTGGCTTCCAATTGGCTGCAGGAGCTTCCTGCACCCAATCGGAAGCCGTAGAAGCCGCGTCTGACATTCAGCTTCCAAAAAAAGTTCACAAACCAGAACACTCACTTTTTGCGGCATTTGGGAGCCAAAACGTTCGAGTCACAAGGCGTTCAAGAACCAAGGTACAACTGTACTATCAAAGAAAGATGATAGAGCTTGCTCCCTATTTTGTAACATTTTGGTTGTCCATAATAAAGGGAATTTTCGATTTTTAAAAAAATCTAATTAAATGTGGCAATATAACCCTTAGCTGGGCATGCAAATACAACCAACCCCTTCTTCTGCTTATCTTATCTTAGAGCCAGTGTGGTGTAGTGGTTAAGAGCACTAGACTTGTGATCTGGGGAACTGGGTTCGTGTCTCCGCTCCTCCACATGCAGCTGCTGGGTGACCTTAGGCTAGTCACACTTCTCTGAAGTCTCTCAGCCCCACCCACCTCACAGGGTGTCTGTTGTGGGGGAGGAGGGGAAAGGAGATTGTTAGCCGCTTTGAGACTCCTTCGGGTAGTGATAAAGCGGGATATCAAATCCAAACTCTTCTTATCAGGTGGCTTTCTCTTTGAGAAAAGCTCATTTATTTGGCACGCAGAAGGTTATATCCTCCTCCCTGCTGTGGATTAAGTGACAGGAGCTCATCCATGCCTGTCTCTGTCCCACTACACCTCTGCCTTTGGCTCTGGGCTCATCCACATGCTGAGCCCTCTGTTGCCCTTCCCATAGAGAATAGACCCCCCCCCCCCAGCTGTACCATATTGCTCCAACTGAAATGTTGCTTGTCTTGCTGCCTGGAAAAAGGCTCCCAGTCATTAATCCGGGAAGACTCTAACCAGTGGCCTAAGGGTTAGTGCTTGCTATTCATAGAATCATAGTATCATAGAGTTGGAAGAGACCACAAGGGCCATCCAGTCCAACCCCCTGCCAAGCAGGAAACACCATCAACGCATTCTTGACATATGCCTGTTAAGCCTCTGCTTAAAGACCTCCAAAGAAGGAGACTCTACCACACTCCTTGGTAGCAATTCACAATTACGATTCTCTTAATGCAATCATTTCTCATGTCTAACACGCTTAGCAGGATGCTCCTCTTTCAGGCTGCGGATGCTTGCTTGACATACAAGCTGCGAAGAGCTATTCCCTGTGGCAAGTCATTCTGCTTAAAAGTTCACATACATAACACGCAATTAGGATCAAACAAACTAATATTGATCGCTCGCTCCCAAACTGTTTCCTACGCAAGTGAGAAGTGTTGGATGAAGTGTGGAGGGCAAGGGTCTGACAAGAATACCCTTTTCCTCCTTCACCCACCCACCCCCAATACATGGGCTTCAATAGATCACTGGAAAAGAAATTAAATTTGCTCAAATCTCCCTGAGGCAGAGGTGCAAGAGCTGGAGATTCTGAGGGAACTCAATGCCCTCACCACAGGGGGAGAAGCTTTGGATGTTGTAATGGAAATCTTGGGAAAGGATGGACGGTTCTCACAGATTTCCTCCCTCTTCCTGTTCCACAATGTCTGAAATTGCCCAGACAACAAAGGTTATTTTCACATAGGGGGCTAAGTGAAGATATGTCCACATATATTTATGACATGTGCAGAGGAATGCTAGAACATTATTTGCTTTTCTGTTATACCTATATTCAAAAATCTCTGTGTGTATGAAATTTAATTGTAAACATGTATAATTAAAGCCACCATGGAGCATTACTTCTGCTCATAGGGTTGTCATACATCTGGAATTTCCTGGCCTTACTGGAATACTGCAGTCGGAAGCAGTGTGTGGTTGGAAATTGGCAAAAATATCTGGGGAAATCCGGGTGTATGGCAACCTATGTCAGCAGTGTCGTTTTTTTTTGCTGATCTTTCTTTAAAATATCTCAAAAATATTATTCTTTTGATTTTTCCCAAAAAGCTCAACAACTTTGGCAAAACAAAACTCAACAACTTTTGTGTCCATATTTTCACTCTTTCAAATATGACAGCCCTAAGATACAACACAGTGAATTACATCTTACACTCACTAGTTCATCATTAGCCAATGCTTTTGTTTTGCTTGACGTTGATGCCAACAGGAGCCCTTTTTCAAAATCGAAATATCTAGTTGGCTACATTTTTATCATATAAATAAATAATGGTGCCAGGATTGTTACAATTTCAGAACACGGAAATCAAGCCAGTATAAGATATATCATATTGGGGATGTTGGTTTGGATTTGTTTTTAAAGGGAATCTATCCACCAGCAGAGAGACGGAAGCAACCACACTGACTGCACTTGATCATTCATCCACTGGGAAGGACTGGTTTAACAATACAGGTGAGTTACTGTTTCTCTTTCAGATGTACCCTGCTGCAAACATTTCTTTTGGATCCTGATCTAGAAATCTTCCCATTGATCTCTTGGGTGGAGGTGTGGGATTAAAGGAAGGCGATTCATGCTTAAATTTCCCCTCCCCAAATCTCCATGATCGTAATGATTGATTATGGCAGTAGGGATGTTCAAATGACCTTCTCTGCACATACAGCAACTGTGTGTCAGAGGAACCAGTTGTGCCTGGTGTCTCTCCCTCCCGTGTCACAGGAACCCTTCCCTCACTGTCTATATACTCAGCACCATGTTTGAAGTGGGAGCCCACACGAGTGGAGATATGTACGTATCGGCTCTCCATTGAGAATGGTTCGCAAACAGGGCTGTGTATTGGGTGGAGAGCTGGTGTGTGTACAGCTGGATATGTTTGGAGTCCCCATCAAATATCACCTGTGGACTCCAAACATATCCAGCTGTACACATCAAATATCACCTAAGATGGTTAACATTTCATAATAGGAATTTAAAGTTTCTATAACGTATCATGTGGGGATCACTGGGTTTGTTTTTAAAGGCGATCTATCCACCAGAAGAGTGACTGAAGAAACCCCACAGACTAGCCATGATAATTCATCCACAATAAAGGACCAGTTTAAAAACACAGGTGAGTTACTGTTTCTTTTTTAGACCTATTTAATTTAGGCCCAGATCTAGCAGGTTTTCCAGTGCTGGTTCTGGTACGTGTATCTGTTAGGTGAGAGAATTATATGAATTATATGTTTAAATCCCACCCTTCAACCCTCCATGGTAATGATTGTTATTTATCATCTATCTATCTATCTATCTATCTATCTATCTATCTATCATCTATCATCATCATTTATCTATTACCCATATCTTCCAAGGATCTCTAGGTGGTGTACATAGTTCTTCTCCTCCCCATTGCATCCTCACAGCAACCCTGTGAGGTAGGTCAAGCTAGGAGATGGTGGCTGGCCTGAGGTCACCCAGTGAGCTACATTGCTGAGTGGGGATTTGAACTCTGGTCTCCCAGGTCCCAGTCCAACACTCTAACCATTACACCATACTGGCTCTCCAGCATGACACCATTAAATCTAACAGTAAGAGCATTCAAATGGCCTTTTCTATGCATACATCCAATGGGTGGAGGGAGGACCAGGTTGAGCCTGGTGTCTCCACCTCCAGTACCATGGGTTCCCTATCTCTATCTTCTTCGTCCGGAATGCGGGTGGCGTTGTGGTCTAAACCACTGAGCCTCTTGGGCTTGCTGATCAGAAGGTCGGTGGTTCAAATCCCACCAACGGGGTGAGCTCCTGTTCCTCTGTCCCAGCTCCTGCGAACCTAGCAGCTTGAAAGCACACCAGTGCAAGTAGAGAAATAGGTACCACTGTGACGGGAAGGTAAACAGCGTTTCCATGTGCTCTGGTTTTCGTCACAGTGTTCCGTTGCACCAAAAGCAGTTCCTGCTGGCCACATGACCTTGAAAGCTGTCTGTGGACAAACGTCGGCTCCCTCGGCCTGAAAAAGAGATGAGAGCTGCAATCCCATAGTCGCCTTTGACAGTTGTATGTGTTTTGGCCAGCTTTCCTTCAAATGCCACACATGGACATCAGAAGGGGGGGGGCAGCAGAGTGTGCAGTATTGAGGGTGCAGCCACATATTAGATGTCTGCATGGAGTGGGCTGTTTGAACACCACCAGTACAGTGATACCTCCGGTTGTGAATGGGATCCATTCCAGAGGTCTGGCCACATCCCAAGGAATTTGCAACCAAAGAACCGCTTCTGCGCATGGCGCAGTTTAGTGCTTTTGTGCATGTGCGCACGGCGAAACCTGGAAAAATACTTCCGGGTTTGCATCCCAAAGTTTACGTGTCCCGAGGGTACGTAAGCAGAGGTACGATTGTACTAACCCTTCATTTGGGACTGTGTACGTAGTACGGGAACAGTGGGTGCTCCTTATGAGTTTCTTTACTGGGAGACCTAATCTGTGTGTCACTGAGCACATGCAGAAAAATGAATAGCACAGAATCTCATGCAATAATTGCTCTTTCTAGATATAAATCAGTGCATAAATTGCCCTTCCTTAATCAGGAAACACGTGCTACTCTTGGTCCCTTCTTTTTAATGCACACCGATTATGTCTGTGTGCGTACAATGCACAACTTTTATGATATTTCTGAATGGTTAAACAACAATGTACTCGGAACAAAAACAAATAAAACAGCCTAACAAAAGTCAGTGAATCCAATAAGCCCTAAAAGTGGCACAGAGCAACTCTAAGCATATCCACCAAAAGCAATTTCATAAGACTGAACCACACATCTGGTGAGCCGACAGACAATTTGAGACATGAGCGTGTTTTTTATTTTCTTATTCTGACTCAAATTAAAAATCCTCAGTGACCACTATGCCATGGTACGTGCTCCAGAGAAACATCTTATATTTGCCTCATTTCCTTTTGCTAGAAGTAACAGCCACTAGTTTGCATATGTCAGTGTCTCACAATGCCATTTATAACCACCTGAGCAGTCATATGAAACTCAATTAAGCTTCCTGTTCTTTGCTCTTCCCTTTGCACCATTTGCTCCTCTAAGACCAATCTGAGAATTTCTGTGTGGGCAGAAAGGGCAACACCAAAAATATAGGTTAGAGAAGAGCAGAGATAAGCAAAAGCCTCTATTTCCCCCTTGTCAGAACTCAGAGAACAACAGGCACAGGAGCGCTTGGACAGCTTCTCGCAAATGCTTCTATTGACATAGATGTGACATACATGCAGTTGCCCTGAAAGACTGAAACTGCAGGATGTGGCTACTCACATCCTGAGTGGGAACTAGTTGCTCAGAGCTCATAGTTGCTTTTTATTGCTTGCTGCAAGATGCTGGTTTTGACTGTGCAGCTGCAAACCATTGGGATGGTTTGCCTGCTTAGAAACAGAACCTTTTGGTGAACAAAAGGTGATGGGACAAAAAGGACAAAGCTTAGAGGGAAAGCATCTGCTTTGCACACATAATGTTTCAAGTTCAATCCCTTACATCTCCAGATAGGGCTGGGAGAGACCCCTGTCTAAAATCTTGGCGAGCCTGTACCAGCCAGTGTGGTGTAGTGGTTAAGAGCGGTAGACTCGTAATCTGGGGGACCAGGTGCGCGTCTCCGCTCCTCCACATGCAGCTGCTGGGTGACCTTGGGCTAGTCACACTTCTCTGAAGTCTCTCAGCCCCACTCACCTTACAGAGTGTTTGTTGGGGGGGGGAGAGTGTTAGCCGCTTTGAGACTCCTTAGGGTAGTGATAAAGCGGGATATCAAATCCAAACTCTTCTTCTTCTTCAGTCAGGATAAGGCTTCCTTGATCTTGACAGTACGTCAGACAACCATGCGTCTCTAGCTTCTGTTTCACAGAGCTGACTGGCACTTCTACCTTTCCAAAGCTGCAAGGATTGAGATGTGTATTAATGTCTCAATCAGTCAAAAACCAATATGACTGTCGCAGTTTCCAGGGTCACCTCCAGACTGTCACTGTTTCGTGGGAGGGATTCATTTGCATATCAAAAATGCAGAATCGTGAAATTAAAAGGGATTAAAACGCCCTATCACAACAAATCTGCTTTAAAAAAGAAACCCAGACATTTTGCTGTAAGGAAAGTGACAGGGAAATGCACTAGAAATAGATAGTGGTTGGTTGATGGGAAGTCATATAGCCTCTGCACAAACACATCAGAAGGAATCCTCATTAAATAGTGGACATTGCATAACTATCATGCATGCATTGTGCAATCAAATCAGGATGAATGTTCAATTAACAGCTCCACTAGAGGAGCCTCAGAATCATAGCCACTCGGTTACCAGCTTCTGTGAACAAGCGCTGATGCTTTACTTGCAAACAGCAATTTCACACAATGTGTTTCTCATTGTGACTACCAGGTACAACTCACATGTTGACAAGAAAAATGTGCTGTCTGAATCAGCCCTTGGTTTAGAAATTGCTGTTTGCAATTGGCTTAGAAATTGGGGAGGAGAAAGCAGCTGTTTGAAGTTGTATTGTTTTTGCCTATGATAGCTGGGGTTATTTTTTCAGGTACTGCAACTATTCCAGGAAAGACTTCCTTCCCCTGGCCAGCAGTTGTAGCCATTCTGCTTCTCTTATGCACATGCTTATTCGTTTTGGGAGTCAGAAAATGGTGTCAGTATCAAAAAGAAATGTAAGTAGTACATGCCCTCCCGGGATTTTGCATGCTAATACAAAATGTGCTGTTGTGAAATAAATCCCCAATGAAAGCACTCGGAAAGGGCCATAACTCAGTGGCCAAACAACTGTTTTGCATGTAGAAGCTCCCAGGTTCAATCCCCAGCCTCTCCAGGAAGGGCTGAGAAAGACCCCTGTCTCAAAAAACCTGGGGTAATGGTGGCTGTCACTGTGGACATGAAGCTGAATGGGCCAATGGTCTGACTCAATATAAAGCAGCTTCATGCATGCCTGTGATTTGCAATCTGATTAGGATGGTGTATAATTTAGCATTCTTGAAATTGCAGTTGCTATGCCCCATTGACCACAGTGGGACTTGAGCATGTTCCAGTGCATCTGCACCAGTTTGCACAATGCAGGGTAGCCAAGATGGTGCCCTTCTTCAACATTGCTGGACTACAACTCCCATCAACCCCCAACATTGGCCATTCAGGCTGAGGCTGATGGGAGTTGGAATCCAGCAACATCTCAAGGCATCACATTGACTTGCCCCAGTTAGGTGCCACATCACAATAAAGAACTGGAATGCAGTAAGAGTGGTGCTGTGTAAAATCTTGGCTAATTTCTTCAGACACTGTCAGAATCACAGATACTTATTGAACATGGCAAATAAGAGACAAAACAACTTTTCCTGCTGGCATCCCTATTGAAATCTTCAGTGTTTTACAGTATGTACTCACATATGCACAGAAGTGTGAGGCATCATGCAAGCAATTCCAACTCCTGTCAACTGTAATGAACATAGCTGCCAAGTTTTCCCTTTTCTCACGAGGAAGCCTATTCAGCATGAGGGGAAATCCCTTTAAAAAAGGGATAACTTGGCAGCTATGGTAATGAAGTTTAATGTTTTGCATAAAAGAGACAGCCGTACTATTTGAAATGGCTGGTTGTGTCCATGACCTCCGTTATTGTGCATGACAAGGGCAGGACTGGGGCAAGTCATAATTATAAACCAGGCTACTACAATATGCTCTACATGGGGCTGCTCTAGAAGATGATTTAGAAACTTCAACTGGTCTAAAATGCAGCAGTCAGATTGCTGGTTCCATTTGGAACTGACATAGACCCTGTTTTTTAAGACAGCTGCATGGGTTATCAGCTCATTTCCAGACCCAATTCAAGCTACAGACCTTCTCAGATGTCAGGCCCAGCTTGCCCATTGACTCTAGTGGTGCATTGCGCCAGGGCGCCTGGGCGATCAGGGGGCGCTGAGGAGTGCCCCAGCAAGTGGGGGAGCTACGCGTTGACCTCCCTTTTCCCTCCACCAGCTGTGCCAGGAGAGCAGGGAGGTAAGCAAGTGGAACAGGGGCACTAGGACCCTGTTCCGCTCTGCAGCGCCAGGGTCATCCGCCACCTCTACCAATGAAACGCAGCGCCCTGTTGGCGGGAAGGAAACAGAGTTTCGGGAGACAGCCCGCTGGGAGAAGGGAGGAAGGCCGCGCGGAGCAGCGGCCCCCCTCCCCCACTCAGTCCGGCATTGGACAGGCGGGCGGCCTCCGGTACAGCGCGGCCCCACTGTGAGGCGCGGGGGCCGCCATGAGGCTCCCCCCACACCCGCCACCTGGCACGCCAGGTAAGAGCTTTCCTTTTTAAAAAAAAAAGAGTGGGGGGGCGCCCAAGGGATCCCTGCACCAGGGCGCCCGATGACCTTAAGACAGCCCTGTCAGATGTTAAGATTGATAGTTTCACTGCCCTCAGAAGTTTGGGAAGGAGGGGTTCCACTGCCCTCAGAAGGTGTCCAGAGAGGGGTTTCTCTGTGACAGTCCCTAAACAGTTCCTTCCCCACAGAGGTGTGCCTGAGTAGTTTCTGTCATATGCTGAAGGTGCACCTCTTTGCCCTGGCCTGACACTTGAGATTTAACAGATTTTCATATTGCTTGTTCTTGATGGGCTTGCATTCTCTCTGAAGGAGCACATGCATAGCTTGGGGGTAGCCTTCAAAGCACCTTTGCCATCAGAGACCTAGGTGACCTTTGTGGTTAGGATTATCGGCACTGTCTATGGCCATCTCTGGACTGGAGTAGTCTGGCTAATGCAGTCCATTCACTGGCAACCTCAAAACTGGATTGCTGTAATCTGCTCTGTGTGGGGCTGCCCTTGTATATTGCCCAGAAACTTTATGTATGAGGCCGTTTTCTCCCCAGAACGATGACGTCTTAGTTTTGTTTACCTTCCCTACCATTTTATTGTGTGTTGCTGTTGTGTTTTGTTGCAATTTTTTTTTTTTTGCAACTCTGGTGGTGTTGTTTTTTCATTTTAGTCTGAACAGACCGCCGTCTTTCAAGCCACCTCCCCCTCCAGTTAAATACACCTCTATGCAAGAAATAGAGGGAACGTACTCATCGTGCAATGAACAGGAAAATGGGCCTGAAGCTTCCGGGATAATGCGAGTCTTTATCGTATGAACCTCACAGGCATACAGTGGCAGTGAGCCACATGGGAATTTAGACTGCTTAAACCTGCATGGATGCGAAGAGCACATGGATGAGAAGAGTATACTCATCCAGTTTATAAAGAAGCTGGACACCCTGCAAGCAAAGTGAAGTGGACCCTAGCCATTCACCATCTTAGTTTCCCAGAGGCAACAGTACATATAAGTGAGCATATACACATTGTGTCATGGCTCTGTTGCAGGGAGTACTGTCAATAAGCGCTAAGCATATCATCCAACCATATCTGCACTCCTTAAATATGTAGCAACGCCCCTGCCCTCTAACACGGCATTACATACAAAAATGTACATTTACCTATTGCTTTCATCAGGGGTGCTGATCCTGTCCCGTCCCGTCCCGTCCCCCGGACTACATTTCCCATCAGCCCCAGCTGGCATGGCTAGGGCAGTGGTTGGCGAAAGCTGCAATATAGCCTAACTACATGGTCAGAAAATAATATAAATGTTGAGCAGCTTGTGGAGGAACCATGAACTGGTTGCATTGCAGGAAGTAAAGTATAAATCAGAGCTAAGTATACCATCTAGTTTCTATATCATATCCATTCTACTTTGTTTGGATTCAGTGCATTGTAAAGGCAGCGTCTCTGAAAAGCGTAGCATCAGAATTTGAATGAAATCATTGCCAGGTGATTTCCAGGTCTCCTTATCTCTAAGCTTGAATTGTGATTTTGGGATGCCACTAAGAAAGGTGGGAGGGAAACAAATGAAGGTTTGGCAGATACATATTTATTCTTCCTTCTTGTTTGTCCCATGATTTGGAAAATGCCATAATTATGCAATCTGTAAGGCATTTGAGAATCAGGTTTTTAATGTAGTTTTTGTGCAATTTTAAATTACCCTTGTATTTTAATTGTTCATACACTGTCTTGTGTATATTTTTAAAGGCACTCTAGGGGGGGGGGGGGAAACGGCTAAAAATAATAATGTTGTAGTAACCACATAGAACCAGAAGGTGGCTCTGTAGGCTTAAATTTTGCATATAAAATGTTTCCCATAGAATGGGGATAACCCAGAATATAAACAGCTGCTAAATCTGCTAATATCCAATATGTTTCAAAATAAGTGATTTATGGATATAAACAGAGATAAGTAGGCTGAGTAGGTGATTTTTTTCTTTTTCTTTTTTTTTAATGTACAGATTTAAACCAAAGATGAACAATATCCATACCAGAATTTGCCTCTGATTGTTTCTGTCAACAGTAGCAAGACTTTTGTGAACTTCATATCTGAAAAGCTCTGATACTAGGATGCTAATAAAATATTTGCCAAATGGTTTCCAAGTTTATTATCATAATTTAAAAATACTATTTAAAATGAAATTAAATGAGTGCTAAATATTAATGGATTTATCCTTTTCCCCCTAACCACTGTTCATGTACATTTTCTATAAGGCTGAAATTGAAACTGAGTTGGCGATCCTCATCTCACCTACCTTGGAGTAAGGCTCATTGAATTCAGTAGGACTTACAACTGACACAATTAGGCTTATGCTGTTAGGAAGTCTTGCAGATGAATAGATTACCTGATTTTATTTAGGAGGCTTGAGATAAAGTCACCCTGAAATGGTTTAGTGATTTATCTTTAAGGAAATTTGAAAGCAGCTGCCAGTTTAATTTTGATCATATTTTGAGTCCGGATAATCCCTGGGCTTGAGCCGCACGTTGGGTGGGGGAAAGATTCTTGCATTGCAGGGGGTTGGACAAGATTACTCCTTCCAACCCTACAATTCCATGACTCTATAAGTGTTTGCATAAAGACATTCAATCAGATCGCTCATATTTTCAAATGACACAGAATACTAAGCCTTCCAGGGTTACTGGTGTTCAAATTCCAGAGGGTCAGAGGGAGGCCGGCCCCTCATATTCTGTGAGACCCCATGATTAATTACTGTTTTTTATAAAGTTACCAGAGGTGGGGGTCATAATTTGGCTAAAATTGGAGTAGGGAGCCAAGACGATATCATTAAGGGCCATTGCCTTTCGTCTTTTAACCACTAGGAGAACTAAGCTGTCTTGCCACAGATGTAACCATCCTGATAGACTGTGTCCTGTTCTTGCAGGATCTCCTCACCTCACATATGCCCACTTGACAGCTTCATTCTGTGGAACTGGTACTGTTACAGATGTCACATAATACCGACTCTGCACTTGTAACATTTCCAACATTTATCTGATGAAAATAGGGACGTCCCATTCCATAATGATCATTTTACTATTTATACCCCAGACATCTTACCGAGTTGCCCCAACCACTTTGGGCAGCTTCCAACATATATAAAAACATAATAGAAGATTAAACATTGAAAAAACCCTCCCTATGCAGGATGGCTTGGGGGTCAGATAACACCAAACCCTCCAACATTTCTTCAATGAAAATAGGGACATGCTAAGGACAGATCGTGAAGCTGAGGCTCCAATACTTTGGCCACCTCATGAGAAGACTCTCTGGAAAAGACCCTGATGCTGGGAAAGATTGAGGGCACAAGGAAAAGGGGATGACAGAGGATGAGATGGTTGGACAGTGTTCTCGAAGCTACCAACATGAGTCTGACCAAACTGCGAGAGGCAGTGGAAGACAGGAGTGCCTGGCGTGCTCTGGTCCATGGGGTCATGAAGAGTCAGACACGACTAAACGCCTAAACAAAACAAGCAAAGGAAAAGTGGGACATTCTGGGATCAAATCAGAAACTGTGATGGCTTCTCTAAATTAGGTATGTCCCTGGAAAATAGGGACACTTGGAGGGTCTGTTGTAAGAAATTGATCTTTGGAACTCCCAGCCTCCTGACATTAGCTAGGTGCCTTGGCTGTACTTTTTTCAGTACCTGGTTAAATACAGTATGTTTGTGTTTAGCCAAGCCTATCCAGACATGCAGAAGTTGCATATGTTTTACTTCTAGTTAGCTATTGTTGATTTTAATCTTTTGAATATTTTAAAAATATCAATCTTAACTGGGGGTTTTTAATTAAAACACTTCATATTTCTGTAAGCTACCTGGAGGCTTTTTTTAATTAAAGATTTTCTTGATTTACAAAGATATATGCAATGTCTCTGGTAACATTTTTACAAATCAGTTTCATTTGTTGAGGCATTGGGAAGAAAGGGGGGAAGAGGTAGATGGGGGAGAGATGGGGGGTGACAATGTTTCTATTTTACTTAATATATGTGGTTGGTTTTTGTCAGCGTCACTTGTGCAGGTTCTCTGCTGTTCGCTTGTGTTCCTTTGGTGGTGAGAGATGTTGGGGTTGGCCAGGAGTAAGCATGGACCAATGGTACCAAATAGTATGGGAAACAGCCTTACTAGAAAAAAATTAACCAATAAGCTGAAACTGACACGGGGACAAGTAGAAGAAGACGGCTTCACCCCAGTATGGCTCCCTTTTATCACATACATAGCCCAACAAGACAATGACAAAAACCCACCAACAGCATACAAATCAATATGGCTAACCTGATCCAAAACACCCACCCACCCCACTCACACACTTGGAGGCTTTTTTGCAATCAAGTGGTATCAAAATTTTGTTAAATAACTGCACGCTGCTCAAGAGAAGCTTGCATCGGTGGAATACCTTTCCAGAGTTCTCCTTTGCAGGCAGCTTGTAACTCACATCAGGTGTTTTGTTCAGTCATGAAACCGTCTAATGAACCTCTCAATGGTATGCATAGGTACTTATGGAATGCTAGCATGGAGCACGTGGCAACCTTAGCAGTGCATCAGTAAAGCAGTCTAGCAGAGCCGTTCATGTGGATCGTGATGTGATCTTCCCATGCCCAGCAAATGATGATCGTCACATCCTGTAAATGCAACAGGACGTTGGAACAGCATGTGATCTCCAAGGCTCAAGGCAAGCCGTTTCCCCTTCCAGATTCATTAATAAAGCACACTATGTTTTAAAAACAGACAGGTGACATAGATAATAGGTCAGTTTTGAAGGTTTAGGGTGTGGGTAGTTGGCAGAGCTGTGTGAACTGGGTGGGTAAAGGAAGATTTCAAGAAGCAGCTGAGGGCTTAGATTTGATATTAATCATATTTGATGTTAATTGCATGAATGCAACTGATGTCCAAACAGCTGTTTCACTGGCATCAGTGGAGGCTTACCTTGAAATGCAAATGGCTTCAGAGAGCCTCCCCCCTTTTTACAGGACCTTGTCAGGGATAGAAAGGATTAAAGTCTCCCTTCCCACCTTGAATCCCACGGCTGCAAAGCTGCTTCCCACAAAGGCTGTTTGCATAACACCACACACACACACACTCACTCACTCACACACTCACTCACACACACACACACACGCTTTCCTGAATGCAATTAATGCCGCATCTAGTTTGGTTAGTTGGGATGTGTGCCCCAAGTTAGCTAGGACAAGTGTTGAGAAACTGCTCTTTCAAAAGCATCGGGGGCTGAGGTTTTAAACCTACCCTTTTCTTACTACCCTTTTCTCACTATAACTTTGATTTCCAGGTCTCGTAACTCCACTATTTAAAAAAGAGATGGCTAATAGGAAAGACTCGTTTACGTCAAAAGGTTGTCTGCTGATTTTACCTTGTTTGACTCAGTGCTACTTTGTGGTTTCGAAACCAAAGTAAGATTGACTGACTGCTGAGATTGGGAAATACTAGGCTGTTTTCCCCTACAAGTCTTCTTACGCTTTAGAAAATGTCTTAATTAGAAGATGCTCAAATCTGTATTTTAGATGACAGTGAGTTAGTGAAGCCATCGGTTGAAATTCCCCTTCTTTCTGTCTGTCTTTTCTTAGCAGTGTCCTGTTTGTAAAGACAGTCTACCATTTTCAAATGCTCCTCCAGTGTAAGAAGCCAAGCATGGTGATTGTTCGGAAGAAGAGTTTATGCCCCCTCCAAAAATATTATATTCTTTTTAAAATTTACCATCACTTCCAAATGTGTCTGTGAGGTTAAAACAATAAAAAAACAGGACAAACAAGATTTCTTGACTGGTTTGACTGCTTTGGAAATATATATATATATTCCCCACAGCCAAACATGTGCAATCCATCCATAATAGAAACTCCCTGAAGAATGAGCGTGAAATTAAAATATCACATTGATCTTCATCTGAGATATGATCCCTGGTGAATATGAACTGATTACTCTTCTCCTTGCATGGCTCCCAAGAGCTTTATTGGCAGGAAGTCAAAAGGTTTGCTAATAAGCTCTACTAATCATGTAAAAATACATTCAAAGTAAAGCAGAAACACAGTGTTGCACTTTAGTTCTATATGAGGTGATCCCAAAAGAAATGGAATAAGACTGTTGCAATAGTTACATTGAACTAAAACCTTCTTTTCTGTTCTGTTTACTTTGTTTCCTTGCTTTGTTGTTTACCGTAAGTTAGAAGAGTACAATCACACTCCAATTCAGTGAATTATTGTTTTAATTATCTTTGGGTGATAGCCATACAAAGTTGTAGGGCAGATTCCTTGAAATCAAGACTTAAGTCTATTGATTTCAAGGGGAAACAAAAATAATAAAAAAAATCTTCCAGCAGCACCTTAGAGACCAGCTAAGTTTGTCATTGGTATGAGCTTTCGTGTGCATGCACACTTCTTCAGATATGAAGAAGTGTGCATGTACACGAAAGCTCATACCAATGACAAACTTAGCTGGTCTCTAAGGTGCTACTGGGAAGGGGGGGGGATTTTTTGTTTCCACTACGCTAGACCAACATGGCTACCTACTTGATTTCAAGGGGGTCTCTCCAGCATGCTTGAGAAGAGTTAGGGATGGACAGACTTGGTAAAAAAATAATAATCAATTAGTGAATGAGATATGCTTAGGGATAGTTAGATCAGTGTGGAAGATGAAGGAAGAGTGACTGTTTATATATGGTAAAGGGCATGTTTTACCTTCAAAGGGTTCCAGGCACCATCCCTGACATCTTGGGATAGGGCTGGGAGAGACCCTAGAAAACTCCTACCTGTCAGTACAGACCATACTGAGCTAAATGGATCAACAAACTGAGTCCGTAAACAGCAGGCTCCCATGTTCCTACAAAGTGCAGCTTCTCTTCTTGCAGTTTGGCGGCATTGTGTGTGTAAGCGATAGTAGTTCCTACCTGAAAAACAAAGGAACACTTGGGAGGTGGAAACAATTTGTTTCACTTTTATTATGGATGATACATCTCACCAGATGCTTTTGTTTCCTGGTCTACATTTCTTCTAAAGCAGCATTTCTGTTCCTGAAAAATTCCAATTTTCAGAGCTGCAGAGTTATGGATTTGCTTTGGGTTAATGGGGCCTTACACTCGTTCCTGCTCCAGGCACCTGAGCTGTCCTCTGATTGACCTCAGTTGCTTTAAAAGCAAAATGCAACATTGCCTATAAATGGGATTGACATGAACTATGCTGGGTCCATAGATTCTAATGACAGAAGCAGTCTGTGAACATTCATTGTATTTTGTGCTATGGAGTATATAGAGTTCTCTCCCCCCCCCCCCCGTGTGTGTGTGTGTGTGTTTGAAGCATAAAAAGTACATCTGCTACCTGCAAAGGGTATTATAATGCTGGGAGAACGTTTTTTACTATTTGTAAAACCAAAGGTTCAACAGGGCAATACTCAACACTCCTAGTCAGTACAGAGTTCAATGGGGTCAAGATTGCAGCCTAAAGCCCAAATCACACATGTGCAATGACCATCTGCCAAAGCTTGCAGAGGCCATCAGAAATGTAGGGATTTTGTAAAATATTCAGTGGTTTATAAATGCTTTTAAATAAATGACTATTTAAAGAGGCATTTAGCCCTCTCCCTACTCATGCTTGCCCTCCAGGTGGTGTTTTTAAATATCCTAAGGCTGCAATACTAAGCACACTTACACGATGGTCCCATTCCTGATCCCAGCAGCCTAGCTTGCCCTTCCTTGCCACCTACCAGTATAATTTGCCCTACAAACTAAAGTCCAGGCGAGCTGCAGAGGAAGCAGGAGGACAAGGCTGAGCAGCTCCCATGCAACTGTCTGCTTTGCTTCTACTTCCTTCCTCCTCGGCCTCCAGTGCTGATGAGTACCAAATGGCGTTATCAGTGTGAGGCTGTTGAGCCCACACCCATCTGGCTGGGTTTCCTCAGCCACTCTGGGCGGCTTTCAACAGAAGTATTAAAATACAATAATATATTAAAATACAATAATATATTAAACATTAAAAGCTTCCCTAAACAGGGGTGCCTTCAGATGTCCTCTAAAACTCTGGTGGTTGTTGTCCTCTTTGACATCTGGTGGGAGGGCATTCCACAGGGCGGGAGCCACTACCGAGAAGGCCCTCTGCCTGGTTCCCTGTAACTTGGCTTCTCGCAGCAAGGGAACCGCCAGAAGGCCCTCGGCACTGGACCTCAGTGTCCGGGCAGAACGAGGGGGTGAAGACGCTCCTTCAGGTATACGGGACCGAGGCCATTAAGGGCTTTAAAGGTCAGCACCAACACTTTGAATTGTGCTCGGAAATGTACTGGGAGCCAATGTAGGCCTTTCAAGACTGGTGTTATGTGGTCTCGGCGGCCGCTCCCAGTCACCAGTCTAGCTGCCACATTCTGGATTAGTTGTAGTTTCCGGGTCACCTTCAAAGGTAGCCCCACATAGAGCACATCGTAGTAGTCTAAGTGAGAGATAACTAGAGCATGCAGCACTCTGGAGAGACAGTCTGCGGGCAGGTAGGGTCTCAGCCTGTGTACCAGATGGAGTATACATATATTGTATGTTATTACACATTATATATAGTCAGACAACTCCCTCCCCCAATACAATACAGTGGTACCTCAGTTTACAAACACAATTGGTTCCGGAAGTCTGTACTTAACCTGAAGCGAACTTTCTCATTGAAAGTAATGGAAAGTGGATTAATCTGTTCCAGACGGGTCTGCGGAGTACTCAACCTGAAGCGTACTTAACCTGAGGTATGAGTGTAATTGGTTCCAGAAGTCCATACTTAACCTGAAGCGTACTCAACCTGAAGCCAACTTCCCCATTGAAAGTTATGGAAAATGGATTAATCCATTCCAGACAGGTCCGCGGAGTACTTAAACTGAAAATACTCAAACCGAGGTGTACTTAAACCGAGGTATGACTGTATATCTCCTGCATTTCTTCCAATGTGACCAGTCCCAGACTTGCTTAATTTCAGCAAGGTATTGGCCTCATTCACCTTCAGACTATACACTCCCTTTTGGTGTCAAGGGAAGCAAGACCCAAACTACATGTTAAATGAAAATACGTATAGTAAATCCCCATGATTGCTGTCCATAGATTTCGTTACACAGTAATATTGCAGTACAACATTTTTTGTAGTCATAATTGCTGCTTTCTTGACTTTGCCATACAGCAGGTTTCAGTTAAAGGATTTGGAAGATAATACTTTGTCAACCTTTTTAACGACAATGTAATATAGCCTATTGTATAAATGACATGTGCTATCCTATTTAATCCTTATCTCTGACTCTTTCTCGTTTTACATTTTACGATGGTATATAGAAACCAGCATGGTTGAGGATGGATGCATTAAGAATGAAAGGCAATCACTTTATTCCACTGCTGTGTGGACAGCTGCTGCAGGAGGAGGAAGTTGCATGGAATTGTGGGAAACATAAGCAGGCTGACTCAGGAGAACATAAAGAGCAGGCCACCAGAAGCCAGGGATTCTTTTTTGATGCCTGGAGGAGAGGGTGAGATTTCATCCGGACAACAGCTGATATCTTACTGCATTCTTAACTTTGTCTCCACCACAGAGAGAGAGAGAGAGTGCACATTCCAGCTTTTGTATTCTCATAGAAAGTGGATCCAATTCCTTCCAAGATGCCTTATCTAATTGAGTGCATGTTTTCATTTGAAACTAACTCATTCCACATCAAAGCCCTTCCTCTCCTTTATACTTTGGCTATTGACTTGCATTCACAGCACTGAGAATAACAGATAAAACAAGCCTTTCGTGTCTCAGTCCATCACAGCTGTGCAGCCAATGCTGACATGTCATATTTACCATTAAAAAGATCCTGAAAACAACATTATTGTTGTACATATTAGAGCATGTCTGTCTCAGGAGACAATGGAAAAGTGTGCCTTTGGGCATGAAGTACATGTGAAAAGGATCTAGGAGTCTTGGTAGACCACAAACTTGACATGAGTCAACAGTGTGATGCAGCAGCTAAAAAAGCCAATGCAATTCTGGGCTGCATCAATAGGAGTATAGCATCTAGATCAAGGGAAGTAATAGTACCACTGTATTCTGCTCTGGTCAGACCTCACCTGGATTACTGTGTCCCGTTCTGGGCACCACAGTTCAAGAAGGATACTGACAAGTTGGAACGTGTCCAGAGAAGGGCAACCAAAATGGTCAAAGGCCTGGAAACGATGCCTTATGAGGAACAGCTTAGGGAGCTGGGTATGTTTAGCCTGGAGAAGAGAAGGTTAAGGGGTGATATGATAGCCATGTTCAAATATATAAAAGGATGTCCTATAGAAGAGGGAGAAAGGTTGTTTTCTGCTGCTCCAGAGAAGTGGACACGGAGCAATGGATTCAAACTACAAGAACTAGATGGCCCTTGTGATCTCTTCCAACTCTATGATTCTATGATTGTAAGTCAAACTATTGGAAGGTTGCAGCACCTGCTGTGGCTGTAGAGACCAATGCAGGAGAGGCATGTTTTGTTGCAGCCGAGGCAAATGAGCCCAGGTAGACAAAATTGTCGACCACCTCAAGCACATGGTTACCAACCCAGGTTGTTGGTCTTTGTCAGGCTGATGGTGAGGCCAGACTCCATGGTTCTTGCTTTCCTGGGTGGAGGATTGTATGTAACAACAACAACAACAACTCTGATATTTGCATGCCTGGAATGCAGCCTACTGTATAAGGGTCACAGTCCTCCTTGCATCAGTAGCGATTTAGCCATGCTGGCCACATGACCCAGAAAGCTGTCTGTGGACAAATGCCAGCTCCCTTGGCTTGAAAAGCGAAATGAGTGCTGCACCTCATACTGTAGTCACCTTTGACAAGACTTAACTGTCCAGGGGTCCTTTACCTTCTACTTTTACTGTATAAAGGTATCATATCCATTGCCCCATTGGCATGTACTCACAAGAGAATGTGGCCCTCAGGTTTCCCGTCACTACCTTAAAATTACACATCAAATTTCTTATCTGTAGGGAAGACTGGCCCCTGTAATGTTATACCACAGGAGGTGACCATATTTGGCACTTTCAATTGACGTACAGCTGCCGATGCACAGGTCCTTTTGGACATGGAAGAAGGAAGAGCGTGGGTGGGGAGGAACAGAGCAGGGCACACACCACCTAATGCACGCGGGGGCCAGGAATGGAACCCCCATGCAAAATAGTCACCACCTGTATATCACTTACATCTTTTCTGTGTTTTAACACATGCTGTGAGAGTGGCAGGTAGGTGCTCGTGGGCATGTGTTGTTGGCATCAAATCTGTAATGTTGTGAAACAGTCTTAAGAGTTAATTTGGAAGTTCACCGCCCCCCCCCGCCCCCCCGCATGTGCCCTCTTGCCATCATGAAGGGTAGGGAGTCAAAAAAACAGTACTGCATACAAGTGTGTCAAACAAAGAGCTCCACTGTAATTCAGTTTTAAGTTGATCCCACAGTCTGGGATGAAATTCATCCTGTGAATTCATTCTCCACCTCGCAATGTGACAGATATCATTGCAGCAGGATCCAGCTCTGAATCCTTGTCAGTATAGTGAACATAGCAGTCATGCATGCCTCAGTGAAAATAACACCCTGAAATGTTTTGGCAAAGTACACGTGGCGTTCAGTCTGCAGAGACTGGGCTCTTTTCCAAAGTGTCGCATCTAACACATATTTAAAATGAGTCTCTGGGATCAGAAGTATTTTCTGGAAGTGACAACGAAACCATGTAATATATTTGATGATGAAAAACTGTAATCTCTAAAAGGTTATGGACATAAGGTAAAGCCACTGGAGAATTTTCCAGGCACCTCAGAATGCAATCCTGGTTCTGTATAAAGGTTTTGCATTTTCCAATTGCTTCCATAAGTTTAATAAAGCAATGACTTCATTGCAACACCCAAGAGGTTTGCTCCAGGTCACACCAAAAATTCATGTGCTCAGCTTCAACACTGACATTTTTTCCCCAAAATCCAACACTCCTAAATTAAGGTGAATGAGCAACACATTAGTCATTATGTGTCTCAGAGACCTAGGGCTTTAGTTAAGATAGGGATCACTTGTGCCTATTATTTTCTAAGCTCAAGAGGTAACAGATGAAAGAGAGAGAAAATTCACTTCTGTGCAGTATTTCGGAAACCTGAGCTCTGCTTTATTATTAATAGATTTGGATGGCAGGAATAAAAAGATGGGCTCTGGCCCATTGAAATTTAGTTCTTGTGACTGAATTCCACTGAACCCCAGAGAACCAATTGGTTGCAACAAACTGAAGTTGTATTGCTGGCTGGGATGCCAGGCTGGGGGAGGAAGTTGAATTGGATGGAGCTGTCCCTCCCCCACCCCCAGTACTGCTGCCCTCTGCAAAGCAAGAATGCACATGTGGCAGTAGTCCTATCACACCATAAAGTCGCACAGGGTAGGGTATGGGAGTTCGGATTACTTACGGGGAATAAGCACCATTGAACTAAACTGTAGAGGCATATCTACTTCCAATTAGACATAAATAGGATTGCACTGTCAATCGGAGTTAACTTCAGCTGAATGTTTGTTATGCAGGGTCTTGCGTATTTTGGCCTACTGGTAGCAAAGTGCATATGTTTATCTTTGAAAGTAAGATGGAAGGGTGGAATTACAAGAAAGAGGTCAAACTTTCTGCGATGACATTTGCAAGATATATCCTAAATGCAACTATATTGGCTGTTGTGATGAAGACCACAGGGGATACATAACCCTTTCTCTTGCACTATTTTTCTGAACAAGATCGGCATGTTGCTATCTCAGAGAGAGAATACAGGCATGATAAAGACCAGTGTCTTTATTTTGATTTTTAACCACTGAGGAACATAACAGTTTGGACAGATGATTTGATCATGAAAATAGAGGGGAACATTAAGAACATCAAGCGATCCCTGCAGGATCAGACCAAAGACCAATCCAGTTCATCATTTTGCTCTCAGAGTGGCCAACAGAGCTGTGCATTCTCTGTGCTAAACAAAACATAATCAAACTGTTGTGCCAGGCTAATCCAAATCCCACAAAAAAGCAGAATTCTGCAACCTGGATAAATAATGCATATTTGCCCGAGTCCTCTTATTTTGCATGATGATGATGATGATGATGATTTTGCTTTAGCTAATCAGAAGGAATAGTAGCATACATACCTAGCCTCAAAAATCTTTGTGGAAACACTGTTGTTTCAGCTGTACTGCTATTGCTGCAGTAGCACGATCTCCTGTTTTCGTGCTGAAGGGGGGTGGGTAGCCTTTGTCGCTCCAGATGTTGTTTGCTTCTATACTGCATCAGCCCCAGCAAGCACAGCAAGAAGTCAGGGATGATGGGAGTTATAGTTAAACAACATTTGGAGGAACTCCAGTTCCCCATCTTTGTAACAGATTATAACTATTCAGAACAGTTTTGCCTTTAGCTTTATTACATGCACCAGCATCGAAAAGAAGAAGCAACAGAGTGAGCATGCTTCAGTATTTGTTTCAAAGCAGACTTGCAACTACAGCCACTCACATTTCAACAAACATTAGAACGTGGCTTTATTTATCCTGCTGCTCCAGTTTGAACTACTTTTCAGAAAAGAAATGGTAGAAGCGTGTTGTCGAGGCTTTGAAAATAAGTAGGGCAGCTGAAATGAGATTACAGAGGAAAGGCTTCTTTTTATTTATTTATTTTAGATAAAGGGTTCCAACCTCATTGTGTTGGTCCTGTTTTGTTTTTATAGTTACACACCATGATAAAAAATTTTTAAAAAATTATCTCAAAAATGATTTTTTTCCAATGCTTTCCCACCCCTTTAATAAGTAAGGATCTTGACAAAACAGATAAAGGGAACTTCTGGAAAAGTGGGTAAAATTTTGGTGTTCTCTCACAAATTACAGTCAGATGATGATCCTCATTCCTCCTCCACTTTAAAAGAAAGGCCACAAAGGAAATTCAGAATATCATTTTGGCTACTACACTGCTACTACAGAGACACTAGCAGTTACACACACACAAACACATACACACACAAAAATAAGGGCCTGTATCACCTTGCAGCTAACATGTTTATTGCAGCAGAAGCTTTTGCTGAGGAGAGAACCAACTTCATCAGATGTTTGTCCATAGGTGCATCCTGGAGTTCCATTTTAAATGTTTCTTTCAAATCAGGGATAAGAAGCCTGTGGCCCCTCCAGATGATGCTTTCTGGAAGCAAGAGCTGTTTGACAACAAAATGATCTCCATCTGGAGGTTGCCGACTCTCCTTCCTTTGAGGTTTTTAAGGAGAAGTTGGATGGCCATCTGCCAGGAACGCTTCAGTTGAGATTCATGCAGTGCAGGGGGTTGGACTCATAGCTGTCAAGTTTTCCCTTTTCTCGCGAGGACGCCTATTCAGCATAAGGAAATTTCCCTTAAAAAAAAGGGGGAGAACTTGACAGCTATGGTTGGACTGGATGACCCACGGGGTCCCTTCCAGTGCGATGATTCTCCCACCTTAGTGCCACGTGCCCTCAAAGAACCCGCAAACTCCCAGAAGCGTGAGCAGGTTGGGCGCGTCGGGGAGAAAATTAGCCCAATTAGCGCTGAGCCAGCCTTCAACCAATGGGCGGCTGGCTGGGAACTGCCCTACTGTACCAACCGGCTGCGCCAGCGTTCCTGACACGCGACGAAGGGAGGGCTGTGCCATCAGCTCGTCGCCAGCCAATCAGCGCGCCGAGGCTTGGCCGAAGAGCGATAATTTGTTTTGACCGCTCGCTGGCGCGCACGCCCCGCCTCCCTCCCGTGGGAGATGCCCTCAGGCTTGTTTTTGGCGCAAAGGCGGGACTCCTTTGCCTTCGCCTGCCAGGTGCGCCGCGGGGATCCGCGCGCTGTGATGTAAGCGGGGAGGGCGTGGCCGCCGCTCGAGCCCCTGGCGGAGGGAGCGCGAGGTCAGGCGTGCTGAGAGAGCCCCTTTGGAGCGAAGGGGCGCGAAGGCGGGATTAAGCCGCTTGTCTGAGGCAGAGGAGGCGGCGAGGCAGCCGCTCGGAGCATGGCAGAAAGGGAGCCGCGGGCGCTGGCTGACCCAGAGCGCGGCAGGTGGACGAGACCTCCGAGGAGACGCCGCCGCTGCTGACGAAGACTTGGGTGAAGCGGCGAGCCAGAGCAGCGACGGGCGACGGAGCACCGCGGAGAGGATGGCGCTGGAAAGCAGCAGCGCGCACTGGATGGGCTCCTTGCCGTCCGCCCTCAGCGCCCTTCCTCTGGCCAATCTGGCCATCCCAGGTAAGACCCTGCTCTGCTTTGGGGCTCCTCCAGGGTTTCCCGGCGGCACCTGCTCCTTCCTGGCTTGCTTGTGTAGGGGAATCCAGCCGAATTACTAGGGAGGGGTTTTTTTTTAAAGCTATTTCCGGTGTAGCCTAGTGGTTAAGAGACTTAGCCGAACGAGTTAGGAAATCCCAGGGGAGCCACTCTCTATTTCAGCACCACCAGCACCGCTCCTGTGGGATAACGCTGGTTTCGCTTGTAGGATTGCAGATGTATGCAGTGTTTTTTTTCCCTTTAGGGGTACTCTCATTTTGACTCGAGAAAATCCCCATTTTATAATTCAAATCGGGGAAAATAAATACAGTAAATGGACAAAAGTACAAAGATTCACAAATGTTTAGGGGTATGCGTGTCCCCCCCCCTGAAAAAAAAGCACTGGATGTATGTGATAATAGATCATAGAGTTGGAAGGGACCATAGGGCTCATCTAGTCCAACCCCCTGTGATGCGGAAATCTTTTGCTACACATGGGGCTCGAACCACGACCCCCAGATAAAGTCTCATGCTCCTCCAACTAAGCTATGTTGCATAATGTTTGTGAAACATTTTAATGTGCTGTACAAACTGTGAAGTATTAGTACAGTTTTGCTGTTGTTAGGCACTCATGGGGTAAATCATAAATCTTAAACCATACTATCACAATGGGGAAAACCAGATCTTAAATTGTACTGTTTTGGTGGGGTGACTAACACACAAACATATACTGTAGTTCTTCTGATTGCAGTTTTATTTATGAGGGTGGGTTAAGATGTCTTTCCTTTCCTGTTTATGGGGTTTCAGGTTTTACTGTTGATTTATTCTATGCTGTCAGCTAAATCAAGGATATTCAGTGGAAACAGGTAGATACTCCATAGGTAACTAAAACATTTTGGAATACTATTGTTTCCCTAATGTATTTTCTCCAATCTTATGGCAAGGCAGAACAACAAATAATGAAAGGGTACCCAAAAGGAAGGTTTGGGAGCAGAAGCTGCTCTTTTCAATCAATTTTTCTCAATGAATATTTGTGTGTGTGTGTGAGAGAGAGAGTGAGTGATTATTTCAGAATACCAATCTGCAGCATAATTCTTGAGTTTTTGGAAATGGGGGTAATCACCAAAGTTTTTAAAACCTCAAAAAAGAAGGAAACAAGGTGCTTCTAGGGCTGCAGCATAAACCCTCTAGACTAGTTGCTTAGTGCTTGATCCAAGAAGTAGATGCATTTGCGACTAGAAAGTGTTGACTCTGAATATACCGGTATATCTTGGGAAGAGCTTAGTGGTCTGGATGTGTTTTCCTCCTATGTTTCACCCTCTTTGGTGCAGAGGTATTCCATCCTCCCAATCACATATTCATTCGTTAAATACCTGAGCACTAGTCAAATGTGGCTCAAAGCCATCTGGTGTCATTCAAGAAACGATCCACTCTTTGTGGTTAAATCTGTGGTAACTATTTGTCAGTGTCTTGCCCTTTAAGGGCATCCTATAATCTTCCACCTGAAATGGACCACCTTACCAGTAACTTTTGTACCTGGTTACAGTATGGTTATTTACCATTTGTTCATTTTCATTTATGAATATATTCTGGTGAAACATCTCAAAAGTAGTTAGCAATTTAAAAAAACCCATCAACAATAAAAGCTTTCTTGAAAAAACAAAAAAATCAAGTCCAGTACAGATACAGACTGGTTGTTTTTTTTTGTTGTTTTTTTTTGTTTAAAAAGAGCCTACCTAAATGGCTTGTTGCTCAGGTTCCCAACCCTGTATCCCCCTCAAACAGCCTCTGAATAAGTAAAGGCCTGTTCAAACGCTCATACTAGTGCTGTAGTGAAGAAGCTTTCCAATGGGGACTACTAGCCGCTGCTGTAGAACCATCAGTGGAGGCAGAATTCCCACCTGTATCTGTCATTGTTGTGTGTATGTGTGTGTGTGTGTGTGTGTGTGTGAGAGAGAGAGAGAGAGAGAGAGAGAGAGAGAGAGAGATGGGGACAACTCAGCTAAGCACTGGAAAGCAGAGATTTGCTTATTACCCCTTGCTCTGCAAGGTTTCATGGCAGTCTGGACTAGATTTTGATGTGGGGAGGGGAGAGGAAGGGATGAGAAAGTTCCACTGCACAAGCGGAAGTCCACTTTCAAAGAGGACTTGGATGGATACACCCCATAATTCCCCCCTGAGCTTCTGCTCCCTAAATAGCTTTCATGTCACTGCCCCAGTGAAAGTTGGAGTTATTTATGTGAAGGATTTAATGAGAAGATATGCACAAAACTTGACATTTGATTGCAGAGAATACTCATTCTTGGTACCAATGCCAAAGTCTTATCAAAAAGGTGAAGCTGTTCTCTAAAGGGGTTTCCTGTGACCTAATGTTTTGTTATTTAACTGAATCCAAATGTCACAGATGCAGGCAACAATTTGACTATATATACTTGGTTTGTTCCTGGGGAGTGGGAGAGGAAACACTTACATACATACTCATGTGCATATGGATTCTGCATGATAAGCTTCTCTGCCCAGTGCCCATAAAGGTGTGATAGAATAATATTTCCCCCTTTTTCAGATAAAGAGAATGGTGGTTGAACATTACTGTAAATGAGCCTGGTTAACCAGGATAAAATGTTCAGTACTGTCTCCGGCTTTAGGATGTAATTGGATAACTAGCTGAGGTCAAACAACATTCCCCAACACAGCCTGTGTAGACTGTGTATTATTGCAATTATAGGCTTATTATTTAGGAAGGGTGACCTTTTCTTAGAAATATTCATAGTTGGTTTCTGCTAGAGACAGGATACCAGACTAGATGAATCATTGTTCTGCTGTAGTAATGACCATGTCTGTTCATCTCCCAGAACTGGCAAAGCACAGCTAGGCACGACCTGGCATTTGGTTTGTCATGTTTTGCATTTGCAGGACACTTGTCAAACAAGGAATGTCGCAGTTCAGTAGAACCACAGCTTCAGCCCTGCTCTTCAAGATATTAATAAATCTATGAAAGGCCCTGTTGGGGCATAACAGTGGCTAGTACAACTGCTCCAGTAAATGTCTGCTCATAATCCCCCATATGTTTCTTGATAAGGGATGGGGAGTGTATCCCTATTAAAACTAATCTCGTTTTAATGTCTAGTGAGACTGAAGAGATATGAAAACATGCTTTGAATTTAGAGGTCGGTTGGCTTATTGAAAGAACTTTCTCCAAACTCAGATCCTGCTCCTGCATTTTCCAAAATGGCTCAACATCTAAAATTGAGCAGAAAACTTATAATTATAATGTTGCAAAAAGAGGCTCTCTTTATCAAAATTTGCAGATCTTCTATAGTTCAGGGATGTTTGTTTGTTTGTTTAGTCGTTTAGTCGTGTCCGACTCTTCGTGACCCCATGGACCATAGCACGCCAGGCACTCCTGTCTTGCACTGCCTCCCGCAGTTTGGTCAAACTCATGTTCGTAGCTTCGAGAACACTGTCCAACCATCTTGTCCTCTGACGTCCCCTTCTCCTAGTGACCTCAATCTTTCCCAACATCAGGGTCTTTTCCAAGGATTCTTCTCTTCTCATGAGGTGGCCAAAGTATTGGAGCCTCAGCTTCACAATCTGTCCTTCCAGTGAGCACTCAGGGCTGATTTCCTTAAGAATGGATAGGTTTGATCTTCTTGCAGTCCATGGGACTCTCAAGAGTCTCCTCCAGCACCATAATTCAAAAGTATCAATTCTTCGGCGATCAGCCTTCTTTATGGTCCAGCTCTCACTTCCATACATCACTACTGGGAAAACCATAGCTTTAACTATACGGACCTTTGTAGGCAAGGTGATGTCTCTGCTTTTTAAGATGCTGTCTAGGTTTGTCATTGCTTTTCTCCCAAAAGTTCAGGGATAGCCAACATATATTGTTCAACCGCAACCCCCATCATCCCTGTTCAATGGCTAGATTGGTTGGGCTGATGGTAAGTGGAGTTCAATAACGTAGAGGGCCACATTGGTTACACCAATCTAGTTCCTCTAGCTAGTTGTGAGACGCCTTGTGTATGCTGCTGATGGAATAGAATGAGGAGAGAAAAGAACATCTCCCTGGCTGGAGCATTCCATAATTTCATGCAGGATTCTTGCCAAGCCCTACCTGAAGACTCCAGGGATTGAACTAGGGGCTGCATGCAAAGCAGATGATCTAACCACTGAGCTATGGTGCTTCTCTTATCTGGGTTCAGGAGAAGCCATAGCTAAGAGACTAGCTTTGGCTAGGCAAAGGCACTTCTAGCCCCAGAGGCTGCTTGAGACTTCAGTCTTTTAGGACTTCGTGTTCAGTCAAAGCATATATAGAATGAAACTTAGCCAGCAATGAGAACTTTTAGGTATGGCTTGCTTTTAGTTATTAATGCTTACATCATAAATAGGCACATGCCATAATGCTGATAATGAGTAATCCTCAAATGATTTCTACTGTTTATTCTAGTCATTCCATTGATGTGCCTCAACGTAAAGATAACATGATAAATTGTGAGCCGTGTGAATGAGTACTGTTTTTTTCCAGTCCTGAATCTCCCAACATTCAGCTTCATTGGCTCTTCTTGAGTTCTAGTATTATAGGAGAGGGGGGACTTTTCTTTCTCCACTTTCTCCACATCATTCTATATACAGTGGTACCTCTACTTACAAATAACTCTACTTACGAATGTTTCTACTTACGAATGGAGCTCCGTCCGCCATCTTGGATGTGGTTTAGATAGGATTTTTTCTACTTACGGATTTTTAGATAGGGTTGCTTCTACTTACGAATTTTTCTCCCAATGCATTCCTGTGGGATTCGACTTACAAATTTTTTCGACTTACAAATGTGCGTTCGGAATGCATTAAATTCGTAAGTAGAGGTTCCACTGTACCTCTGTTGTATCTCTTCTTATTCAAGTATGATTAACATTGACTAACTCCCCATATCTCTAGTTTTCACAGCTGAATTATAACCAATTTCTTTCACTCGCTTTAGTCTCCCTCCTGGAAGTTAATACTATCCATCCCCCCCCCCCAGTAAGCATAGCATATCAGTTCACTCTGTGTGGTGCTGTACATTGGTAAGTCACATTGAGTACTGGAATAATTTCCTATTACATCATGAGCCAGATACTTTGCAGCATTTACACTAAGCAACTTAAGCCGTCTGTGTATCTATTTAACCATGCAATCCTATGCATATCTACTCAGAAGTTAGTCCCATTGAGATCAATGGAGCTTACTCTCATTTATTTGGGAAGAGGATTTCAGCCTCAGTTCCTTGGATCTTATTTTTCCTATGGTATAATATGAATATGTTATAGTACTTGATGTACCTTACATAACTGACCATGCTGAAATTACATGCTGTCTTCTGCTGAATATTAGTAATGAGTCATGGCACAGTGGAAGGGATGCATCAAACCTAAATTATATTCCTCAGTAGTAGTTATGTATCCTATATGTGACAATAAAAAAGCACTTGTATCTTGAATATCTGAATATGTCTGAATACAGACATTGGATTCTTATCTCATTATACATGACTAGTATCATGAAGCCCTTTCAATTAACGGGTGCTAGAACATATGTGGTGAAACATATGTAGGTTGGTGTGACTGAACTGGGGAAGTGGGTAGCCTTGAGGCACCACAAAAAAGCCCTTTTGGCATGATGGCTTCACAGCAGGGAAACACAGGAGCAGTGAAAAGGATGACAACTTTTTTTTTGCAAGGGAGGAGAGTCATGGGGGGGCGGGGCAGATGCAGCCTGCCCGCTAGCCATCTTTGAGCTAGAGGCCCTAAACAGGAATGCCTGGGGTTAGGGACCCACAACAATCCCTTGAAGGTAGGGGTGGGGAACCTGACAAAGACATTCTCTGGGGGGAAAGCTTTGGGGAGCTCGTTCAGATGGTGAGCAGGGCCAAACCATACCCCCTTATTACACACACACACACACACACACACACACACACCTCTTAGCCCTGAACTCCATAGGTAGAACATGAGACTCTTCCTCTCAGGGTTGTGGGTTCGATACCCACGTTGGACAAAAGATTCCTACACTGCAGTGAAGGGGACTACAGGGCTCTCCAGGTCCCTTCCAGCTCTTTAATTCTGATTCTCTCTCTCTCTCTCTCTCTCTCTCTCTCTCTCACACACACACACACACACACACACACACCAATCTCACACAGTCTAAAGCCTGAGCCAGAGTGCCAGAATATGCTGGGGATGAAATGGGGGGAATAGAGAGGTGCTTAAGAGCTGTGGATTCTTATCCCTTGGGGCTGAGTGCAGGAAGGGTCGAGTTCATGCCCCAGAGAGTTATGAGTAAGGGCTGGTGTTAGCGCAGGGGAAATGCCGTGGGTAGCATGGAGAGAGGATTCAAAGAGTGCTGCAGGCAAGAGCTGGAGAGGGTGCAAGGCGGAGGAGCATCGTGGCAACACAGGGAAGGCATGGGGTGGGGTGGGGAGTGCCAGTGCAGGGCCATTGATCTGGGCGTCTCACCGCAGCAGGTTGGGTGCCCAAACGATGGCTAAGTTGTGGATATGCATGCTGGTGTTTTGACTGTGGATAGCCATGCGGGCCAGGTGCCGCAGCAGGAATTCCAGGGTCCTGTTGGGACAGAGCACAAGCTGCTACAGCTAGACAGTCCACTTTGACGGACTGCCGCCCCCCTTGCAAACCCCACCCTCAACACCATTCCGTCACCCCCCCCCCCTTGCAAGGGCTCTTGCATTCACCCTCCCGCCCCTTGCTGGGAGAGCCACCTCGGGCACCGTATTTGCGCCTCAAGCAATGCCTACCTATAGTGCGGTGGGGAGGGGGGTTGTCAGAGGGCCTGATATGGCTACTCTAGAGTAACAACTCCAGCATGGTCTTTTAAGGCTTTTATTAAGTGCTGATTATTTACAGTGTTCAGAGCAGTAAAAATGCATCCTTAAGGTGAGGTGTCAGAACCTCCGAATGGCGATTGGCGCGTTTTCTTCCAGCACCAAAGCTTTGGCAGACCCAACCTCTTCCCCCTACGTTTGCGTCGCAATTCGGGAGTTGGGGGGATTGGCCTCCCCCCCGTGCGTCCAACTTCCTGTCCCACCTGAGGCATGGGCTCCACAACCTTGCCTGAGCCTCGGACACCACTTCCTGACTCTCCGCTGGAGGCAGAGCTCTCCTTACTCTCTCCAGCGCTTGGGGATGGGCTGGAACTTAAGATGGGAGGGACTTCCCGGTATCCCTTGTCCCTCACATCCACCCCCCTCCCAGGCTCCTCTCCCCCCCTCCCTAGGGGCTCTCTGCTTGCTGGGGACGAGTGAAACCCCAAGAAGTCTGTGGCATCCGAGCCTGTGGGTGTAAAAATTTCCCCCCAATCCTGCGATCTTTCCCCTTCCCCCTGAGAAGACGGGAATCCCAAGAAGTCAGTGGCGTCAGAGCTGGTGGGAGTAAAAATGTTCTGCCAGTCCTCTCCTGTCTCTGACGTAGTCGACCTCGGTGAAACCCACACCTCTTCTTCCGTATCCTCAAATTCCGCTTCCCATCTCCATGGAGAGCTGCTGCCTGCGATCCCTTCCTCCCGCCCCTCCCCCTCTCCCTCCCTTTCCATGTGCCAGGGCTTGGGCCTGTGGGGGAACAGGGCGTGGAACTCTTCCACTAAAAATTCCTCGGGTACTTCCGTGGCCGGTATCCACTCATTGTGGGACGGCGGAGTGTCCTCCCATGCTATCAGGTACTCCAGCCCTCTCACCCCTCTCCTTGAGTCTAAAATCTCAGTTGCCTCATTGAGCTGTCGGGCGTCTCCCGTCTCCCCCTCTCCCTCTGGAGGCTGATCGCTGTCCCTGAACCTGGTACTTTCTCTGTACGGCGACAGCAGCGATCTATGAAACACTGGGTGCACTCTCATGTCCTCAGGCAGTGCTAGCCTGAAGGCTACCGGGTTGACCTGTTGCGTGACCGTGAAGGGGCCCAGCCTCCTGGGTGCTAACTTCTTGCATCGCCCCCTGGTGGGAAGACCTTCCGAGGATAACCAAACCTTGTCCCCCACCCTGATGACCTCTCCCGGTCGCCTGTGGCGATCTGCCTCCTTCTTGTACGCTTCCTTGGCCCTCTCCAAGTGTTCTCTGAGCTGCTGGTGCACCGTCAGTGGGGGAGGGCACAACCGTTCCCGCCTTTCCTTGCCACTCTCTGCGATGAGGGCAGTCTCTGACGCGATGCCGGGGGGAGTTGCAGAGAAAGCAATTCCCGCCTCTTCCCTCCTTGCGTCTTGGCGCCGCTGGGGTTTGAAAAGCCCCCGCGCGCGCTCCACCGATCTCCATCGGTTCCGGCTCTGGACTTGGTCTGGGCGGGTCTGGGGGCGGGCCCTGGGGTGGGGTTTGGTGATGTGGTCTGTCCTGGGAGCGTGGGAACCAAGGTTTTGCTGCGCGCGTCGCTTGTTTGTCATTCCATCTGGATTCCTGTCTCACCCCCACCGCTAGCGCCGCTTTGCTTAACTCATCCATAGTTCGCGGTTTAGGACCTCTTGCCAGCTCATCCTTAACGTCTGCGTGCAAACCCAGGTAGAAGGCTGATTTCACTGGCTCACTTTGCAGATCCCACCCCAGTTTGTGCACCAGCATGGTGAATCTCGCCCAGTAGTCCCTAACTGTCGATTTTCCTTGTGTTAAGTTATGAAGCTCCTCTTTAGTGGCCTCCATTTCACTGTCACTAGCGTACATTATTTTTAAAGCTTCTAGAAATAGTTTTGCGTTCTTCATGCAAGGATTTTTTTGCGCGATGAGCGGTCTTACCCATTCTCGGGCGGCCCCCGTCAAATGCTCTATGATAAAGGAGACTCTGTGCGCGTCATCTGGGAATTCTGCTGCATGCAATTCCAGCGCATAATTTATTTCTGTCTCGAATCCTAGGTACTCCCTAGGGTCGCCGCTAAACTTGGTGACTAGGCTCTGTCCCCTTCTCACTTGGACTAGCTGCGGCTGGGGCGCCCCCCCACCTCTAGCGGCTTTCTCCTCTTCCAACTTTTTCTGCAGGTCCAATACCATCACCCTTAGCTGTTTCTCAGTCTCCTCTTTTGTCCTCACCTGGTCCACCAGCTTGTTCAGCTCCTCCTGCGCCCCTCGCGCTTCCTCCTGAGCGGCATGCAATTGCTGCTGTGCCTGCGCTGTGAGGTTCCGTAGCTCCTGCTTCGCTGCTTCGGCCTCCAGCCACCAATGCTCAGCCTCTTGAGCGCTCATCGCTGCACTCCAAAGTAGCCAAAAAAAGATTCGGAGGTTGCTGTCAGAGGGCCTGATATGGCTACTCTAGAGTAACGACTCCAGCATGGTCTTTTAAGGCTTTTATTAAGTGCTGATTATTTACAGTGTTCAGAGCGGTAAAAATGCATCCTTAAGGTGAGGTGTCAGAACCTCCGAATGGCGATTGGCGCGTTTTCTTCCAGCACCAAAGCTTTGGCAGACCCAACCTCTTCCCCCTACGTTTGCGTCGCAATTCGGGAGTTGGGGGGATTGGCCTCCCCCCCCGTGCGTCCAACTTCCTGTCCCACCTGAGGCATGGGCTCCACAACCTTGCCTGAGCCTCGGACACCACTTCCTGACTCTCCGCTGGAGGCAGAGCTCTCCTTACTCTCTCCAGTGCTTGGGGACGGGCTGGAACTTAAGATGGGAGGGACTTCCCGGTATCCCTTGTCCCTCACAGGGGTGTTGAGGCAAAGCAGGCAAGGCGAGAGAGGGAGAGGAAAGCACCCCTTCCTGCGCAAGGTGGTAGGGGCTTGTGGAAATGCAGGCTTTTCTGGAGGAGCTTGTTTCTGCGAAGGGAAGCCAGCGCGCACGGAAAAGCTCTCTAGGGGAGCCTGCGAGGCAAAAAGCAGTGCGCGCCTAGAGCTCCACCACCCCCGTCTCTCTCTCTCTCTCTCTCTCTCTCTCTCTCTCATTCTCCAGGGCTGGGGGAGGGGCAGGAGTGGGTAGAAAGCGGAAAAGCCTTTCCATGAGCTGCCTGGTGCAGCCAGGCTGCTGCTGCCGCCGCCGCTTCTCCTCCTCCTCCTCCTTACGACGTTTCCCCTAAGTCTGGAGAGCGTGGGGGGGGGCGAGAGAGAGAGTGGGAGAGAGCACGCTCTGCGTTCCAAGTCCCAACGGCTGTCGTGGGGCACATGCGCAGTAGCGCAAACCCAGGGACACAGGGACTGGACGCAGAGACACAAGGACTTTATTATATAGGATAAAGCTATATTTAGCCATCTCACTCCTTGCTTTTTCCTGTAAGACCAATTGCAGTCTTCATATGTTGAGCTTCTCAGGTAGACTAGAGGTTGAATAGTAGGATTGATTATGCATTTTCTCCCAAGGTAAGGGGAAGTGACCTTGCTAAGCCTGCCAGGACAGCTTACTCTATGGTATCAACCCATTCATACGTTAGATTTAAGCATGTTGGTTATATGAGGCTGGTTATCTCACATGTTATGATTTAACAGTAAACAGTGGGACAACCCCCACCCCACTGCTCAGACCCGTACCTACAAATCATGAACCTGTGACTAGAAATTGTCACACCAACAGAAGCGTGGATGAACCCTGTGCAAGTGTAATCCCTGTGATGAAGAAGAGTTGATAGCAGTGTGCTGAGTACGTAGGTGCTTGTTAAATCATCAAGTTTAATAGATGCTCATCCAAGCTTGGCATATGATTAAACAAGACACATGGAATTGGGTGATGGCACATACAAGGTTCATATTCTTTAGCAGCAAGTTTAGGAAGATGCAGGGAAATACTGACAAGCTATTGACTTGCCTTTTAAACTTTTTCTTAACCAGTATACATCAGGAACAAATGCTTTACTTCCTTATAGCCACATGACATTTTATGTCACTGGCTCTTAACAATCAAATTCATGGGCACCAGTATGTCTGTTTGCTGGGCCAAATTTCTAGCCAGTTAGATGACAGGCCATTTGGTGTCCTTTAACTTACCATTGTAAACAAGTAAACTCATTTTGGCAAGTTGGCTAGTGTAACTCATTCAGAATGAGGCCCCGAAGTTCCCCTCAGAAATAAACACACAGACACGAGTATGTTGGGTTAATGGGATAAATTAGGTCACAACTTCATTGGCTACAGATGTTAGCTGTTTGGCTTAGGCATTTGGGTGAAGCCAGACTACTGTATATCCTGACTCTCCTGCCCATCTGCAGGAAGTCTCTCAAAGGTCAACCACTGATAGGGAGAGCCCTATGATATGTATCAATTGAGAGCACCCCCAGGGTCACCAATGGGGTTGTGGCATGGCCCTAGCCCACACCCAGGCTTTGGACAGGAACCACACACCCAGATCCCTTTAATGGGATACCCTTAATAAGGAGGGGCAGGTGGAGGCAACAACCTCCCCTCCCATAAACAAGGCTTACCCAATGCCTAACCGCCACTCGAGCCAAAAGGCTCACCGCCAACAACCTCACACCTGCAACCAACACCTAATGCCTGGTAAAGCATGGTAAATTACTTTGGGGACATGGTGTAAGAGGATTGTGTGTGCTTGTATGAGGGCAATAAATAAGGTATTCTTTACAATTTCCTCAAAATAGTTTTGAACCAGCATGGATTAGTTCCAATAATAAAAAAATAAGTTGCATTGCATTCCTTTCCATCTGTACCACTTTTGTCTGAAGTTTAACAAATAGCAACAGGTTCTTTTGAAGTCTGTGTTGGTTGCTTAATTATTTGATTGCCTGCTCAACTAGAAAACAATAAATGACAATGGTTAATTATATGTTACCATTGCTTTTTCAAAATATTAAAATAACTCATCAAAAATTTAAAATGTGTAATGCAGAATAAAACATAAGAAAGAGTGGCTTATGGTCCAAGTTTCAAGAATTATGTTTTCTGCACTGTTTTCCCAGTATTAGAACTAACTCCAGGAAAAATGATGATCTGCTAGCTGCTGCCTTTAATCTCTGTGGCATCTGTTGAACTGTCCCTTCTCTGTTCCAGCCCCCTCCTCCCTTCCTTTCATCTCTCTGTGTGCATGCTGGATAATAGTTTCACTGGGTTTTGACATAATTCTTTCCATGAGGATAGGCTCCGCTGTTTCTCTTCACAGCCTACACTACACCCTTCCGCTCTTGTCCCTCCCTCAGCACTTAGCAAAATCATGTTTCTTACAGCCTGTGGTGCTATGTCTTGGGGAAAGAATATAATGACTGCAAGTGTTTATTTCCCTACTTTGAATAATTTGCTGCATAAAAAGCTAAAAGTCTGTCAAATGCTTTTAACCATTTCTGGGTGGTTGTTTTCTTTTTGTTTAAAAACCAGTTTAACGTGTGTGTGTTTTTTTAAAAAAATAATTTTTATTAGTTTTACAGAGAAACACAACACTTTAACCACAACCGATACAAACAAAAATAACAAGAAAAAATAACATTACACAAATAACAATAAAAACACAAAAATCAAAATACCACAATCCTTTTCCTTTAACATTGTAAGAGGGGACTTCCTCGAGTTCCCTCTATTTGCGGTTCATTTCTCATTCATCTTTAGCAATTTCCAATTCATTGTTTAAAACTCCTTGCAATTTCAAATCTTTCATACATCAATTTACTTAACATAATTCTCAAACCCTCAGTTTCTATAAACTTCTAAATCTAATCTCAATATACAATTTTACCATATTTTTTAAAATAAACTTTAAAGTCTTGCCACTCTTCTTCTGTCGCTTCTTCTCCCCGGCCGCGTATTCTCCCGGTCATCTCAGCCAGTTCCATGTACTCCATCATTTTCATTTGCCAATCGTCCACTGTTGGTAATTCTTGGGTCTTCCAGTTCTTGGCTAATAATACTCTTGCCGCCGTTGTAGCATACATAAAAATTTAACTTTTCTTGGGAATCTCTTTTCCAACTATACCCAATAGAAAGGATTCTGGTTTCTTAATAAATGTGTTTTTCAACACTCCCTTTAGTTCATTATAAATCTTCTCCCAGAAATCCCTTACTAGTGGGCAAGTCCACCACATATGATAAAAAGATCCTTCCTCTTTCTTACATTTCCAACATTTATTATCATGATTATGATAGATCTTAGCTAATTTTACTGGTGTAAGATACCATCTATACATCATTTTCATTATATTTTCTCTTAAAAGATTACACACAGTAAATTTCAAATTCTGTTTCAATAATTTTTCCCAATCTTCCATCAAAATATTATGTCCCACATCCTTTGCCCACAATATCATAACATTCTTTGTTTGTTCTTCTTTCGTATGCCACTCAAGCAATAACATTCTGGAAAGTATTTTTGTTTTTGGTTCTAACAATTCTGTTTCCAACTTTGACTTCTCTGATTGAAAGCCAATTTTCCTATCCAATTTAAATACTTCATTGATCTGATAATATTGGAGCCAATCATCAAGCTTATCTTCAACTGTTCATATGTTTTTAACTTAAATTGGTCTCCTTCTTCTATCGACATGTCCCTATATTTTAACCAACTGGTTTCCATATTCAATCTTTTATGTGCTTTAGCCTCCAAAGGTGAAATCCATTTAGGTGTTTTTCTTTCTAACAGATCTTTATATCTAATCCAAACATTATACAATGATTTTCTGATTATATAGTTCTTAAAGCCTTTGTGAACCTTCACCTTGTCATAGAATCATAGAATCATACAGTTGGAAGAGACCACCAGGGCCATCCAGTCCAACCCCCTGCCAAGCAGGAAACACCATCAAAGCATTCTTGACATATGCCTGTCAAGCCTCTGCTTAAAGACCTCCAAAGGTCTTTAACCAAATGCATTGTCATAGCCTTCCAAATCTAATACATCAGTATTTTCTAACATAAACCATTCTTTCATCCAGCAAAATGTAGCCGTTTCGTAATATATCTTTAGGTCCGGCAGGGAAAAAACCCCTCTATCTTTACTATCAGTTAAAATCTTGTATTTAATCCTGGGTTTTTTCCCCTGCCATATAAATTTCAAGAGCACCTTTTGCTACTCTTTAAAACAATCCATCTTATCAATTATTGGCAATGATTGAAACAAAAATAACATCTTTGGCAATACATTCATCTTAACAGCTGCAATACGGCCCAACAAAGACAATTTCAAAACCAGTTTAATGTTTAATACACACTGATCTGCTCTTGGTGTAAATGGTTATTCTTACAAATTACTGTTGCACACAATCATAGAATCATAAAATTGTAGAGTTGGAAGGTGCCCTGAGGATCATCTAGTCCAACCCACTGCATTGCAGGGATATGCACCTGTCGCATGTGGGAATGAACCTGCAACCTTGGCGTTATCAGCGCCACACTCTAACCAACTGAGCTGTCCACGCTTATATTAGTCTTACTCGGGATGTGTTAAGGCTTCACAGTAAACCAAGGATAGCTATCCCTTTTCAGCTTGAGGGGCTACTTTACTCAGTTGCAACATGTCTGGGGGCTGCATAGCAGAGTGGTTATAGCCAAAATGCGGTAAGGTCCACACTCTTATGCACATGTATTCACACACCATACACACACAAACACACATACCACTTACAAACCTTCACACACCCTAACCATGTTATGGTTTCATTTTGTTATGAAAAGTACTGGCATCAAAAAATCTTGTCTGTGGTAGGCTTATTACTATGTGGATCTCCTTCAGTGAGATTATGCATGTGTCACCTGAGATAACAGTTTTCAATAGCTATTGAAATCACCCAAAAGCTGAAGCTGTTATCCTGAGAGGGCTAAACCCTATGACAGTGGTAATGAGGAAGTTCCATTACCGACTTGCTTGTCATATATTTCTGGTGTTTGCAATTCCAGGATTTCAATTTGAGAGAGAGAATGTGGTGAGCATAAATTTGAAGAGAACAGGTGTTGATGGGCAAGTGTGCATTGATGAGACAAGGACGAAATATTTAAAGTGGGTACTCACTGCTAATTCCCCACTTCCCCAAGTTAACATGTACATAGTTGAAACTACCTTTGCACCTTGATGATCATCAAGTAAAAGACAGAAGGCATTCCATGTTAAGCATTGAAATTCGAACAAAACTTGGTTAAATGGAAACATTATTTAACATTGCACAAGAGGCGACCTCTGACTTCTCTGACATATGCTGCAATTCTGCCATCAGCATTTTCTATTCCACATTTTTCCTCCCTTGATTCAACAAAATAAAGTTCCTGCAATACAGTGAGATCATTTGAAGATTCCATGCCACCCTACGTCACTTTTGGGGCAGGGCTTAGAATGCTGTTGCAATTGTCATTTCATTTACTCGAGTAATATATACTCATGGAAAGTAATAACCTTGCAATGTGCTTGCACAATGTGGAACTGAACTCACAGAAGATTACAGATTGTTGTTGTTGTTTAGTCGTTTAGTCGTGTCCGACTCTTCGTGACCCCATGGACCAGAGCACGCCAGGCACTCCTGTCTTGCACTGCCTCCCGCAGTTTGGACAAACTCATGTTCGTAACAGATAATGACTGTAAAATACTTCATGGTTTAACTTTGAATCTTGGACCCTGACCCACAGCAAAATCATTTTCTGTAGTATGAAAATACACACAGCCCAGGAAAAATGTAGGAAGCATAAAGACAAATCCTTCCCTTTAAAAGCTTGGCTAAGAGGGGAACAGCTTTCTACTCCTATGGCATGGGGACCAGTCTGGAATAGGCTGATGAAGAGATTCATTGAAGGGCAAAGCAGCTAAGCTTAACCATCTGTTTTCTTGGAGGTCATGTCAGCATGAAAATGCAGGGATGCAAATCTAGAGAAGGCAACACCACTACACACACAAAAATCTGCTTTATTTAATCTCCAATTTACAGCAGCATGATTAAGACAGTTTGAATAGAACAAACATTATACTTAAAAGCTCGATGCTGGTTAATTGGGCTTCCAAAGAGTGTGGTGCAGTGAGCAAGTCAGTCTATAATTGCCTGCTGCAGGGAATTCTAGATTTATCCCTAAAGGAGCGGATACTGACTTTGCTGTCAGATTAGCCTTCAGCTCTAGTATGCCAAATTCATACGTATGATAACATTTATCAATAGCCTACAACTTCTGCTTCGATTTCTATATGGGAAAGAAGTAAGTGCACAAAAGTCAACATTACATCACACCTCTAAAAGCAGATACGAGAACATATCTCTGAGGAAGGAGATGGAGGTGGATGAACCACTGTAAAAATCATCACCATCATTATCATCATCATCTTGAAATAATATCCCCCTGGAAAAGCAACAAAATTCAATATCCAGAATATTGTTAGTTTCCTAGTATTGTGTATTTGCTACTTTTGCTGTGTATGGCATTTTCACTTTTATCCCAGAAAGATAATGGTGATCTTTTATTTTATTTTTATTTTTAAAAAATGGTTTTATGCATTAGACCTGCTGATTTCAAACAGCAAATGACCCTGGGCTGAATTTGAATAAGTGTTTTGAAACCACTGAGCATCTATCTCAAAAGATCCAATTCAGTGTAAAAATTGCCTCTTAGAAAGAGAGCATGTGTGAATGCTCAGCAGAATCCCATGTTGCTATCTTCTGTGCATTGTCACATCATGCTGATCTCTGCTGCTGAACTATGTCTGCAAACGTTTCTTAATGTGGGTTAGTGATGGGGGTGCTGCAAACAGGATTCAGGAAATGGCAGTGAGTGCATGTTATTGACTCAGCATGCCCTGGGTAGGGGCTAGGAGTGAAGCTGAGTATGTATCCCACGGCTACTATGCCCTTATGTGGCTATGAGAACATGGTCTAAAAATACTCAGCAGAACCCCCTAAGCATTCGAATGCTTTGAAGTGTGAGAGAAAAATCTCCCTAGAAACTGCATTTTTAAAGTGGAAAAAATAGCAAGAAGAAGGGAAATGGTTAAGCAGCCTCTGCCCCATCATTCTCCCAGTCTCAAATGCAGCCACTGAGTCTGCTGTAAAAAAGAAACCCAACCCAACTGTGCAGAACATTTAAGTTGGCCCTAAGAAGTAAGCTCTTGATGGCCTCTTTGCTACAGAACTGAAGAGAACTCTATGAATTGGTGTGCTTGTCAAGACAGGTCATTTAGCTTAATTTGTCAACACAATGTTTCCTCCAGCCCTAAGCCTTCTAACAACCAAAGCGAAATGAGCAGTTCAGTTAGCTTGTATTTTAAAGGCTGGTTTTAAGATACTAATCGGCTTGTTAATGATCTGAATTCTCAAGCCTCGTGAGGTTTTACTGGGTGCATTTCCAACTAGGTCAGCTTTGCTTCCATGCTAGTGCAGTGCCAAACTGGCAGTCAGGAAACAAAACAAAAAACAGCACTTTTCCACAATTGACCTGAGGGGGCATTTGATGAAGAATAATGGTGGTGTATCTTTACCTTTATCTACTGTTTGAGAACAAAATGCAACATATTTTCATATACTGTAGTCTTCCCCCCCCTTTTTTAAAGCACATGCTATTCTGAAAATATATGGTGTTGTTTGGAAATACTACAAAGGGTAGTAACCACAGATTTCTGGGACCAAAATAATATTTATCCTTTTACTGCAGGGTTTCCCAAACTTTGGTCTCCGGCTGTTTTTGGACTACAACTCCCATAATCCCTAGCTAGCAGGACCAGTGGTCAGGGATGATGGGAATTGTAGTCCAAAACCAGCTGGAGACCCAAGATTGGGAATCATTGTTTTCCTGCATAGGACAAGAATGGAGAACTGTGGCCTTCTAGATGTTGATGTATTTCCCAATCATAGACCATGCTTGCCAGGACTGAAGGTTTGTGGAATCCAACAACATATGGAGGCATACCAGTTTTCCATCCCGAACATAGGGCCCACACAGATAGACTTGTCTGCTCCTTGATGTGTAGTTCCTTTTCCGCTTCCTGGACAGATGTGTTTAGAATAACCCATACACTCTACAGCAAGTTCAAATGAGGCTGCTGTAACTCCTTTAGAAATAATGGTAGAAATAATTTACAAATATTCTGTATATATATTTGCTGGTGTTATTCAACATTGTGGCCACATAGCAAGGGGTGCTAGAATGGGCAAGTGATTGGTTTGGAATTGGCTGGGCTAATTGCAAGAATGTTAGGAAGGCTAAAGGGATTATCCAAAGGGCATGACAGGTTAAATTAAGCAAAGTCAATCACTCTCCCCTGTTCCTCTCTCCCTCTCTCTGACTCAACTGGCCCAACTAGCCCAACCTTTTCACTTTCTTCTCAAATATATGGCAGAAAAATCAGTTTTCTTTTTTTCTTTTCAATATGTGTGTTTTAACATACATTTTCCCTTATGATACGTACTTTTTCAAATGGCAGGACTTCAACATTCTGTACCTTCACGGCTTAGTCCTTTTTAAAAAGAAAAAGAAAAGCTTACCGGTATTTTCTGGAAAACTGGGAGAGGGCATTTTGCAAATCTTTCTTAGATTTTTTAATACAACCATTTGACTGATGGTGTGCATGATTTGCTGGAATCAGCTGGCTCTAAAATGCTTTTGTGGATTGTGAATATTAGCTTCTTCCAGTGCAACGAATTAGGTAGATTACAGATGGAAAAACCAATATACATATAAGGGATTAGCCTCACTTCACACTGGAGGTACTTATAGTCATGACAGACCCGCAAATCTTTGTACTTAATTCTGTTCTCTGTTTGCTAGCTAATACAGCTTCATTCCATTATCATTCTGAAATTCTTGCAAGGGAGAAATGGCAACATTAATTTTCTTTCTTTTTGAGTAACATTTATTGGTTTTCATTGGAATAATAACTTTTCCATGGAGACCAGTATACAGTGGCACCTCGGTTTAAGTACACAATTGGTTCCGGAAGTCTGTACTTAACCTGAAGTGTACTTAACCTGAAACGAACTTTCCCATTGAAAGTAATGGAAAGTGGATTAATCCATTCCAGATGGGTCCACAGAGTACTTAACCTGGAAGTACTCAAACCGAAGCGTACTTAAACCAAGGTATGACTGTATATTGAGAAGAATCTGAACACATGTATATTGCTATCAAGCTCTATGTGTGGATGGGTGGGGAATATCTGTGTGCATTCATAGCCTTGAAGAGCATGGGGTGGCTATGAAGCTAAATTTACATTGAACCCTTTCACAAGTACTTTTACCACCACACTGTTAGAATGGTTGTTGTGGTACTTACTAAACAAGAAGATTAATTAGGAAATTATGCACCTGCAGTTACCTTCTATGATTAAAAAAATAAGAGGGCTGGAGGAAAGCTTAATATGGGTATGATATGCTCATATGCTAATTTTGTGGCTTGAAACATGCAAATAGGTTGTGGAAAAGTTGTTTGCCCCTGCTATGTTGCATTCCAAGGGCATATGTGCACTGGTGGTATCAGGGAGGGTTGCTGGCTACCCTTGAGCAACGACACTCCAAACCATCTTGTCTTTAATACTTTTATTGTGAAAGTTATTTACAGTGTAAGAGCTTCATGAAAACATGTCTACTCAGTACTATCAGATTCTCCCAATGACGCTTTTTGGCTCCTCCCCCAGCAGAGTAGTTTGGGGACCCCAAATCTCCGCCCCCTGCGTTTACGAACCGCTGATCGCCTTAGTTCCGGGGTGAATTTGAAAGGACGCCCCTCTGTTGTTTCCCCGCTAAAACTCTCTGCTGGCCCCTCCTTCTTTGCTGGTATCACAGGCTGCAGGTAGTGCTCTGGGATGCTGCCTAAGCCCGGCCCCGCTCCGCTCACTTACTCCTTCCTGTCACCTGTCCCTCTGCTGTTGTCAGAGCCATTTGAAGAGCTGGATTTGATGAGGGGTGGCTGTTCCCTGTAAGCCCACCCCCTTACACCCGGCTTTCTAGACTTTCCAGTGCAATCCAGTGCATGTTTATTCACATCTGAGTATTTGGCTGGATACTAGCCATGATAGTTATATTCCACTGTCAGAGGCAATATTTCTGAATTGCAGTTACAGGGACTTGAAGATGGGCAAAGTACTGTTGCTCCTGCTTGGAGGCTTCACACAGGCATCTGATTGGCCACTGTAACAACAGGGTGCTGGTCGAGGTGGGCCACTGGCCTGATCTAGCAGGTTCTTCTTATGGTCTTATGTAATGGGACTTGCTCCCAGATAAGTGCATGTTGAAAAGCTCTTGAGCACTTCCTTGAATTGTGTGGGAGCTGGATTTGTTCTGCTTTTGAGATGTAGTTTAGTTCCTCCTGGATGATCAGAGTATGAGTAACTCTCATTAGCTGGCATCTTTCCTTTTACATGCTTTTGTGCAAGCTCACTTTCATTTATATTCAGTCACAGAGGAAGAAATTCTTCTTTGTTTATCTGCTCTGGCTTCAGGCGAAAGAAGCTCTTACCTCTTCAACATTTATTTTTCTTCTGTTGTTCGGTCTCTGAAGATCAAATATGTGAAGTGCTTTGAACAAGAATGCCATGTGTAAAGCAAAAGAACCAATTTTTAACAAATTTGTAAAGTAAAACTAAAAACGTCCTAAACAAAGAAGTAAGGAGCGTAAATCCTTCATGATGCTGATTGTTGCTGGCATTCTCAGAATGTGGCACATTGATGTTTTGATTTGTACACAGTATGGGCATCCAGGTGGATTCAATGCCACTAACAAGGTAATCCATTTAAGACCTTCATCTCATTTGCAGCTCAAACTGGGCATGGCAGGAGACATGTTTTTGAAGAGTCTGCATGCAAGCACACATTAGGTGGATTCCAACCCCCTCCTCCCCCAGCAAATGGCATGTGTCTGATAACTCCTTGCAAAAGGAACCTTTTTGTAAACTTTACTGTTTGGTGTTTTGATTTGATTTTTAAAGGAAACAACTGGTGAAATTAAAAATAAAATATGTTAGTTACAATGAATATGTTCCAAGAACAAACTCTGGCTACAGATAATGTTTCCTTTCATCCTTCTGTGAGCCAGGAGGAGCAAAGTGAGTACAGTTTTGCACATGCACAGTAAGCTATGATTTATGCCTTTCCATGACATGCTGAAGCAGCGTAGAAGTGTCATCATACCAGCATGTGCTCTTTAGTGTTTAGCATATGATCTACCTTTAAGAAGAAGATATTTATTAAGATAACAAGACAGTGGTGATACATTATGTATCAGTGTTCCAGCATCGCCTGAGCTCTGCGAGTGCGGCTTTCTCCCGATTGAAGTGCAGAGTGTTTGAGGACCAGGATATTCGCAGGGAAACCAAAGTGCTTGTTTACAAAGCTATTGTACTACCAACCTTACTATATGCTTGTGAAACATGGACCACTTATAAACGCCATCTCCCAATTCCTCGAAAGATTCCATCAACGGTGTCTCCAAAAATTTTTGCACATCACTTGGGAAGACAGGCGAACTAATATCAGTGTATTGGAAGAAGCAAAGATTACCAGTGTTGAAGCAATGATTCTTCAACATCAACTTCGTTGGACTGGTCATGTTGTGCGGATGCCTGATGATCATCTTCCAAAGCAACTACTATATTCCAAACTTAAAAATGGAAAGCGTAATGCTGTGGTCAACAAAAGAGGTTTAAAGTCTCAAGGCAAATGTTTAAAAATGTAGTATAAACACTGACCAGTGGGAAACACTGGCCTGTGAGCACTCCAGTTGGAGAACAGCCTTTACCAAAGGTGTCATGGGCTTTGAAGAAACTCAGGACGCAAAGGAGAAATGTGCTAAGAGGAAGGCACGCTTGGCAAATCCACACCGTGATCAACTCCTGCCTGGAAACCAATGTCCCCACTGTGGAAGGACGCGTGGATCCAGAATTGGCCTCCACAGTCACTTATGGACCCATTCTTAAAATCGTTTTTATGGAAGACAATCTTATTCGGCTACAAGTGATCGCCAAAGAAGAAGAGGAGGAGAAGATCAGTATTCAATGAAGTAGCCTAGGTAATCCAGAGTGAAAAGCTAATGGTAAACTGACTGCTTGCCACTCCCTATCTCTGACTTGTTTGCAGGTGCCTGTTGCTGGAAGACTGTCCAGTGTAAGACTAGTCCAATATTAGCACATGGAATGTGCAGTTAAAGCCTTTGATCTGAAAACATCTAGGAAGCATTTCTCTCACCTAACACAATTGCATAGCAGACATAGGCTGTCGCCTTCCTAGGCTAGGGTAGGCTACAGTGTCAGTGGATAAATCATCATAGGAATGAATGGCTTTATCTGGAGCACCTTATTGGGTGTGTTGGGTGTATACACTGTGGAAGTTCAGTCAAGCAATTAAGCTCACCCCAGAAAACAGCTGCTTAGCAGAGTTGTCTTTACTAGGTCAACACGAACACAAACTATTATACATACATCTAGTTACAGGTAGGTAGCCATGTTGGTCTGCCATAGTTGAAACAAAATAAAAAAATTCCTTCCAGTAGCACCTTAGAGACCAACTAAGTTTGTTATTGGTATGAACTTTCGTGTGCATGCACACTTCTTCAGATACACCACAAAGGTAAAGGGGCCCCTGACCATCAGGTCCAGTCGTGTCCGACTCAGGTTGCGGCGCTCATCTCGCTCTATAGGCCGAGGGAGCTGGCGTTTGTCCACAGACAGCTTCCGGGTCATGTGGCCAGCATGACAAAGCTGCTTCTGGCGAACCAGAGCAGCGCATAGAAATGCTGTTTAGCTTCCCGCCGGAGCGGTCCCTATTTATCTACTTGCACTTTGATGTACTTTCGAACTGCTAGGTGGGCAGGAGCTGGGACCGAGCAACGGGAGCTCACCCCGTTGCAGGGATTCGAACCGCCGACCTCCTGATCAGCAAGCCCTACACTCTGTGGTTTAACCCACAGCGCCACCTGGGTCCTATACACCACTATACTATACACCACTATACTATACACCACTATACTTCTACTATACATACACACACTAAGGTAAAGGTAAAGGTAAAGGACCCCTAGATGGTTAAGTCCAGTCAAAGGCGACTATGGGGTTGCGGCACTCATGTTATAAGTAGTCTTCTCTCTGCTAGGGAGGGCTCTCTGCTTCAAAGTGCTTGCTGTGTTAAAGTCCACAGCCAGGTCTTTAGTTCAGTTGCTTTCAAAGTCCTGCAACTGATGGAATTCTCTCGAGTTCTAAAGTCTGGCAGTTTTCCAAATCCTTCCTCAGTCTCTTGAAAAAGTCTTCACTCGAATCCACAGTTCCAGCAGAGAGCCATCAACAATTCCTGCAATCTCCCACCAGGACCCACACAGTATGCTGTAACCTGAGCTCCTTAATATACAAAGTTACTTACCAAGTAACACAGATAAGAGAGTAGCAAGATGCCTGCAGTTGCATTGTGGGGAATAAGTAGTCTCTGCTGACTCGTGGAGAATTAACCCATTAACTGCATTCCTGAACACACTTTTGTAGTTACAAAAAATGACATTTGAACAATGGGTTTATTGCTTGTCAGCTTCTAACATTTCTGTATGACCATTTCTCATTAGACAAGGTCCCAGCTGGGGATATCAGTAACTTTTACAGAAAAGTGTCTTGGTAGTGAAACATGAAGTTCAAGGTTTTGTTAAATTCTGAGTTGGTAAATGCTGAATTGGTGGTAAAGGTGTGTGTGAATCCTGACATTGAAGCTGAAAATATCTGTTTTTCTCCTTTGTGTGCATGGTTCTTCCAAGACTCTACACAGGAGTCTGGTCACCTGCTTATCTCCTTAGGCAGCCTTCACCAACCTGGTGCCCTTAGCTGTCCTGGCTGAGGCTGATGAGAGTTGTAGTCCCAAGCAACTAGAGGACAGCAGATTGACAAAGGCTTTCTTTTGATGACCCATGGATGACATTTTCTCATCACCAAATATTGGGTGGGGAGACAGAGGTGGAAAACATCTAACATTGGAGCTTCTGTTTCTCCAAATCCCAGCTTCCAGAATGCAACTACAAAAACAAACACCACAACTAAGGGCCAATTCAGGCTGTAAAATTCCTCCACTGAGGATACATGTAGCTGTCCTTTATGATGGTGTTTTGTTTTTTTTAATGAATTGTTAGTAACATTTCTATGTTTTTGTAACGCTGCATATTAGTGGCTGTTACTGTTTTGATTTTAATTAACTGCCTTAAGCATTTTGGTATAAAAAGGCAGAATATAAATCTTTTGAATTGAATAACATGTGGAGAGAGAGATGCCATGTCAGTGACTGCAACTGCGTTTCCCCCCAACAACCCTAATCGGAGGTGAGCCTGGCTCATGGTATTCCATTTCTGTTGAACCAAACTCATCCTAGCTGCAGCTCCGTCTGGTCTTATAACCCCATTTACAGCTGTGTATAGTGATTTAGAAGTGTTAACAAATGGCCCTAAGTGATTTTCCCAGTGTTAAAAATGAGCAACACAAGATTGGAATCCAGTTTTTCAGAATCTGCTCTAGCAAAGGGCACTTGGCAAACCCCCAGGTTGTAGGACTAAAATTATATTGTCTTTCTTCTCTGTAGGGTCACATGATTCCTTCAGCTACTGGGTTGATGAGAAATCTCCTGTGGGACCAGATCAAGCCACAGCGATCAAGCGGTTGGCTAAAATCTCTTTGGTGAGGAAGGTAATGAAGAAATGGTCAGTGACACAAAACCTAACATTCAAGGAGCAGCTTGAAGGTGGAATCCGCTACTTTGACCTCCGTGTATCTTCCAAACCAGGTGAAGCAGGACAAGAAATCTACTTCATACATGGCTTGTTCGGAATCAAAGTATGGGATGGGCTGATGGAGATCAACACCTTCCTAGAACACCACCCTAAGGAAGTGATCTTCCTGGATTTCAACCATTTCTACGCTATGGATAACAACCACCATGCATACCTGATCAGTAGGATCCAAGAGGTTTTTGGATCGAGACTCTGCCCAAAGGAGTGTGTGGAAAACGTCACATTACAAAACCTCTGGGAAAAGCAACAGCAGGTAGGAAAGTGTTTCTCATTTGGCAACAAATTTCTATAATTCAAAGAACTCTTAGAATTGAAAGTGTCTTGCTTGAAGCTGGAATGGGGAGGCAAGCATGGCATGCTGGGCAAGCCAGTGGACCTTTCTTGCTCTGAGCTGGAGAGAGAAGCAAGAGATTTCCCCCTGAATTCATCCTGCATTTCAGAAGCATAGCATAATACCTTGTCCCTTTGTGAACAGAACTCTGCTTGGCCAGTAAGGCAAGCCCCAGTTTGATTCCTGTCTATAACACTCATTAACTGTGTGTGTTCAATACTGTTAGGATTACTTCTGGGCTGCGATCTTTCATAGCGTCTGTTCCTTATTGGGCCCTCACCCCTTTAAAAGACTGCTGGGGGGCCTGGATGAAACTGAAACCTATCTCATGGTATGGCAACTGAAATGCTGTTCTTTAAAGTAGGGCTTGGAAGCCGGTGGTTGGACTTCAGCTCCCTTCAGCCACAGCCAGCATAGTTATTAGGCAGGAATGTTGGGATTTGGAGTCCACAGTGTCCACCTGGAGGGCCACAGACTCCCCATTCCTGCTCTGAAGCACCTGGTATCTCATCACCTTCCACACCCCCTGCCCATCATGATCTGAGTACCCCACTATCCGAGTGACCAGTCCCCACCCTGCTCTGCTCCTGTGGGCTGTGTGATTCCAGTCTGAAATCCACATCTCATAAAGGCTGGATATGGCTATATTATACTCCACTATCACAGGCATTACACACCTGTATTCCAATTGCTAGAAATCACAGGTGGCGAAAATGCTGTTAGGGCTTCCCATAGGCATCTGGTTGACCATTGTGAGAAGGGGAGGGCTAGATGGACATGTGTTCTAGTACAGCAGGGCTCTTGTGCTTTCCTTGGTCACTGCCTTTCCTATGGACAAGTGCCTGGTGCAGTTACTCCATGCTTTCTCTTCTCCTGAGCTACTGTGGCTTTTCATTTATTAGTTGTGGTGACAGCCCTGCTTCTGCTTGCCCTTCTCAACTTATCATGTTCTGTTGGTCCTGTGGATTGCTGCAGACATGGTCACCTGTACCTACCACCACCCCTTCCAGAAGGTCAGCGCACCAACCCCCTGAAACTGTCTTGCTCTCTTCCACTTGATTTTCAGTTCCCTTTTTTCTTGGTAACCGATCAGGCTGACAGCACAGCAGTCAGTGCTAAAGGAGCTCCTCCTGGTGGCTTCTATGAGTATAGCAGGGGATGTAGTGCCACTAAAGGTGAAGTCCTAAAACACACCTGATAAAGTATGTCACATGGAATTTGTAGGGACTTGTTTCTAAGCAAATGTACTTAGTGTTGTGCCACATATAATTATGGCAACAACAACAAGAAGTCATTGCAAATCCTCTTCTTTCTGCATGTTATGTTACAGTATACATATTAGCTGCTTTTTGGCCCAAAGTAGTGAACGGAATAGTAATACAAAAGAAGACTACAGTAAATATAGCATACCAATCAAAACACTATGAAAAATCAGCAGTCACACTGGATATACATTGGTTAGCTGCATTCATGCACTTAACACAGATGCAGCCAGCATTTCATCTCTCACTTAGAAGCCAAGGTGACACACACACACACACACACACACACACACACCAGTCTCTCACCTAGGAGTAAGACCATCCACAATCACCCAAGGGAAGTATCCTCACCTCCTCACAGCCCAAAGATGAAATCCAAAAAGCAGACTGAGCAATAGTTGCATTCTTATGGTCACCTTGTGAACTACCGGCTGAAGTGAGTCTTGAACTCCCCAGCTCCTGCTTTTAACCTCTGTGTAAGCCCTATTTGTGGCAAATATTGACACCAATAATGGTGTTATCCTGCTTACCCAGTGTATAAAAAGCAACATTTTGTGTGAAATTATTTTTTAGCGCTGAATGTAAGTGAAAGAAAAGCTTGTGTGGGGAAAAAGGCTTCTGATATGTTCTTTCTCAATTTCTCAGGTTCTCATTTTCTACCATCATTGTCTCTATGAACAATATCCCTTTCTGTGGCCAGGGAATAAAATCCCAGCACCATGGGCAAATACGACCAATGTACATAAACTGCTGCAGTTCTTGGACACTACTCGTGGGGAACGGGCAAAACACGGAACTTTCCATGTTTCTCAAGCTATTCTTACGCCAAGGGTCAAAACCATTGCACGGAATCTCATCCGTGGCCTGAAAAACACACTTGTTCACAAGTAAGTGCCTGTTTTAGCTTCCTTTGGAAAACTTGTTGACCTGTGCTTGCAGTCCTAAACCCAGGTACCTAGGAGTAAGCCTCACTGAATTCAAGAAGACTTACTTTTAAGTAGACATGGTAGCCTTGTCCTTCTTACTTGAAATGCATATAAAAATAATCAAGAGTCCTCTCCCAAACCTCCAGCCAACAGAAGATAGATGATAGAAAGAATAAATTGACTCCACTTATTAATTTACTCAGGGTGCAATCCTGTTCACACTTACCTGGAAGAAGGTTTGGGTGAATCTGTAAATTTCATATTTTTTCTGTTTTTCATTCCCCCCCCCCCAGTTTTAAATTCAGTTTACTGCATTTCCACATCAGCTTGCAATTTTTTAAAAAGTCTTTGTGGCAGTTCATCAGCATTTTAGTGGAATTTCTCCTCAGATAGGCTCATGTTGCATGCTTTTGCAAAATTCAGAGCAGTGCAAATTTCAAAGGATGGCAAAGTTTAATTAAACTGCAGCCATTTTGCTCGGAGTTTGAATCAGATCAAATGTTTTCACTAAGAAGGCAAAAATCCATTGCACGCATGCACACACACACACACACACACACACACACAGAGAGAGAGAGAGATGATGCCGTGAGTTCCAATTCTGTGCTCAAAACTTTATTCCATTTTACTGAAATTAGTAGGCTTACTTATTTCTGTTGATGTGATTAGAAACGGTAGCCGATACTGTTGCAAACTCTGCCACCTACAGACCACAGTAAGTAATTGAGCCCATTTCTCCTCATATCCATATCCTATCATATCACATCCTCATATCCATGCATTTAACATTAAGAAGTAGTGATGGCTTTCATTTCATTTCTTGGTTAACCAATCAAATTTAAAATAGCCATGTAATGCTTTAATTACTTTCAGAATGCTCTCTGAATGAAACGAGAAAGCACTGCATTCATTGAAATGAAATGAACTTTTAATTCAACACAGCTATCAATCTATTAAAGCTACAGTGGCATGGTGTGCTAGTGTAGCAACTAGCAATACTGTACTGGCTGCAAATGGAAAATGCATAATTTTAACAGTAAAATCATACATGGGGTTAGGATGTCACTGATGTATCTTCATCTCTGTCACAGTTCTTATACATTGCCTTCAGACTGTCACTACTTTGTGAGAGGGACCCAAGCACTTACAGGAGATTTAGGTTTGTGCAGTTAAAATGATTTAAATCATTCTATCACCTTAGTATAATCCACTTTAAAAGGGGGTGGGCTTTTGCAGTTGATAGGGTGATGAGAAAGCATTGAAAAGTGTGGGATGAATGATGAACAGGAAGATGTTTGAATACCCCACAAACAAATCAGGATGAATGGTTAATAAAGACTGAATATAGTCTAACCTCCACATGAGCTACATACTGTACAAGCAAATCAGAATGAATTCTCAACAAGTAGAAGCTCATATCTGCAACTTGTCAATGCCACTTCCCCAAAGTAGTTGTCTCTGCAATAATAAGACACTAGATGGTGCTAAAGTGCTTTCCCCCCTTCTCAGGAACAAATGTATTTGATTAAGAACTTTTGTGCATTTAGTCCCCTTACTCAAATGTTTAATAGCAAAAATGTAAAAAGACTGGATTACCACCACCATGCCAATTCAGAAATGATACAAATACCCAGTATAAATTGCATGGTATTTGTTCAACCAAATATTATGGGTCATTGAAATCAAGTAGCTTCATTCCATTGACAGGACTAACACATTGTCCTGTCTAACACAGTGACTAACACTTTTTGCTTAGCTTTTCCTTCTGTAATTCCTCATTGCCACCCAGCTAAGCAGTGCTAGATTACCGGATAGGCAGGGTAGGCCTATGGGCCCCGTGCCCTTTTGGGGTCCTGCGACAACGGACCAAAATAATATTGATTTGATCTTGAAGGAAAAGTACAATCAAGCTTTATTAGTTAAATGCTAGCCCACTAGAGCACATGTGATGGGGGAGAGCCAAGATTTCTACTGCCTAGGGGCCTCCACAGGGTTTAATCCAGCAATGCAACTAAGCCATTGCTGAAAATTTCTGGTTTTAAAAGTGACTATAAATGCAAGCCAAATGTGTACTTTATGGCCCAGGTAGTCTTTTGTTAGCATGGAAGGAGGCTTCTAGTGAAAAGAGCGGGAATGAAATTACTGCAAAACCTGGTAATACATAAAGATTTTATTAACACAGTTTTAATATGGAATTTCCTCTCAGTACAATACCTTCCACTATTAAAACCAATACATCATATGTTATAAACAATTCAAACAAAAAAAATTAACTTCCACATTACATTTATAAAGACTTACTAACTGTATCAGATGATCTCAACTTTTAAACTTGCAGCTTTCCTGAGAAATTTGTCATGGCATGCTGTCTACTGCCAAAATGTAGTTTTTTGTTTCATTCAGATAGAGTTTTGAAAGCATAACATACAGCAATATTAATTTTTAAGGGAAGCTTGGGTTAAAAACTGCTTAGCATACACATGGGGGCTCCCTAAGAATGTGTGAACATATGCCTGCCACCTCCGTGCAATATTCATTGCATATATTTTGAGTGCCAGAACAAGGCCACTGTGATTTACAGAGGTTTCCTTTAGACCTTGAAAAGGAATCCTGCGCTCCGACACTGATACATTCACCCTAGTATCTTAGGTAGAATCTAAAAATGTTGCACAACGTTGTTCCTCTCTTTTGCATATATAGATTAGATAGATAGATAACCTCTAAGCAGTTTAGATAAAAAACAAAAAACAAAAATACAGCAACTTTCAGTAACATTTCTTAAACACAAGGAAACACAACCTAATTGTACATCACAAACAAAGCCAAGCAGGGTACAAAACAACAAAATAAAAATGAATAGTCAGAGTCTAGGATAGGTTGGGTAAACATAAGGTTTTAAGAAGTGCTTAAAGGTCAATACTGTACTCGCTTTGCCTCACAAATTACCCAAGGTGGGGGGCATTTTAGATGCCAGATGATTTCATCTGTTTCTGTATTGTCACCAAGTGACATCCTGCTAATCATGGATGACCCCCAGGGCTCTTCAAAAGATCTTAAAGATTGGCTTGGTCCGTACAAGAGTAGATGGTGTGCTAGGTACCTGGTTCCAAGTTGTTTAGAGCCTTAAGTTCAAGTAATTGACATTTAGCTTGGTAATAAATAGGCAGCAGTACAGATCAATGCTGGTATAATACATGCAACTAAGTACGCTGCCAGTTTCATTCTGCACTAGCTGCAGCCTCTAAACCAGATACAAGGATAGCTCCAACAAGCTGCAAAACATTTGCTTGTTTATTTCCTTCTCACACACCTTGTTGTGTTGTTCCTGAGCCAATCAGAATTTTGCTTTTAATAGGTGAGAGATTATCAGATGTGGCTTGCTCCACTGATAACTTCACCTATGAGCTTCTGCTGTATCTCATGTTGGGTGAGTTGCTGCCACCCCTGTTTCTCAAAGAGACAGTTCCTTATTGGCATAATGGTTTGAATCCAAAGCCTTCCACTCATGAAAAGTTCCTCCATTCATGAAACAGGGCTTAGATCCAAAGGAGGCTTACATTAATCATAGCTGCCAAGTTATCCCTTTTTTAAAGGGATTTTCCCTTATGCTGAATAGGCTTCCTCACGAGAAAAGGGAAAACTTGGCAGCTATGACATTAATAGAAGTACAGAAAGGACATTTTTTGCCAAAACCCCTTTCACACCCCTGGTCTGGGGAGCCCCCATCCCCAACTCCATAGCAGATGGGGGCATAGTGAGCTGCAGGAGGAAGGGGGGTGAGTCCTGAGTGCACCCTGTGAGTTGAGCTCCACTCACAGAACTCTGGGTTCAAGACAATGCAGTTTGGGAGAACGCTGTATTTGTAAAATCCAGCACGCAGTGCCAGCATGTTGATTATATACAGGATGCAATGTGCCTCATGCACATGACGAAGGATCATGTTACATTTTCCTTTCTTTTCCCTTTAGGAATCTCCCTTCGATTCTGGACTGGGTGAAGCTGCAGAAACCAGGCGTCATGGGCGTTAACATAATTACATCAGATTTTGTGGAGCTAGTTGACTTCGCAGCTACCGTAATTGCATTGAATGACCTTCTCCTAGAAGACGACGAATCCTGACAACAGGAGAAGTTTTAATGTGGGAACGGTGTCCAGTCATATCAAGAACTTTCTTTCAAGCTCTCTCTCCACCTATCAGTTTTGCTGTTTCACACAATGCCAAGGCACAAGGCTACGTGTTGATTGGACTGCACAGTCCTCAACAGCATGGCTTCCTTCGTCCCTGTGCTGCATGTATGGCTGCTCTGCCTACATCTGCTGAATTACAGAATGTGATGCCGGCTGGACACTCCAACATCTGTAAATCATTAGCAGGAGCCTCTCTCTAGACTTGCTGAGTTTGTGCATCCTGCATGTTATGAAACCCAGGAGCCCAACTCTAAAGATAATTATTGAACTCTTAAGTACACATTTACCAGACTAGCCAAAAGATTTTGTTCTTGGCGACAACAGTCAGGCATGTGCTCTGCTTTCTTCCTTTCAGCTGTACTGTATATTAAACTACCTCAGTCACTAAAATACAAAGCACAAACAGCGTCTCAATTGCTAAGAGTGATCTTTATGTAAATATAGTACCGTGTATGAGTTTTTAAGAGTTTATTGTAAGGTATAAATGAATCTTTTAAACCTCTTTCTTTCTTTTACTTGAACTCTTAATTTAATATATTAAGAAAATTTGGTAAATTTGGTAAATTAAAACTATTGTATTTTAAAATACAATGATATTTATTTTGTAGCAATTGGAATATCTATGGTGGTATGAAGTACAACAGGAATGTAATAAGTTTGTGGATTTTGTAGGAAATGTTTCCCAGATTGTGTACCACAATCTGGTGGGTGATGAAAGAAGATATAATTGTGCATCTCTCAGCAAGTCTGACCTTGCCTTCCCCAATTAGCCACCTTCTGAGGGAAGTTAATTCTGCTGTGAGTTTTGCACCAGCTGTAGCAGAATATTTCAAATACTCCCCTATGCAGAGTTGGAGCAATTTTTCTACCATTAGGGGAGTTTGTTACATCTTTGCATGAATTGCTTCATTGCCCTGGCCTCCTTCCAGTCAGAAGATGAACCCAGATCAGAAGGTGAAGATGGGTAATCTTTGCTCTTACACTCTCTGAAAGTAACCCTCTTTTGGTGTTAAAATTTTTAAAGTGAAGTTTGGTCATAAGAAGTTGGGGGGCGGGACATGTGAGCACTCATGGACATTTCCTACAGAATCCATATGAGTTTTGCATTCCTATATAATGTGTGTGCAGTTTGGTGGCGGATGACTAAGATCAAAACTACTTTTATGTTGGCAGAAGTTTGCTTATTTTCTTGTTTGTCTCCAAGACAGTATGCAATATATATAGGGTTTCTATGAGCCTTAGGTGGGTCAATGTTGCCCCTCCAATATTTGACTCAAAAGTTTGCTGGTGCTGCTACATCTGCTGCTTTCGTAACCCAATATCTAACATGTAGCAGCTTAATTTATTTTAAGTTTCACATATGAATATGTGATTAGTGTCTCTTTTTGAATTTTGTACTTGATGGGTAAAAACATTTGTGTTGACTTTGATAACTTCCTGTTTGGAAGTTCTTCCCTTTAGGGTTAGATCTATCTGCTGTTATTATATAATTTTAATGGACCTTCAGGGAAAAGCAGATTTGCTGAAAGGAATTTCAGCTTCAGATCTCAGGCTTTCAATGATTGCAAATGATGTCCCCCAAAAATCCAGGTTTCAAATCTGGTGGCTTGAGTTTTCTTTTATGTCCATTCCTCATGCTAGGAACCATTTCAACCTGTGTGAATTAGTTTGAACAGGAAATGAAGGCATTATTTTCCTGCCTTTCTAAAGGGCTTTCACAGGTATATACAGAGCCCGAGTTTCTGTTCATTTTATGAACCTACTTGGAATCACTGGGCTTAATAGTAGTGATTTAAGGTGGACATGTGGTTGTGTTTTCTTTCTTTCTTCATCTCAGCTTATATTTATTTGTACATAATAGTTTGATATAACAAAATGTGGTTGCTGAGCAAACAGTGTAGCAACGAAAACTGGCATGAGGGATTTCCTTTTGAAACTGAAGCATTTGCACAGCAGGACTTTGAAGGTATTTGATGGTTTTGTCACCAGTAAAGAGAAAATAATTGATGGTCAGGGACAAGTGCTTAAGATTTTGAGGTCTATTCCTAATGAGGTCCCATTACCATATGGAGGGGACATACTTGTTGCAAGTCTCAGGGTGAGAGACAAGTTCACACAGGTTCCCTTTGAATAGACAACTCCACACCTGAACTTGTTTATACCATTCAAGAAGTGAATCAGTGGTTGGAAGAGTCAAACACTGATTTGTTTGGAACATGTGACTATATAAGCTCACCTTTCAGTAAAAATGAAGTGACCTGTGAAGGAATCACAGTGGTGTGACTGAAACTGCCTGGAATTTCCTATTTGTGTAGACAGAGGTAGTTGCTGAGAAAAGATTTGATAATGACCTCTGGTTCTTGATCAGGTATGTGGATACTTTGATGTGGAGTTGAAACAGACATGTATGCAGTTGGGTTTGATAGCTGCCTGTATTAAGATGGTGAGTTTGTTCTATTTACTTGGTATTTATTTGAGTTTGTTTTCAGTCCTACCATGGAAGTTTCAGAGCAAAAGTATAATTCAGAGCAAATGAAAATATAAGAGGTATATTTTGATATCTTTGATATGACCAGTTGAACTCTGTCAGAACACCATATGTTAATGCTAGAAGACTCTCAGTGTGGGGCCTCATTAAACTTTTTCACATGATAAAGTCACCACATGGTGATTTTTGTGATGTCTTGTTTTGCACGATCAATATTTCATTTGGTTGCTTCCTCAGTGTTTGGTGAGAGGTGGTACGCTCTGTCCTGGTTCACATGCAGTGTTGATTTTAATATACATGAGCAATCTGATCCTCCTCCACTTCTGTGTTGCACAGCAGAGGAAGCAAAGCAGAATCTGGTGTCAGTGTGAACCTGGGAAAACAAGCCAGACTCTGCCTTGTTTCCTCTCCCAGACAGCAGCAGGGAAGGAACAAAGTCCTTGCATACATTTAAAGCTACCATTTACTTTAAACTATGGTTTGATGTTGTGGGCAAATGCAGTCCCTGAGCAAGTTGGCTTTAATTGGATTAAAGTTAGACCTGGCATGCTAAATATCATGCCTCATTGCATGAAGATGAGTTGCTACATGGAAATCTGTACTTGGTCTGTGTCTGTTTTCTTGAGAAAGGGGGTTATATAACTCGAACAGTTACTGTGAATTTCATTTGCTGTCCTTTTCATTTGAGCTTGGTGTATAATAAAACAAGTCCTCTTGGTGATCAGAAGCATAGCAACTAGACATAAAACAGGAGGCTGTTTTCTGGTTTATGAAGGACCTAATCTATTTGATTCCTCTGGCTTAATAAGTGTCCCTTGAGCATAGTCTGTCCTCCACTCCTTTTCAGAAAGAACATTTAAGGCTGATTTGCACATGCATGGTTGCTTGTACCACAATGGCACAAGTGCAGATTTCCACAACACAGCTTTGTGAATTGGCTCTCTTGTGGAGATGGGGAGGGTATATGATTAAAACCCACCTGAATCTTACTGTGGGTCGCCAACAGCTTTTCAGAGGAAGTTTGCAGAACTAGGACCACTCATGTGGTTTGTAGTATTTATCATTTGCCATTAGAGTCATGCAGAATACATTTAAGAGCAAAGGTATCAAAGGCACAAAAATAAGGCCAAGTATGTCAATCTTATTTCAATTCTTACCAACTTTAGGCTGGGATTTTATTGTGCAATTTAGTGGTTGTGCAGATGAGACCTTGTGATATAAAGGGATTGGATTTTTTTAATGGTTATTTATTCTTCTGTTAATTTATTGTGTAGGCTTCTGTAAATTATTGCATTTGGAATTGTTATGGGCCATATTATGTTGTGAATTGTTATGGACTGCATAAAATGTTGTTTTAATGAATCAGAATAAATATTATACTTTGTCCAGTGCCTAGCACAGTAAGCCCTAGTACTTGGGGCAACTTGATGCATTCCTGCAGCCAGAAATATACAAGGGTGGTGGTGAGAGTTTGGTTGTCTCAATTAGCATGAATATGCTTATCACTATGGTTTTGGCTGACCAAAGCAATGGGTGATCGGACACTTAACAAAAGTGCTCAAATGGTCTTTAATGTCCTGGAACTCCTTTGCAGTCTTGGAAATGTGACAACCATCCAAGTTGCAGGGGTGGAACAGAGAAACAGCTAGAAACATTTTGATTTTGAAGCAGACAGGCAGATCAGGTGGGAAAAAGCTATGAGCCAGCTAAAGGGAAAGCATATTTGTGTGCAGAATCTCTCTCTTTAAGACAGCGTTTCTCAACCACTGTTCCGCGGCACACTAGTGTGCCGCGAGACGCTGGCTGGTGTGCCGCGACGTGCGGCAACGAGAAGGGCGATTTGCATTGTCACGTGCCTGGCGGCCGCCAATGTACAACACTCACCCACCGGACGGCTTGTGAAGCCTTATTACAGGAGATTGCAACCAACACAGCAATTGGCAAGTGTTTCTTACAGTCATAATTATAGTCAATATAGGGCGGCACAGAGTTAAATTTTTAAACTTTTTTAATGGTGGTGTGCCTCGTGATTTTTTTCACGGAACAAGTGTGCTGTGGCCCAAAAAAGGTTGAGAAACACTACTTTAAGAACCCAATGCATGGTTAGCAAATGTGCTGTCTGGTTTTGGAGTCTATTTGCTTCTACTATGCAATGCTGATATGAGAAAGACTCTGTAAGAATTTGTGTTCTATCAGGTTAAAATTTAACAGAAAATATGAGAGATTTTTGTTTGATTTTCACAGTGTAGCCCATGAAATATATCCTTATGGTCCATAAGCAATCTGCAGCTAATACTTTTTGCTACAAAGAAAAGTAATAGAAGAATATCTGAAAAGGTCTATTAGGATGTCAAGTATTTATTATGACTATTTATTTCCTATAAGTACCTGATATCTGACTTTCTGTGAGCTACACACTTTTTTTGTCTGATGTCTTTCTTTAATTGCCTTTGATTCTTTTCCTGAAAAAGTATAGATTTCATTTTTTTCCCCTCTCCAGAATGTTGACTGTTCCAAGTCGACTTGGTTCATTGTACCTTGCGTTTTCTATTTCAAAACTCCTGGGTATTGTAAAGCCAGTATACCTCACTTTATTTCTGTACGTAAAATTTGGGGCTACATCTGTTCCTACAGTTTACTCGGTGTTTTGTTTCTAATTGTGAAATTTCTAACTTTATATGTGTATGTGCACCATGACTGAATACAATGGAATTATTCTGTTAATTGTTCAATTGTAATAAAATTATTTTGATTATTTCTTTCTGTTGTGCAAAGCAATTACAGGAAATGTACAACTTTTCTCCCAACATCTTATAAATGCAGATAACAATAAACAGATGAATTCACATTAGAAAGAAGTTTGTTGTATAGATTGCAAAGTTGTGTGCTATCTAATTCAGGAGTAGCTGACCTTTTTGACCTGGTGGGTGCATTTGCAGGCCAGAGGAAACGTCATGGGCACCACACCCATTCCATAACACTCTCCATCCCAAGTGTTAACCTCCCCACCCCCCACCCCTTGCACTTCATGCGACTATTAGACTTGGTAGGGAATGCCTTCTGTTGTCTAAGGAAGGCTTCTTTCAAGTGTGATTTCAGCAGAGGGAGAAGGGGGGCAGTGGTGCCAGTGGGACAGGACCCTGTGGGATCCAGGGGTGGCTTCTGTGAGCACAAGCCTGCCTGTGGCCCACAGCAGTGATCCCTGATGTCGTAGTTCATTGCCAAGGTTTATTACTGTTGCTTTCATCTAAAAGGTGCTACTTCACCTTCTTGTCTTTCAGCCTGGGAAATTACTCTACCTTTGATTCTAAGTAGAACTTCATTTTGGTAAGGCAGTGTTTCAGAAACTTGGCTCTCCAGCTGTTTTTGGACTACAACTCCTATCATCCCTAGGTAGCAGGATCAGTGGTCAGGGATGATGGGAATTGTAGTCCAAAAACAGCTGGAGACCCATGTTTTGGAAACCCTGCTGTAAAGAATCCTTTGTAAGATTCCTTAATAAAAGCAGGTACATCCAAGTTAGAGAGCATACTGGTCAGGCTTTTTGAGCAAGGGATGGAGGTGTTTGGGGGAGAATAGAATAGATAAGCACTCTGATTCTGGGCTCCTTGTTGCATTATGCTACACTGGAGTACTCTATAGTGGGAATTGTCTGAGATGGAAGAACAACCATCTCAAATAATTCCCACCATAGAGTACTCCAGGGTAAAGGTAAAGGTAAAGGGACCCCTGACCATTAGGTCCAGTCGTGACCAAGTCTGGGGTTGCGTGCTCATCTCGCATTATTGGCCGAGGGAGCCGGCGTATAGCTTCCAGGTCATGTGGCCAGCATGACAAAGCCGCTTCTGGCGAACCAGAGCAGCACACGGAAACACCGTTTACCTTCCCGCTGTAGCGGTCCCTATTTATCTACTTGCACTTTGACGTGCTTTCGAACTGCTAGGTTGGCAGGAGCTGGGACCAAGCAACGGGAGCTCACCCCGACACAGGGATTCGAACCGCCGACCTTCTGATCAGCAAGCCCTAGGCTCTGTGGTTTAACCCACAGCGCCACCTGCGTCCCTCCAGTGTAGCATAATGCAATAAGGAGCCCAGAATCAGAGTGCTTATGTATTGAATTCTCCCCCAGATTGTCTGGTGGAAACCAAAACTGCCACGCTCGCATGATGACTTGCCGTTAGCTGTTGGAAAATGCTGAAGTTAGCTTTGCCGTAATCAAACAAAGCTGCTTCCAGTTTTGTTTGTTTGACGGAGCAGAACTGCTAAGGGGCAAAGTACATAATCAGAGAGTGTAACAAGGACCAGTCCTCCATGGACACATCCTGCCTTTGAAGAGAGCCACCAGGTGAAAAGGAAAGCATGACTTTTGCACCGCTTTTGACCTTTCCGGGTATTCTGCATGAACGCACTGAGACATAGGGTTCAGCACCTTCAACAGTTCTGTAGAGGAACACCTGCTGAAAATTTACCCTTCTGCAGAGCTATTAAATGTGCAGAGCCCTGCCCTATCTCTCTGATCGTGTAGGAAACTCGCAAAGGTCAAAAGTAGTGCAAAAGTCACACTGCTTATGACTTTATGCAGATCCCTATGCAAAATTAAGAGTGGCTGCATTTTCAGCTTGGTGATTCCTTTACCAGTTTCCAGACTTGCTGACCAATATTTCTGGTCATGTGGTCAAAGGAGTCTTGATTTGGATTTTGTCCCAGAAGCATGTCTTTGTCTAAATAGGCCTACATTTATAGGCAGTTACCTTTGGGAAGCTAAGAAACCGTTATGGGAAAATCTGGTAAAGATTACCCCTCCCCCAACAAAAGACTAAACACCCCACAATAAATAAAACAAAGGGGAAAAAGCAGGCCAACCCTCATAGCAACCATGGGCGTAGGCAGGGGGGCAGGAGGGGGCAGTTACCCCCCCCTAGAAGCAGGGCCGCTGGCCAGCCTGCCCTGCTGCCCGCCCGGTGCCGTCTCCCTTCTCCCTGGCTGGCTGTGGGGCGGGTGGAGGGAAAGCCCCAGAGCCACGCAAAGCGTTTGGCTGGCTTTCCCTCCGCCCGCCCCACAGCCAGCAAGGGAGAAGGGAGACATCCCTTCTAGCCGGCTGGCTGTGGGGCAGGCGGAGGGAAAGCCAGGCAACCGCTTTGCACGGCTCTGGGGCTTTCCCTCCACCCGCCCCGGCGATCGCAGAGGGGGAGGAGAGGATTGGAGCAGCCTGATTTCGGGCTGATCCTGGCGCCCCCTCGCCCCTGCCGATTGCGGAGGGGGAGGAGGGAGTCGGAGCAGCCCGATTTCGGGATGATCCTGGCGCCCCCTCCTCCCCCTCCACGATCGCCGGGGCGGGTGGAGGGAAAGCTGGCAAGGGAGAAGGGAGCTTTCCTTGCCCCACTGTGGCCCCTCCCCCGCCCCTTGGCCCCACCCCTTGCCCCCCTAATTTTCATCCTGGCTACGCCCCTGCTAGCAACAGCAGAAACCCACTCATTTTTAAAATAAAAATTGTGAGGGGACCAGTATGGGGATGGAAAATTGTGAGGCCACCACAGCATTATATCTCTAGCATATTATTATTATTATTATTATTATTATTATTATTATTATTATTAAAGGTTATCCAGTTATTTTTGTCTAGAGAAAGGCATTTAAGAAAAAGAGTTAAGCTTCATTACAGAGCAGCCCAAAGTACTTTGGTTTGTGCAACAGCTCATTAATTTACCTTGTGGAAAGGCTTTTTGGCAATGTGATAAGCCTCATGGTTGCTGCTTCAAGACAGCCACATTCCTGAGTGGCACATGGCAGAGAATTTGCCTCTTATGAAATACTCATCACAGAGCCCTTGGCTGGGGATGGAAAATGCTCTCTTAATGCCTTTTGAAGGAAAGCCAGCTGGGGCCGTGGAGTGTTTGCCAGCAGGTCTTGTTGCACATACTTTATTCTTAAGGTAAGCAGCGCATATGAAACCTGTAGAGTTAAGTAAATGTTGGTTACTAATTTAGCATTCCAGCCACATTCAGTTGGAAACAAGGTCAATCATTCACTCAAGGCAGGAGGTCTCTGTTAACTGGAATTGGGGGGGGGGACAACAATCTGAAGTGTACTTGCCTTTGTTGGAGCTGGAAAAAAGGGTGTTCATCCTCTCAAACCAACGTTTCAGATTAATCCACTAGATGAAGTCCAAAGTACTGTTCAAAAAAGTAAAGCAAACAAGTGGATTAAAATACCTGAACTAGAGTAGCCATATTATTACTACTATTTGCTATTTTAGTTTCATAAGAGGAGGTTTTACCTAATCCTTAGCAATAGCAATATTTGGCTGCACTATTTGGAACAGTTTAGGAGAATGTTCAGTATTTCTTAAGCCAGCAATTGGAATGTCTAAATCAGAATTTGCAAACACCTTGACTGGTTAGGGGGTACCTATGCACCCCTTGTTTTGCTGCATGCCACATAGGAAGGAGCCACAGGAAGCTATGTGAAATAAGCCACATTCGTAGAATCGTAGAATTGTAGAGTTCGAAGGCTCATCTAGTCAACCGCCTGCAATGCAGGAATCTTTTGCCCAATGCTTGAACCCACAACCATGAGATTAAGAGTCTTGTGCTCTACTGGCTGCCCAGGTGAGACCTATATGGCTTTTATTGTATGCTGCACTGGTAATCTGCTTCAAAGGTGGGGTATTATATAAAATATCTCTTTTACCCCCCAAAAAATTAGCATGTTCAAATATTACAATGAGAATTGGGTGGCGCTGTGGTTAAACCACTGAGCCTAGGGCTTGCTGATCAGAAGGTCGGCGGTTCGAATCCCTGTGACGGGGTGAGCTCCCGTTGCTCGGTCCCAGCTCCTGCCCACCTAGCAGTTCGAAAGCACGTCAAAATGCAAGTAGATAAATAGGAACCGCTACAGCGGGAAGGTAAACGGCGTTTCCATGTGCTGCTCTGGTTTGCCAGAAGCGGCTTTGTCATGCTGGCCACATGACCTGGAAGCTATACGCCGGCTCCCTTGGCCAGTAAAGCGAGATGAGCGCCGCAACCCCAGAGTCGGTCACGACTGGACCTAATGGTCAGGGGTCCCTTTACCTTTACCTTTATTACTTAAAATTCCAAAGTTTAGCATTGCATTTTAGTGTATAAAATTGCACATATATATGTGTGTGTTTCTTTAAAAGCTCCTTTTGGATACAGTGGCCTTATAAACTTGCTTCCAAGCATGTTGGGGCACAGTCCTCATAGGATCATCTCCTCTGCAAGCCAATTACAATGCACCACAGACACAGTCTTAACCCAGCTGCCTTTCCTTCCAATGCACCTTGCCAAGAAGAAGGAGGCTTCATGCGCAGATCAGATACTTGCTTTTGGTTCATACTGTCTTTCTTTTAGAAAGAAATATTGTGAAATAGTATTGTTCAGTTATAGGTAAGGATGCTACATAATGGAAATTAGTCATTTAAAAAGCAGAGAGCTGGCGAGCAAGCCCTAAGGGTACATTACTGTCTGGTTCAACCCTGAATCAGAAGGTAAAATCCCAAGATAAAAGCATGTAGATGACAAAGTCTCACGTCAGACACTAACCTTGGCCACACACCAATGCTATCTCATTCAGGGCGCACCTTTGCTAGAATGAGACAGGAAGTGGGCAGGGTTGGTATACAAAGAAGTTGTCTGGTGCCAGGCCTGAAATGAGTCATGTGCTATCAGGAGATCTTGAGCATGATTGCTAGGATCCAGGAACAGGAGGGTTATTGCCTCCTTGGTACCTGAAATGCCCTAAGGCTCTGATTCTGCATGTCATGTTAAAAATGTGTCTTTACATTTAACAAGTGTGGTTTTTATGGTGGTGTTTTGATGCAAATAGCACCAGCTGGAGAAACTGATAATTATTAAGATCACAGCAGGAGCAATTGAACCCTTCCTTGGGAAAATCCCTCCCATAAAGCTCAAATTTGCATTGCTAGGAAATTCCTGACTGGTTTGGATCCCAGCAGCAATTAGCTCCCACTGAAATCACTGGGTCTTAAAGTCACGATTCACTTTTCACACCGATTTCATTGGCACCCCTTGGGCTAGATTCAATCCATTGGTGCCAGGAAAGAGTTAAATCCCCACTCCACAGCTGCTGTGATCCCAATAATGATGTGCGCACCCACAGCTTGTGTGATTTGCGGTTTTATAAAGCTACAAGTTAGACACAGATTTAATATCACATCCAGGTGAGCCCTCAAGTGTATACATTTAAATACAGTAGAAGTTAACATCCACTGACAGAAACAGGAATTTTAAATGCCCTCCCCCCATATTACAATTTCCAACTAAATAAAGAGTGGCTAGACCTTGGTTTTGTAGTCTGACACTTTCTCAAGGCATTATTATTGCAAAGTCTGATATCATCGCATTCCTTATTTTCAAAAAAGGTATCCCATTCTTAATATTTTGAGGTCAGATGGTCACCACAGCATTCTTTTCCTTATTAGCTTGCCTCTTCTGGGAAAACTAGATTCTCGGTTACAATTTTTTAAATATAAAAATGTGGTTCAAAATGTGGAAAGCTCCCTTCTTAAAACAACTGTGCCTTTGTCTAAAAGATTACAACAAAGCAACATTTTAGCTCAGGCTGGTGTGTTTGCTGATTAAGGCACATGTGATACAGTAAGCTAAAGTGGCTGGGGCCATGTGGGAGATTTTCAAAAAGAGGGTGAACATCCGCTTGGAGAATTATGTATTGCTGGACTCTCCACAGATCCAAAGCTAAGAGGGAAAAGATTTCTTGCTTGTTTTGACAGGAAGGAGGGGGGAAATATATGCTCCAAATTACAAGTCTCACAGCATCAGCTCAATTGTTCGTTTTGGTCCATCTTGCTCCCAGCACTTGATTAGTCATGGCTGCTACAGAGGTCAGGTGTAACAGCACTGGAACTGGGTACTCAAGTCCATCTCAACCACTTCTGCCTTTAGCGGTCTATGGTCTAATCACTGAACCATAAGCGCAATGGGAATCAAATTCTCCCAGTGCGGCTTACATGTCTGTTGCAGATAGTTCAACATGGCCTCTCACAAGGTGCCATGTGCTTGGTGGCTCAAACATGAGTTGGCCCATAAACCAAAAGTTTTAAAATATAGCATGCTATTTTATACAACTCCAAATAATATCTGTATTTTTCCTTCTTTTGTTGTTCTTCACAATTATTCGCCTCCAGGAGATGTAAGGTGGGAAAGGCCTGTTAAACGACTTACAACAAAGAATATATTGCCATAACAAAGCATTCTAAACATACAGAAGGGGCTGCCCTAAGAGTACACCAGAATATTGGCTGATATTGCTTAGTGCTGTCTACACTGATTGGCAGCAGTTTTTCTGGGTTCTATGCAGGACTCTGGAAAAGGGATCGAACATGGGACCTTCTGTGCCCTTTCTTGACCACCCTTAAGAAACTGAATTTGATAAAGCATTGCTGCAGGATAATTAATGAACAGCAGCTCTACAATGCTCTGGGCATGACCACAGTTGATGCCTTTTTCTCTTCTCTTTCCATTGATTTCCCTTGTTTCCACCAGGAAGCACAGCTCTGATATTGTCAATGCGCTGTCACACCAGTCCCTGGTTAAATGGGCCTTAATAATAATAATAATAATAATAATAATAATAATAATAATAATAATACCCCGCCCATCTGGCTGGGTTTCCCCAGCCACTCTGGACAGCTCCCAACAGAATATTAAAAACACGATAAAACATCACACATTAAAAACGTCCCTAAACAGGGCTGCCTTCAGATGTCTTCTAAAAGTCAGATAGTTGTTTATTTCCTTGACATCTGATGGGAGGGTGTTCCACAAGGCAGGTGCCACTACCAAGAAGGCCCTATGCCTGTTTCCCTGTAACCTCACTTCTCACAGTGAGGGAACCAACAGAAGGCCCTTGGTGCTGGACCTCAGTATCTGGGCAGAACGATGTGGGTGGAGACGCTTCTTCAGTTATACCAGGCTTTAGGGCTTTAAAGGTCAGCACCAACACTTTGAATTGTGCCTGGAAACCCCACCACAATCCAGGACCTTGTAACACCCCCGTGTTATTGCAAGGCACTTGGAAACACAAATCAACTTGAAGTGGATGGGGAAGAGTTGAGCCCTACCTGTGCCAGTTTGTTTCTAAAGTTGAGAAGGAATTGGAGGTTGCCCAGCAGCGGAAAACTTTTCACCCACTCCTATTTCTTGATACATTCATAATATATGTTAAAGTCTTGATGCAACAGAAAACCATATGGCACACAGACAATATACACAATGGCTCTAAGCTTTTATCTTTTCATCTAAATGTAGGCTTATGTCATCACTAAACAGGTTCTCTGAATTCTGGACTGGATTAACAAGGAAACAGGTTGTTTATTGAATTGTGGTGCCTTACAGGCATGATTTACTGCACCCAAACTGTTCCAATTTAAAAATAGCATCTAGAATATTGTGCCTCTAGAAGGAAGGGCATTAACATTTGGGATGTGCTTTGTATGGTGTTCAGGCTTACATGAATTTCAAACTGCAAGAAGAATTCTGGCCCAAACTTGAGCAAAGTCTTTCCTGGATCCTACCTAATACCCAAGGTTCTCTTGTTAGGACTGTTTCACACAAGACTTTTTTTTCTGGTGTTGATATAAGCTCACAGTTGGAACACCATGTAAACATGGTTTCCATACTGTCTGATGGTTATACAATGATGCATGAAGTATTTAAAGTTTGGTTCTCTTAAACCCAACAACGACAACAGCAATTAATTTATATGCTTCCTATCTGACTGGCTTTCCCCAGCCACTCTGGGTGGCTTCCAACAGATAAAAAAACGTAATAAAATATCAAACATTTAAAAAACTCCCCTAACTAGAGCATGTACCACTCTTGAATGATCCTTGAACATCTGAACATTCCTGACATAGTTAGAATGAACAGCAGGCATCTGTTTTGAAACTCCATTAGATGGTTCTATGAGGATTTTATTAGCATTATTTATCACCATTCTTCTGCCTACTAGTAACCTCGTGTTTGTTTAAAACTGGGAAAGCAGACACAAGGATACAATCAGGCAGCAACCTCAGACATATAACAAAAGCCCTTTCGAAGCTAAAAATAGCTACTCAGAGGCTCTGGGGGGGATTTTAGCACAGGTTTACAATTTATTTATTTTTTTGTTTTACCTCATTTGGTCATGCAAAATAGAATCCAGAGGGCTTTGGGGATTCAGCTCAATGGAGGTGGAGTCTCTCCGGGATGAAAGGGGATTCTTCTTATGCTGTAGATACATTGCTAAATATGGCTTGCATTAATAACAAATGAATCAGTCCACTGGCAGAGCTGAGAAAATTTCTCCAGCATATCCTAAGACATGTGGCAACAACATTAATACTGCGTGCAACTGGGTAAGCAAGATCACTGTTTTATACCAGCAAGAATTACGTAGATTGGAGATGAGATTTGTCAAGCTGCTTTTTCAATCTCTCCTTAAAATGGTTGCAGCTAAAATAAAACAAAAAAGCCCAGAAAGTTACACTTCTGATATGAACTTTTGCCAGGTTTTTCTTTTTTACTCTATTGCATTATTTTATCTCAGAATGCACAATTATGCAAATACGAGCTGAAGTAAACAAAACCTCAACCGACAGATTGTAAATAATTGTGGAAGGCAAGAGGAGGTGTTTTCAGCAATGCCAAAAAGACAATCTGTTAAGCAAAATGAGGAATCGGGAGTATCAGCACATGATAAATGTGAGGGGCAAGGGGTATCGAGAAGCCCCTCCCCTCCTGAGTTCCAGCCCAGCCCAGAGCACGACTGAGAGCAGGGAGAGCTCCAGCTCCAGTGGGGAAACAGGAAGTGGGATCCAGGGCTCTGGCAAGGTAGAAGAGCCAGCATCCCAGGTGGGACAGGAAGGAGGAAAGAGGGGGGGCAGACCCATCCCCCCAACTCCGGAACTTCGCAGAAAGCGTCGGGGGAAGAGGATGGGGCTCCCCAAGTTGTTATGCTGGCGCAAGACGCGCCAAAAGCCATTCGGAGGTTCTGATGAAAGCTGAAAAGATGTGTCTCTGTAAATAGCTCTACCTTTAGCACTGTAAATACGCAGCACCAATAAAAAGATAAAATGCAGAGCGGTGGAGAGTCGTTACTCTGAAGTAGTCCCATCCGACCACTGTGACAATAAAGAATTGAAGGGAACTCAGAGAGAGGGTTGAGTGGTTGTTGGGGCCTGTGGATCTCCCTCTCCAGGGGCAGAGAGGGAGATTTGTTTGTGGAGGAGATTTATCATGCATCCTGGAGATGCCTTGGTGTGGTGGCAAGCTCTCTCAATGTCCTGCAACACCACCTGTATTGAAGGCCAGAAACATAGTTCTCTGGCAGCGTGTCATGGGCCGCCTCATTTGCCCAACATACACACCCAAACTGGCCATAAAACCACACCAGCCCTGGAGCAATGCAGGCAATGGGGGGGGGGGAGAGAGATTTTAAAACCAGACAATGGCAAGGAAAAGTTGCTTCCTCCCACCTTCCACAAGTCAGAAGTGCTTAGGTTTCTTCACTATGGATTTCCCCCACTGCTTTATGATCACTCTGTATTGACCCTGTCCAATGGAGCTTATCCTGGATAAGAGTTTTGAGGCAACCTTCCGCTAAACAGATTTCTTAGGGAATAAGTTCGTAGCAGCAGCAGCAGCAGCATGGGATATGCTTCTGAATAAACACACATAGGTTGCACTGATAGTCTAGATGAAATCTGAGAATGAAGATGCAAAGAGGAATGTGTTTGTCATGTCCAAGTCATCTCTGTCCTGGAGAAATGAAACCATGAGCCTGTGAAGGTGGCTTCCATACGATGCGAAACCAGACACCCCGTGTTCTTCTTTTGCCTGGCTTTCCTAGCCAGCTGGATTCAATAAGTAAGTCCGTATGATGCTTACTAATTTATATGTGAGGATTTGTCTTCAGGAACACAGAACCAGGAACAGAAGAGAGAAAGAAATAGGACTATTCTGCTTTAGTGACAGAGAAATGGTTTAAGCTGCAAGCCTAAACTCTCTCGCTAGGAAGGAAAAGCAGGTTAGGCTGAGACATCCAAGACTTCGCCCAAGACTTCACAGAAAATTTCATACCTCAACAAGGTTTTGAACATGAATTTCCAAAATCTAGCAGTCTAGTTACTGCACTTCCTGGTTCTAAACATTTAGTTCTTCATTTTTGTGTGTGTTTCTGATGCCCACAAGGCCAATGTATGAATGAATGTATGGATCTCTCTACCGGTATTTCTGAGAGATGTAAGATATACATGTCCTGAATCATGGGTCCATTTTCTCATTTTTGCAGGTTGTGTGTGTGCGTGTGTGTGTGCGCGCACACACACACACACACAGTGCACTGTACTTAAATTGCTCACTTATGGACACATTGTTCCCTTAACTTCCACATTTTTGTACATTTTCCAGTGCGTTTTCTTCTAAAACAACAATTTTTGGTACACATTTTTAAAAAACTATATCTATACATTTTTTGAACCAAAAGTGCATTGCAGAATTTGGAGACAGGCGTAATCTTAATGGCAGCTGCATTCTGATCTGCATATAAAACAAGAACTGGCAAGTTAGACCAGTTCATTTTAAAATGTGGACTGAACAAATTTCTGTATCCCTAGATGAATGCCAGCTGTTAGATACCTTATTATATCATTTGTTGAAAGCCACTGAGCAAAGTGAACTCCGGAAATATTCACAAGAAGCGCTAAGGATGCTTTTGGAATGTACCAAATACCGTTGATGTGGCTTCGAGTACTGAAAAGTAGGATAAAACTGAAAGCATCTTTTAGTTAACAAAGATTCTTCATTCCAGTTGAAAAAGTCTAGCCAGTAGAAAAAGTAATTAAGTTGTCTCTTTGAAAAAGGTCTCAGAATTTGTCTCTGTATGTTCTGTTCAGTAAAAATGCTTAAAATAAGTCTCTGGACCAAACTGGCTTCTGTAGCTGAAGTGCCAGAAGTAGAAATGGGCCCTGGGGGATACTAAGAATATACTTATGAGATTTACACTGACGGTTAAAATATTTATTTATTTTGACTGCGCACTACAAGATAAACACGTTACATAGTTGGCACAGGGCTGTAGTGCAGTTGTCATGATGCCAGGTTTCCATATATCCCTTTTCACCCAGGTAAGAAAATGTTAGGAGTAGTATTTACAGGTACATCCGGGCTTGCAAGGTATATGGAAGTTCACCATCCATTTGCAGAAATAGATGGAGAACTGCTATAGTTTTAATGGGAAGTTTGCCTGGGCAAATTTGTAAAAAGGTCCTGTGTTGACCTTTGGAATCCCACTCTATGTCACTGCTGATCCTAGGAATGCCTCATTACAAAAATCCCGTCAGAGAGGACAGCTTGTGGGCAGGTGCTTTGATACAGAATACAGCAGCCTCAAATGTTATACTTGGAAGCTTCTCATGAAAGAAGGGCTTGCAACCCAAAGATGGGGCTGTGTTCTATGTGTTCTATAACAACTACCTAGTTTGGTTTCCATTGACTTTTTAAAAAAAGTATAGTAAAGGTAAAGGTACCCCTGACTGTTAGGTCCAGTCGTGGACGACTCTGGGGTTGTGCTCTCATCGCACTCTATAGGCCGACAGCTTCCGGGTCATATGGCCAGCATGACTAAGCCGCTTCTGGCGAACCAGAGCAGCGCACAGAAACACCGTTTACCTTCCTGCCGGAGTGGTACCTAAGGTATTTATCTACTTGCACTTTGACGTGCTTTCGAACTGCTAGGTGGGCAGGAGCTGGGACCAAACAACGGGAGCTCACCCCATCGTAGGGATTCGAACTGCTGACCTTCTGATCAGCAAGCCCTAGGCTCTGTGGTTTAGACCACAGCGCCACCCGCTTCCCAATAAAAAAGTATAGTACTACCACCTAAAATGAATCTTCAGCTTTACTGACATAGTGTTTCTCTTTCCTGTTGTTCTCTACCTCAAGGAACCCATGTGTCTCACTTTAGACTGGAGACAGGTCTAGAGAACTGCTAGATTTTGGATCTTTAGAAGTAGGGGCTCAACCATTGTGTGTTTCTTCATGCTAGGATCCCAAACTGTGACCTGAAACCTACATAGTCCAAAGAGAGCCAATTTATGGCAAACCTGGGCTCTCCAGGTGTTGAACTCCAACTCAAACCATCCCTGGCTGTAGGCCATGCTGACTGATGGGAGTTGGAGCTCATTGGGAGGTTCCTCATTCCAGGCCTAAAATTATTAAGTCTATGGCTTCTTCCTGCACTCAGTCTTAAGGCTGACTTCAGTGTAGCTGTTATGGCCTTAACATTATGACACAATTTTTCTCTTCCTTCCCCCACACCTTGTGTAATATCCAGCCAAATGAAGAGTCCTGGAGAACTCGAAATCTTGCTCACTATTTTGTGGCTTTTCAGTCAGCTACTAATGGTATTGCCCTATTGTGGATTTTGGAACTTTTCTTATGAGCCAACGGAGTTATCTTTGCTTTCAGAAAAAACTACAGAGAGTTCTATTCTGAATGTGTGTGTGCGCGTGTGTGCATGTTGGACTGTTTGCTTATGACTTTTGCAAAGAGGAGGAAAACTCTCCATTCAGATTCATGTTGTGGGAGTCTCAGAACCTGGTAACCATTTCACCATTGGCTAGAGCTGTGAACATAATTCATGAGGGCTTCCATTCAGTCTTCTGAGTGGCACCACTGGCATTCCTAGCTGTCTGGAGATACACTTAGGCAGTCTTCCTCTCTGAAGCTCAGCCATGCCCACGCATTGAGATGCTATGAGACAATGCCTGGTTTCAGATCTGGAATGTTTTAAGCATGCCTACCCACCCACTCCCACTCCAGACTTGTTTGGAGAAAGCACTTGTAGACCAAAGGGCCATTCCACGCCTCTGATAAGCATGCAAGCTAATTGTTTCTGGCTAAAATATTCATGAGGTGGAATGCACCTTCTTTCCAACGGCTGATGATGATAATAAAAAAAGAGTTGTGCTGCGAGCATTGTTGGATGAAGGAATAGTGTTGCAAGGCTGTGCATAGCCTAGAACGCTTAGGAGAGAGCAGTTTCCATGCTCTTTTATACCAACACTGAAGAGGCTTTAAAATATTTATTAATAGCACACTGGATCCGGCTTGCAAAAACCTCCCAGAGTTGAATGCCTTATTCATCCACATGCAATGTCCCGCGAAGCTGAAGCTCAGCACTTTTAAACCACAGTTCCTATTTTGAAGGAGTCCACTGGAAAGAGTCTTCTTTTTCCTTTTCTTTTTGGTCTTCTCCTCCCTGTTGAGAGAAGTGATAAAGTCAGCAATATTCCCTGGAGGCTGTCAGGGACATTTGGCATGAGTCCAGAGATGAGAGCAGCAGGCGAGGGTCTGGTCTTCTCGGATGAGAAGTGCTGAAAGTAATACGGTAGTGGCAGGAACAATGCAGTAAGGAAGGGGCAAGGATGGCCAGGGCATGCATCTCTCTCTCTCTCTCTCTCTCTCTCTCTCTCTCTCTCTCTCTCTCTCTCTCTCTCTCTCTCTCTCTCTCCACCACGTGAGATTGCCCATAGTCAGAGTACAAGGAGAAGGACTGTCACTTAGTGATAGAGCAATATGCCTTGCAGCCCAAAGGTCCTAGGTTCAGTCCAGGTAGAGTCACGGCTAGTCAGCTGGTAATACTGAGATTCATCAACCAATGAGCTGACTTGGTGTTTATTATTTACTTATTTATTACTATTCGATTCCACCTTTCTTTCAAAGGAGCTGAAGGGTGATGTGCATGGTTTTCCTTCTCCCAATTTTATCCTCACAACAACTGTGACGTAGGTTCAGCTAAGGGATGCTGATTCATCCCAAGGTTGCCCTGTAAGCTTCATGGCTGCATGGGGATTCTAACCCGAGTCTCCTAAGTCCTAATTCAACACTTTAACCATTACACTACACTGGTATATAAGGCAGCTTCCTAGGTTTCCGTGCATGTTTTTGCATGCAGGACATCCCAGGTTTAATTCCTGGGACCTTCCGTTAGAAGCATCATCTAGGAAGCATTGGGAAAGGCTTCTGAACAACCTTTGCCAACCAGAGTAGACCAAACCAAGGCAGATGGAATGATAATCAGACCTAGTATAAAGCAGTTTCTTATGTATTGGAACCAGCTCTTTCCCCTGGGCTCCTCTCTGTGTCATTTGTCTACAGGTTAGATTAGAACTAGTGTAGCCTTTCTTCAAATCAGTAATTTCTTCTGAGCTGGAGCACACAATTGTGCTGTGTGACCATTTGTTTGTGTGTTCCAAGAAATCAGTATATGAAATAAGCAGGAAAGTCCTCCGTACTCCAAACACCCACTGCTAGAGCTGTTTGCCAATCACATCTCCTAACAATTTATTGCTCAACCTCACTTCTTTTCTGAAGTATCTCTACCTGAAGTGGGACTGCATAATTAGACCCCTGCTGATTCAGAGAAGCAGCCACATTGCCTGCCCTCAGAGGGAATTCCTAGTTGTACTCTGCATAAATCACTGTGGTGACCTTGCTTCCTCCTAATCAGGATGCTTAGGCAGAGCAAGGATTCACACAGAATAATCCTTACTCTTGCACAATCTGACAGCAAATTTCTATGCTATCTTCTCAGAAGGAAATCCCAATGAGATTTGTGCATGCTTGGCATTCCAACCTCAAAGTAAATATGGGTGGAATTCAATGTCTCACTATGGTGTGTACATCACATAAGCACAACCTCTACAGCTTGCCAGCTGAAACAATCCCCCCCCACCATCCCCTGTGTGCTGTTCTGGGGGATCTCCCAATACCCACAGAGCCAATTGGGTGGGGATGCAAGGAAAGGAGCTGTGGAAGCCCCGTTGTGCAAGCAGAAACCATCACACAGGGCTTCCACGAATGGGACTTGTTAGATGAATCCCACCCCATGGATGGAAGCCAACGCTAGTCCTACTCAGAGTAGACCCACAGAAATTAATGGACATGGAGAACTTTAGCCCATTAATTTCAATAGGTTGAAATAAATAAATAAATAAAACCTAGTTGAATACGTGTGTGTGTGTGTGTGTGTTTCTGTGTGTGTCTGTCTGTCTGTGTGTGTGTGTGTGTTCGTGTCCGTGTCCCACAACAAAACATTGCAGGCTGAGGTGCTTCTGTTTATGGTTCCAACTACCCCAGCCCATTCTCCTTCGGCAGTCATAGTCATAGCTGCCAAGTTTTCCCTTTTCTCGCATGGAAGCCTATTCAGCATAAAAGAAAATCTCTTTTAAAAAGGTTACAGGTAGGTAGCCGTGTTGGTCTGAGTCGAAGCAAAATAAAAAAATTCCTTCAGTAGCACCTTAAAGACCAACTAAGTTTATATTTTGGTATGAGCTTTCGTGTGCATGCACACTTCTTCAGATACACACTTCTTCAGATTGTTGTTGTTTAGTCGTTTAGTCGTGTCCGACTCTTCGTGACCCCATGGACCATAGCACGCCAGGCACTCCTGTCTTGCACTGCCTCCCGCAGTTTGGTCAAACTCATGTTCGTAGCTTCATCCCTTTAAAAAGGGATAACTTGGCAGCTATGGTCATAGTGCACCTTCCCTACTGCATACCCAATAAGCATATTCAGTTTTCATGGGCTGTTTCACAGGATGAAAGTGATGACCAGACACGTTGAAATCTTGGATTTCCCCATTGATTTCTATGGGCTGCTCTCTCTCCCATCCCTGGGGACAAATCCTCATTTGCTCCATTCACTCCTCCACATCATTTTCCATAGCCACCCTCTTAGTCAACATTCCATGGGCACTGAGCATGCTCAGTCCACACTGGTCTGTTGGGGGTAGGATTCCCCCCAAAGCTTTTTGGATATACTCAAATCTTGGGGGTATCCCAAGTCTTCTGATACCTCCTGTGTTCATGTGGTGCCATTTTGGCTGTCTTATTCTCTTCTCTCAATCTCCTCTTTGCAGAACTGGGCAACGAACAGTTGATTCCTCAGAGAGGCCAGGGTGAGCAGCAGACCTCTGCATGCTGCTGAGGAAACTGCATGCTTTGGGTGACTTCCAGGAAGCATCTGCCACAGTGATCTGACCAGGGTCCTAATTTTGGAGATTCATTCCCCGTGTCTGCTGTCATGGGATTGTTGTCTATCACATGATGGTATATGTTTTCATTCCACAGTGGGAAATGGACGAAGACAGGATGTTTGTGTTACTGTGTTTCCTGAAGTGGGACTACTGTCCTTTGTTCTCTCTCTTTGTTGCCTGATGCTAGAGAGAGAGAGGTAGCCATTTTGCAGTGCTCCGTGTGTGTTTATATGTAAATAAAAGTAGATTAGCCAAATGCTGAGTTGCTGAGGTCTGTTATGCAATTGCACAAAACCTGTGGATCTGTAAATGTGCTGATGTTTCTTGGCATTAGTCGCTGTGATGTTCGGGCTGAAGAAAGCTCTTGAAGCTCCGAAACGATGGACCAGGAGGGAGGGAACATGCCAGTCAGACATGTATCTCTGCCAGGGTCCTACTTGAGAGTAGGAGATCCTAACACCTAACACACTCTGCCTTGCCTGTTGTGATCCCATGTATCATATCTTGACTCTACTGGACATGACCCTGCCCTGCCAGTTAGTGCCAGTGCTGGAAAACAGACTCTCCAGGGTTCTCCAGCTGATTTAGGGCAGGACATAAACATGCAGTCTTGAACCTTTATTAGTATACAAAATAAAGAATGCAAAACACATTCATGTTATTAATTACACTGTAGACATTACAATCCAGACATCTACTGCTTGAAGGGGTTTTCAAAAGAATTATAAGCATACCATATGTTTATCTCCAAACACTGATAAAAGTTAGTGAAACTTTTCTGGGTTTTTCCCCATTTAACATTTGGCCAAGGACAGGATAAATGGGCTAATTCTTTTTGAAAATTAAGGTAGCTGCAGCCAGCAAATCAGATATATCAATGAATAATGCACAGGTTTGGCACATAGCTGTTTATGAAGCTTTTGGGATTGCTAATGAATTACTGTTTATTATAGTGATCTATTCCTCATACACAAACTGAAAAGAAGATTGAAACTGGCCTTGGTGTTAATTCCAATAAAGCTTCAGAATTTCAGGGAACACTGCCTTTAAAAATCCCCTAGGAAGAAAGATCAGAAATGATGGAGCTCCACATTTTAGGGACAAAGGAAGTTCCTTATTTTATGCCAGACCATTGGTCCATCTAACCTGGTATTCTTTACACTGACTGGCAATGGCTCCAGGGTTTCAGGCAGGAGACACTCACAATCTTATCTGGAGATGCTAGGGATTGAACCTGTGAACTTCTGCAAGGAAAGCAAATTGTCTACCACTGAGCAATGGCCCTACCCCACATCCTTAAAATGGCAGGAAAACGTCCAAACTGTGATATTGGGCCTTCCTACACTGATCCAATGCCTTAGGCTGTGGTTCCTGTACTTAACAGACCTTCCGGAGCCATAAGAAATGCTTTGGAGTAGATTAGGAGAGTGGATTAAACTTTGAGGGCCTGAGAAAGGGCATGTTATTCAGGGGAGTACACGCATTAGTCTCCTCTGTATAATCTTGTTTTACGTACCAAATGCTTGACTTGGAGCCAAGCTTCAGCCACCTAAATGCCTTCCATGTTTCACATGCAGTAGTTTTCTTTTAGCTGCACAGATCAATCCAAAGTAAAACTATTTTCCTCAAGGGAAAGTTAGATACGAATGGAAATAATTCTGAAGGCAGTAACATTGTCATTTATCACTGAAATAATGACTTTACATTTTAAAAAAAGGAAAAAGGCAAGAAGAAGTTTCTCACTGCATTGCTGGTAAAACTCCAGCAACAAAAGAAAATACATTGGCCTTAAATGTGCAGAATTTGGAATTGAAAAGAAAGAGCAAGTATAACTCATAGGAATGTACTATATTTAAATACAAGGATGTGTCATTTGTTAATCAGTATGTTCTGGGGATTTAAAAGTCAAGTTTAGCTTTATTTTCTGCTTTCAAATCTAGGCTGTGAGTCAAGAAAAGCATACCTTATATACGTCTGCTTTCCCACTCCCCCCCCTTGAAATGGAGCCCCATGCGTACCCACACATTGCACATGGCTTTTGAAATGGGGCGGAATGATTTCCAAAGCAGCTTGCAATGCAACGTGGAAGGGCAACTTTCGGGGGGGGGGGGAATACATCAGAAGCTGCAGCATGTGAACCCAAGTTATTCCCTGCACACGAAGAGGCTCGCTGGAGTGGACACAAATCCTAAACTGCACCACTGCAGTTCCTCTGTTCACAGACAGGAAAGGGTGAGAGGAAATAAAAAGAAAATAAAAGAGCAAATTCAAAATGTGGGAAAGAGAGCACAAAATGCAACATGCCCAATGCTTTTCAGCGTATCTTCTTTTTCAGGGAAAAATAGATTTTTCCTTCACTTCTTTCAGTGATTCATTAACAGCATTTTGCTCATTTTATTGTCTTCCAGTTCCAGTATTCAGCCTCATAGAAATTATGCCTCAACTCCTTAGATACTTCAGCAGCCGAACTTCTCTCTATCTCCTGGCCCGCCTCTTCTCCAGTCTCTGATTCTGGACTGCTCTCTGTCATAGCCTCTTCCTGCTCACTAAACCCTGTTGCCTCTTCAGCTTCCGACACCACCTTCTCATTTCCTGCTCCCTCTGACCATTTATCTGTCATTTTGCATTTCTTAGTGCAAAAAGTATTGATCTGATGTGTAGAGTTTCCCCCCCTGTTCTGATTAGTTTAAGAAAGTGCTAGAAGCTTCTCTGTGTGAAAGAGACAAGCAAGAAGGTTCCTGATGTTTGGGTTATAGCTTCTGGGAAGCTGAGTACAGCTGGTTTAAACTGGTTCTGTTATCTCTTTCTGTTAAGGTCATGCTGACTATAATAGTGAGGCCAGAAGGAGCCTAGGTGTCACACACTTTATGTTTCTATCTCTCTCTTTGTTCTGGTGTGGTGTTCTGTACATGGTATGCGATAGTGTTAAAGTTTAGACTTGTTATAAGTAATTGTAAGTTTGTTAAGTCTGCTGCAACTGAATTTCTTATGGACAGTGCCAATCCTGATTGTATTGGATTTGTGACCATTATGCTCATTTGCCTTCAGTAGCAGTAAAGCTCTGCTGGATTGCCTCTGGTCTATTTTGGGGGGAATCCTGCTAACTATACATTGGAATCTACTCTGGATCAGTATTGAGTAGACTTCCAATGACATTATCGTCGTCCCACCACCGATCCCCTGGCTCTGAGCCTTTTTCTCCTGCGGATTCCCCAGCTGGTGCCTCCCACCCCCAGCCCTGCATCGAGCCAGACACTTGACTGGGGGGAAACTAGGGAATGCATCATAATACCTCCTTCTTTACCCGACTTTCGTTCAGCCCTAAGAATGATGATGATTGAGGAACTGTGAGATTTGTATTGCCACCCTTCAGTTTAACATCTGTTGACATGTACTAGCTATCTGCATCATTGGCTGGGTGTACAGGGACTATAGTATTCTTTATATAAGCCGTTGGTCTCATGAGCAACCTAGACAGGCCAGTGTGCTCCTTTGCCAGTTCAAAACAGTCTATTTTATGAGTTGATCTGTGCGAATATTCAGTCTAACTTGACACCAAGAACTCGAGGAGTTTCTGAGAAACAGGAAAACCCTTTCCAGTATTGGCTATGCAGAGAGGCAAAGTACAGTAACTCCCTCTCTAACTTCTTGATCTGCTTATACCATGAAGTGTGAAATGTGATTACCATTCTCCAGGGCTGGAGCTGATGTCAGCATTATAAGCTTGGGCTAAAATGTGAAGAGGAACAGACAGGAAACAGACGTGACCACAGTGTGCCGTCTCACTAGGGGTGTTCACATCCTATATTCAACCGGTATACAATTGGCCTTGATCACTACTTCATTTTCTTCTAATGTTGATGAAGTACTAATCAGGCTTAAGCACCGAACCAAATCCACAAGAAGACAACCAGACAACACTAGACAACAAGAAACTAAAAATAACCACCTTAAAATTTGCACGGAATTCTGGTTATAACTTATACAACTTTCCATTTTGAAGTCATTTATAGAACTAACTGCATTTACTTTTGCCCTCTCATGGACATGGACATCCATTAAACCAGCCCTGGGAGCTCTGCAGCCTCAAATTCTTTCCTTTGAACCTTAATGTCCATATCACTGCTAGATCTGGGATAACAATACACCATAAAAGGCCAAACCATGCAAAATTGCACTTGCTACAGAAAGTAGAAAACAGACCCAGCTGCACTGCAGTTGGTTTTCTCTAGACTTTTAATTGGCAAAGTCAAACTGATGCTTTGTAATGGAGTCAGGCTTCAGTGAGGTTCACAGCCATCAGAGTTAATTGGTGGCTGCTAGAAGAACAAAATAATTGAGCCAAGCGAAATAAAAATAGCTAAACAGTAAAACAAAATCCAGTGGAATCTACACGTTCTTCTTGGTTGCTCATATGGTGTGATGTGTTGATCATATATATTTGCCGAAATACGGCAACACATGCTCATATCAGCATCTAAACACTATAGATAATACCAGGAAATCGGTCGTAAAGTTTGTGTTTTATTTGCAGAAGGTCCTACCGTATATTTAATCCCTGGCATTTCCATTTTAAAAGGATCGGAAAGAGGTGAGCTGACGACAATACTGCCCTAACAAACAAACAAAAATCTGACCTAATTAAAGACAGGTGGTGGGGAGAAACTATTGTCCTTAGCTTATGCAACTTTAAAGTATACATTGTTCAAACATTCAGTGGGGAACTATCACCTTGCTGTAACTATTCCAGAACAAAAAAAATGAATGTCTGCATATCTGCCCAGTCTTGCTCTTCTGCTTTCAGCTGACAAGCAATTGCCATAACTTCTCCCCGTACAACCTGTGACCATCCAAACCCGTGGCCTTCCAGGTTCTGTTGGACTCTAACTCTTATCAGCCCCAGTGAGCAGAGCCAATGGTCAGGGGTGATGGGAGTTGGAGGGCCACTGTTTTCCCATCTCTGTGCTAAACCAAGTGTAGGTCAACAGCCATGTGCTGTGACCTGCCATCTATGTGCTCAGTAAGACCTCTGCTTTGACAGTCCGGTGCAGGCACCTAAATCAGTATGGTTGCAACCAGGGGGGTTGTCCTGCATGGGTAGAGGGTTATATATTTGGTCAGGAGGGTTCCAGGATGCAGCACAGTACATTTTTAAGTATCATAAAATTGCAAGGTCTGGGTAGAAAATTGAAGCTCTGTGCAATTTCCTGGCCAGTGTTGAGGTATGCGGCTGAGTCTATCTGTTGTTGGTCATAAAGATGAATATACAATAGCTCTTATTTTCACCACTAAAATCACTTTGGTCATGGAAATATGGCCAAATCTTTTTGGTTGGTAGAGAATTTCAAATGCATTGTATTCGATAGGAATTCCTATGCCTTTAGAGAACAAACCAGCAATGAAAGTTTTGGCGTATGTGGCTTCTGCCGCTGTCTTGCTGACAAAACTCTCCCAGCCAAATAGCAGTAACAGTAGGATAAGCCCTCTTTGGGTCAAAGGTTGTCAAAAACTCTCTAACACTGCATGCATGGCCTTGGAGCTGTTTCAATAGCAAATCTTCTCTCTTTTAGGGCACCATCACATTTGCTAAATGTTTGGCCCAAACATTCCAGATGACAGCAGGCTTATTTATTTTATGGTTGTAAAAAAAAAAAATCGCTGTCTGTGTGACTTCAGATAATAAATCCCTTTGTAGGGGAAAAAATGTTCCTTTAGGGAAACTGGTTATTAACTTCAACCTTCCTAGAAGGTTTAATAATACACTGTGTACAACAGGACAGCTGTGGTTGGAACAGGAAGAGCCAATAGGAGAAATAGCATTCTGTGTTTGCATATTAACCAACATCCCCCAAAGAGCGTATGAGGATGGTTGGAGCCCAGAGTTATTTGGCAAGCAAATGGGCCATGTAAACATAATCTGCCTCTGGCAGGAACAAACATACAATATTCAATTGAATAAAGCTTGATTTTCATATGAATATCTACAAGTGTTTTGTAACAGCATATACATATATATATCTATAATATGTAACTGAGATATTTGTCTCAGGACAACCTCAGGGAATATCAGGGTGGTTTCAAATAGCCATATGTAGCATGGGAGATGCTTTAAAAGCTCCTTCAGCAAGGCTCAAACACCGTAATTTTTCCTGAAATTCTTTAATATAAGATCGGTCCCCTCCATGTGCCTTTCAACGGATGAAATCCGTATGTGCTAGTTAATGCATCTCTCCTTTTCAGCAAGCGCATACACACACACACACACTGAGAAGTAATTGTTTCCACTCTTATACTGTGACAAATGACTCATGCTTCCCAGCTGAGCAGGGAGGACATTTAAACATCCCTCCCAATGATGTTATGTGGGCTGAGTCCTAAACACTTACAACTAAGAAGGTTTTCCCTCTTGCAAGCTTATCATCAAAACCTTTGTTTCTGAGCCTTGATATCAGCAAGGGTGTATAACCTGTGGTCCTCCCGATGGCATTGGACTCTAACTTCCATCAGCCTCAGCCAGTGGTTAAGGGTGATGGAAACTGCAATCCTCCAGCAACTGGAAGGGAAATAAACAGAAAGACACGCACAATCAATTTTTAAGAGTAGTCATAAATAGTGGTGGTATCTAATGCAACCTACTCAGAATGAACCTATTGAACTGAATGGATGCAACTAACTTAGGTGCATTAATTTCAATTATTACTGAGTTTTATTCAGTTCCCAATCCTCATCATCATCTGCTGTTGTTAGCGTCCTCTCTTCTTATGTCTCACCAACTATGGCTTCCCACAGATATGTGGCAAAAGCCATAATGTGTGTGGGTGTGGGTGTATGTGTGTGTGTGTGTGTGTGTGTGCACGCACGTATATATTTTGAAGATTTATACTATATCTTCCAATCAAATCATTCTCAATATGACTTAGAAACAACAGGTTATTGTTACACACACACACACCCTTCCTGAAAAAAGCCTCTCTCATATATATGCACTCCCAATAGCTATCAGTCCTTTCCCTGATGGATTGCGCCAGAACATCTTCTCTGTCTGTTTTGCAGGCTGAGGACAATGGGTAGTTGGGAGCAGAGTGTTCTACCTGGCAGGGAGGAGGGAAGGAAGATCTCTGCAGCTGCTGCTTCTCTAGCTAATACTTGGGCCAGTATTTGATCTTCCCTTTGGGCCATACTTGATCTTCCCTTTGCCGTGATGTTCTTCCTGGGAGGCAGGATGCACAGACTCCCAATGGTCCTTGGTCCCCTGACCGGTGGCAAACGTCAGTATCTCTACCCTGTGTCTCTTTGAATAACCTTACAGTGCACACACATGTTTTATTTCAGTTTGACGCCATGCAGACTGAAACAGCTGGATTTCTCTAACATGCACTCCTCTTCCCAAGGGATGCTTACATTCAGTCAGGCAAACAATGGACCTTTTAGTTTTGATTTATATTTCCTTAATGGTTTGGCTTTGTTTTATTAAAAGCAGCGACCAAGCATAGCCATTCTAAGTAGAGTGACTCTTATTTGGAAAGCGCATTTAATATGTACATATCCCGAGCAGTGCACGCTTAAGTAATGTAGCTGAATATTTGAGGAACAACTGTGTAGTGTTTGTGTGAGAAGTGGGTGGAATCCCTAAGGAGAAGAGTCAAGCTTGTCTAACAGAGAAAGCCATTCTCCACCATGACATCCATCTCATTCGACCTTAAATGGAGAAATCAAACCATTATTCTAGCAAAATTATGTGACCTAAATCCGCAGGCCCAGCAATCAGGGAGCAGTCAAACAAGAACCCACATGGCTCAGAGCAAGGTTTCTATGGCCTTAGGAGTGCAGGAAGCTGCCTCACACCAAATTAGGCTATTGATCCATTTCAATATGGTTGACACAAACTAGCAGCTGCTCTCAGGGTTTCAGACAAGAGTCTTTCCTCCTTGCTCTCTCTGGAGATGCCAGGTATTGGGTCCAGAACCTTTTGTATGAAAAGAACCAAACTATGGGTAGAGCTGGTGTATTGGTGCAACAGACTCTTCACAACATAGAACCATGAAGGATGTTGACATTTTGAGCATTGTGTTTGGAAGTGTTTCCCCCAAAACCAGCTTCTATCTGCAACTTCTGTTCAGGTAATTTGTTCTATTTCTCCATGGGTCTGCCCTTTAAGGATGAGGTGGTGTGTGTGTGTGTGTGTGTGTGTGTGTGTGTGTGTGTGTGTGCAGTTTGGTAACATGGCTTATTAGCTTTGAATTTACTCTAGTTCCTTTATTTCGAGCCAGTTGGGTTACAGAGGCAGAAAGCAAGACATATGTATAGCCTGTGGCCAAACAACTTTAATAGGCTTAAGGTTTATGCCACAAATGAGAAAGCCTAGTTATTATTGTCTGGTGACTGGAATAAATTCACCCCGGAGTGGAAAAACAGTGAAAAGAAGTAATGAGAAAAAGAGAGAGAGATTGGCAAGCAACAAGGTGTGTGTGCATGTAAGAAGCCCAAAGTTTTTTGTTTTGTTTTTAGTTAGGAATATTGTCTTAATCCAGTATTCAGGGAATATTAAACTTCTTAGATCAAAGACATATATCCTGCTAAATTGCAACATGATCAAAGTCTCCCCCTCTCCCCCTCTCCCCGTCCCCCACAGATATCTCGCCAGGAAAAAACCTTTTAGAAATCCATGTTCTACAACCCTTCCCTTTGTTCTGATCATTTTATAACTGTTGTGGTTACATCTGCAGAGTCTTGTGTGTCTCTTGTTAAGGAAAGACTCATACTGTACATCCATGAATAATCTATCTTTTAAAGTTACCCCCTCTAACTATGCAGCAAGAGGCCTTGAATTAACAGAGTAAAATAAGAAACATTTTGCAGCCCAGTGGGGCTCAATAACTCTGGAAGTAGTTATTTAAAACCACAAGACATCTGTACACTTTATTGCTGTGTTTTGACCTCTTCTCCAAATGGTATCTGATACCAGAGAATGCTGGAAGTTGGAACAGTGTTCCACTCTGATATGGATTAAGCATTCCTGTATAAAAGAGAAACTTGCTGTCTGATTACTCTTACTAATATTATTTGTTCATTTCTATACCGTATTATATTTTAAAGAAAAAAAATCTCAAAGCAGTTTACAACCTACATCAAATTAAAACATCAAATAAAACAATCCAGTATGAAACATTACTGAAGAAAGTCAAACATAAAAAGTATAAAATTCAAAGAAACATGATGACATTCAAGAGATCTTAGGATCCAGGCCATTTAAAATGGTCTAATTGTTTCTTGTTTGCACCCCCCTCCCCCAAAAAAAGACCTCACCCCCCTCATATGTGTACATTTTGTAATGGTAGTAAATGGCTGGAAGACTTCCTGTTTCTAGTATTGCATTTAGTAGTACATGTATAAAATGTACTTTATATGCTAATTGATTCCTTGCAGTAAAAGAGCGTTCTGATTGCCCTCTTGTTATATATGCCGTGGTTGCTGTTTAAACAGCAGTTATGATTGCAAATATAGATCTCAATTAAATTCTTTTTATTTCTTGCTTTCCTCACCTGTGTCTCGGAAATAGGTGACTGAGCACTCGGCAGGAAACAGAGCACCCAATTTAAATAACCATGTGGATCAATATTCTTCCCATGTTAAAAATGTGCTTCCTGAAGGTGCTCCAAGCTTGCGGGTTTGTGAAATGTTAATTATAGAGGCGCTGACCTCATGCCAGAAGTGAAGCTTCTCTTCACTGCATGAACCGGATTTCCCTTCTCATTTTATAAACTTTATAAATAGCACCTTATTCCTCTGGGAAAGTACTGTCAATGAAGCAGTTCAGTTCGGTCATTTCAGCAACCGTAAGCCATCACAATATAAAACAAGGAACCGAAATACTACTGAACTTAAAGTCCCAGTTTTTAAAAAATCAAGACAGACCTCGATCTGGCAACCAGCTGCTTACTTTGCAACTCAGGATTTATGCACACTTGGACCACGTGAGGCGTAATCACAGATTAAGAGCCCCGCTGGATTGGACTATCTAGCCCAGCATCCTCTTTACTTAGAAGTAAGTCTCAAGACCTCATCACAGAGAAACACGTGCAGCCATACTCATTGTCTTCATGACCTCAGTTCAGGGGCTTATATATGTGATGCAGGTGGTGTTGTGGTTTCCTGGTTGATAACCTGTGGGATTCTTTAGTTATCATATCTGCACTTGTTGTTACCAGCTCTGCAGGGCCGGCTCTACATAGACCCCCGGTGGCGCAGTGCACCATGGCGGGGGGCTGGTAAGCTGGGCGCTGGCCTGGCAAGGAGGGCGCCGCACCGCGCAGCCGCGCAGAAACCAATTGCGCCCGGCGAGGGCGGGGCGGGCGGCGGAGCGATCTCCGCCCCTCAGCACCAGGGCGCGCGATCTGCTCAAGACGGCCCTGCAGCTCTGTTTGTTGAAAGATAGCAAGCAGCCAAAGGTTCAGAGTAAAGTGTGGTAGAGCCACTCGTCTCATTCTCCACTGCTCTAGGGGCAGAAACCTCTCTTCTGAATCACTGTCTGGCGTCAAGGTCAAATTATGACCTCGGAACTGAAGCCATACAATACAGAAGTGGTGGCACTGGGGGGTTTTTAAATGCTTTTTTAACGTATGGCAAAGATGTGACCTAACACCCATCTAGATGGATGGGACATGGGTGGCGCTGTGGTCTGAACTACTGAACCTCTTGGGCTTGCAGATCAGAAGGTTGGCGGTTCGAATCCCTGTGACAAGGTGAGCTCCCGTTGCTCTGTCCCAGCTCCTGCCAACCTAGCAGTTTGAAAGCACACCAGTGCAAGTAGATAAATAGGTACCACTGCGGCAGTAAGGTAAACAGCGTTACTGTGCGCTCTGGTTTCTGTCACGGTGTTCCGTTGCACCAGAAGCGGTTTAGTCATGCTGGCCACATGACCAGGAAAGCTGTCTGCGGACAGTGATGAATGATATTCTTGCAGGAGGAAAGATCCCAAACACATGGAAGGAGGCATATATAACATTGATTCTGAAACCTGGTACAGATGGATTGGAAGTAAGAAATTATAGACCAATATCATTGCTGAACAATGATTATAAATTATTTGCTGATATAATGTCTAAGAGGCTAAAAGAAGTTTTGAGTGAGATGATACATAAAGACCTAGCTGGTTTTCTTCCTGGTAGACAGTTAAAAGACAATGTTAGACACATAATAGATGTAATAGAATACCTGGAAACCAAGATAGACAAACCAGCAGTCTTGATGTTTGTTGATGCGGAAAAAGCCTTTGACAATATATCTTGGCAGTTTATGAAGAGAAATTTGGAATCGATGGGAGTAAAAGGATCATTTTTGAACGGGATCGGAGCAATATATTCAGAGCAAAGAGCAAGATTGATAATAAATAATACATTAACAGAATATTTTGATATCACAAAAGGAACTAGACAAGGATGTCCATTATCTCCACTATTATTCATCATGGTCCTGGAATAGACTAAGAGAACTTTCTACAATCAGAGGAATCAAAGTGGGTGCAAAACAATTTAAAGTGAAAGCCTTTGCGGATGATTTAGTTTTGACACTGGAAAACCCCAATGAAAGTGTTGCAGAAGCTATAGAAGAAATTGAGAGATTTGGCCAACTTGCAGGTTTTAAACTAAATAGACAGAAAACAAAGGTAATGGTGATGAATATGACAAAGGAAGAAAAACAAGAAATACAACAAAAATATGGAATCGACGTGGCAAAAAAAGTACAGTACCTAGGAATATGGATGACAGCAAAGAATATAAACCTATATAATGATAATTATGAGCCAGTATGGAGAGAAATCAAGAAAGATTTGGAAAGATGGGCCAGAATGAAAATGTCATTCTTGGGAAGAATAGCAGCAATTAAGATGAACGTGTTACCTAAGATGTTATTCCTATTCCAAACTATACCTATTGTAAAAGGAACAAGACAATTCAAAGAGTGGCAGAAGATTTTGACGAGATTTGTCTGGCAGGGGAAAAAGCCAAGAATAAAATATAAAATTTTGGTGGACAAAAAAGAAAGAGGTGGATTCTCCATGCCAGACTTGAGGTTATATTATGAAGCATCTTGTATGTGCTGGATAAAAGAATGGATAACATTAAGAAATACTGACTTGTTAGACTTAGAAGGATTTAATAATAGATTTGGATGGCATGCATATCTATGGTATGATAAAAAAGGCCCACAAAGGATTCACAAACCATGTGATAAGAAGATCTCTGTACGAGGTGTGGGAAAGAAATAAAATGCTGTTAGAAACTAAAACTCCATGGTGGATTTCACCAGCAGAGGTATTGACGGTTAAGAAAGTAAACATGGAAGGGAGGAGGGCCATGTATGAGGAAATCTTGATAAAAACAGATAAGGGCTGGAGGTTGAAACCTTATGAAGAAATTAAAGACATGTTAACAGGATGGATACAATATCACCAAATTAATGATGTGCTTAGAGATGATAGAAAAATGGGTTTTGAGGACAAAAGGTCCAAATTTCAGATAGAAGTGCTAGAGGGTAAAATTAAACTTTTGTCAAAAATGTATGATTTGTTGTTAGAATGGTATACAAAAGATGAACTGACAAAAGAGGTGATGATAAAATGGGCAAAGGATTTTGGGCATAATATTGAATACGACGCGTGGTTGAAATTATGGAACCAAACTTTGAGATTTACAGCATGTACTGCCTTGAAAGAAAATGTATATAAGATGATGTATAGATGGTATTTAACACCAGTAAAACTGGCTAAAATGTATAGAATGAGTGGTAAAGCATGCTGGAAATGTAAAGAGAAGGATGGGGAATTTTATCATATGTGGTGGACATGCGACAAAGTTAAAAGATTTTGGGAGATGTTATATAATGAATTGAAAAAGATTTTTAAATATACTTTTCCCAAAAAACCGGAGGCATTTTTGTTAGGGATTATGGGAGGAGAGATTATGAAAGAAGATCAAGTATTGTTTATGTATGCGACAACCGCGGCTAGGACATTGTTAGCCCAAAAATGGAAACTTCAGGAATTACCAACAATTGAAGAGTGGCAGATGAAAATGATAGACTATGCTGAATTAGCTAGATTGACTTGCAAAATCCGAGACAAAGGAGAGACAAGGTTCCAAAGAGACTGGAGTAAATATGTGGACTATATGGAGAAAAACTGTAGAAGTTTAAAAACACTTGCAGGATTGAAAGAAATCCTACGAATTGACTGAAAAAAGACAATAAGGAACTGCAAAAAAGGAGTTAATAAGAAATCCGCATGAAGGGAGGGAGGGAAGTCACAGCTCGGCAGAGCAAGGTGAAAGAGGGGAACATAAGATGTATTGTATAAAAGATTGATTTTTATTTTGTTTCGTTGTTAATTGGAAAAATTGAATAAAAACTATTTGGAAAAAAAAAGGAAAGCTGTCTGCGGACAAATGCCAGCTCCCTCGGCCTGAAAGCGAGATGAGCGCTGCAACCCCATAGTTGCCTTTGACTGTACTTGATCGTCCAGGGGTCTTTCACCTTTACCTTTTTACCTATATGTGACTATTTCATTTACTTGTCTCATAAAATATAATTGGGGAAATCAATATAAATTCATATAAAACAACAAAAACAATATTCAAATAAGTATCCTTTTAAAGCTAAAAGAAAATGGGTAAAAGCTATATATGACAGATGAAACTGAGCAGGGCAGAAAAAAAGAAAACAATATTAGGAATTAGGAGTCAGAGGCAGAGATATATGTCTTTAAAAGGCTGTTTAAAGCTTCAGTTTATGAGCAGGATGTGCCTGCCTCCCCTCTTTATTACAACTCTGGCTCTTATGAATGCAGAACACTTTGAAGTTCTGATCACACCACCTCTCCAGTTCAACAGTTCGTCCTTCCCTTTGTCACATTCCCAGGTCTTTTTGTGAGAGAGGGTGAAGCAGTCACTTCCTGGAAAGGGTTTTCACCATCACCCCAAATACGGAGCTTTCTACTGAAGACATCTAATGATTCAAACGCCACCTTCCCCAAAGCGATGACTTCTTCAGAATCGCCTTCAGAAGTTTCTGCCATCAAGAGATGAGCTAAAAGTATTGATGCATATATGAATAATGACATTGGCTTTATTTCTACCTTCCTGTAAACTATTTTGCTACAATGCCGTCCGATGCCGGCAACCCAAGAAAGTCATGTGCACACTCCCCCGCCCACCGGCCCGCACAGGCACGCGCTCCCCCGTCCTCCGGCCCACAGACTATTATTAGAAATCATAAAATTAAAAGTCACACCAAACTGCCTTATATCAGGTCTGACCATTGGTCCATTTATCCAGTGCTATTTTTCTAGAAAAAGAGGTGCCAGAGCTCACCATGAACTTCTCCCTTGTTCTCTTAGAATGACAATGGCACCCACCCGAGAAGTGCTGGAGCTGAGCTCTGGACAGCTCCGGCTGAAAAAAAAGCCTTGCATTCAGCTCAAGATTGTCCATTAATGGCAGTGGCTCTCCAGGATTCCAGACACAGAGTTTTCCTTTGTCGTACCTGGAGATGCCAAGAACTGATGCTAGAACTTTTTTCCCATGCAAATCGTGTGCTCTGTCACTGAGCTACAGACTTCCTTCCAAAAGTGAAAAAGACAGTATAACAAATCCCTATTAATGGGGCAAAACGTGCAGGTTTTTTTCAGTCACTGCAAACTGTAGAAGGTGCTATCTTTTACTTTCATGTTTGTGTGCGTGTGTAGATTTGAAATATGAGTTTCTCTGCTGAGAAACAGAAACCTTGGAAGCTGCACTTGCCTTGCAGTGTTCCAAGATCTGCCTTGGCCAATGTAGAGTAAATTGCCTGGAGCTGTTGTTGCCGATTCACTCTTGACTTGAGTTGAGTGCTGTCATCATACCATAGGAAGGAATTGAGAAAATCTGCATGTGAACCTGTCAGTTATTCTTTCAATGCTTTCACCGAGGCCAAGTTTCCAGTTTATATAAATTCAGCATGACCCCATTTTGTTTGGAATACAGCACCAAGCATATGCCATTTCAATTTTGACTTTAAAAGTCTAATCAGGTTTTGGTACACATTTTACCTAGATAAGTATGTCTTAAAGAAAGTAGCAAAAATGTTATACAGTAGCTATCATATATATGCTCATGCAGGTATATATCTGCACACACAAAATTAAGTGATTTGGAATTTTGTAGTTGCATTACATACGCATTTGCAGGGGGGAAAACCAGTGTAGTGCAAAAAAACCCCACAAACTTATAAGTAATGTTATAAAGTTACTTATAAACCTATAAGTAATGTTATAAAGTTATGTTTCCTGAAAGCGTCTCCTCATAGTTTGTTCCTGAGAAACACAAACTAGTATTTCTATGTTGCTCTCCACACCAGTGACGTCCCATAGGTAACTGCCACCATATACAGTATGGAGATTCTACTTTCTGTGTTCATGTGTTCATAAAATCACTTTGAAAAGAAATGGGCCTAACAGTGTAGAGCATTGTTGAAGGCCCTGTGCATCAATTCAGTTGTAGCACATTAGCCCTCCTCTTGTACTGCTTGTGTGGCGAGGTGTTGACAGAGATTTTGGCACAGTGCATGCAGCTCCTCCCCCAAGGCTATGCTCCGCCTCCTGCCCATGTTGCTGTCATCAGGTTCAGCATTACAGTGGTACCTTGGTTCTCAAACTTAATCCATTCCAGAAGTCCGTTCCAAAACTAAAGCGTTCCAAAACCAAGGTGCGCTTTCCCATAAGAAAGTAATGCAAAACGGAGTAATCCGTTCCAGACTTTTAAAAGCAGCAATTTAACATGAATTTTACTATCTAATAAGACTGTTGATCCATAAAATGAAAGCAATAATCAATGTACTGTACTATAAAATAAATAAGACAGTATTGTAGATTAAAAAAAATAAAAAAATTCTTACCTGCACTGATGGTAGTCATTGTTTGGATGGGGGGCTTTTATCCATTTCGACAGTCACACTATCAATCAATCAATCAATCAGTAGCTGAACTGAGTTCCACACAGTCACAAAAACAAATTAACCGATAAAGCCTCAAAAAACAAAAATGCAAAATAAATAGCAAAAACAAAAGTGTCAAACTTAATCCATTCCAGAAGTCCGTTTGACTTCCAAAATGTTCGAAAACCAAGGCACAGCTTCTGATTGGTGCAGGCGCCCCAGAAACAATAGCCAACAACCAGATGTTCGGCTTCCAAAAAACGTTTGAAAACGGCAACACTTACTTCCAGGTTTTCTGCGTTTGAGAACCAAGGTGTTTGAGATCCAAGGTACCACTGTACATCAGCAGTGGGAGGCCTTCACAGTGAATGGAGGCTCCCTCTGTGATTTTGAACCCTGGCCAATCAGGATCGGGCTTCCCACTGCAGACAAGCTAAACATTAGAGCAATGGTGGGGGCGGGTGGAGAAGCATTAATTCTGGATAAGCACACAGGCTCGAGTTTGCGACCGTGTGCATGGAAAATTTTCAGAACAAATTTTATATATGACTGCAAAGTAATTATAGAATTAGCTGTGTCATCAAGCATCCTACATGGTTAAATAGCTGCCTGAAGAACAATCCTTGTGACAGAGAACTCTGTATTTTGGAGCAATCCTGCAAATGTATCCTCCCAGGTAAGTGGATATGAGATTGCAGCCTTAATACCTCTTCATGTAGAGGGATACTTTACTTAACAACATAGTAACTGCCTTCTTCATGTTAAAAAACAAATTTAAATAGCACTGGCAATGGTATCTAAACAAGTTTCTGCCTTTATTTTGAATGGAAAAACTCCAGAATTCCTGTCAAATGTGTGTTCCAAGTTTCAGAAACGCCAACTAGTTTGTCATGCCAACTGGGTCATTGAAAGGCTGCCTCCACTGTGGTCCAGGATTGTATCTGGCCTATCCTTTTGGGTGTATTTTTTCTTGTAGAACTTTAGATAAATATATAGATTGTTTGTTTGTTTGTTACATTTTTGACAATACTCCATATGTTGAGAGATAGAGAGATGAGACAGTCCTCTTCAGCTTTAAGAAATGTCTGACAAAGCTGGACTGGTGTTTGGGGGAATCAGTTTGAAATACAGTCTTTTTTTTCATAAACAAGTTCATAAAGAAGTGACTTTTATTTTAAAAATCAACTTTGGTTTTTGGAAAGGAGAGAAATGTATACAATTATTTCCCATTTCTGTGGTCTCTCTACACAAAGGACAATGGGCCAATTCACATTTCACTTTACCACTGTGAGCCAGTTCCTTGCTTGACTTGCTATTTAAATGCTAAGTATCATTGTTATGACAATTATATTATTGTTATTATTATCTTGGAGACTGTGGTTTATTGAGTGTGCTGGGAATTGTAGCTCTGTAACCAGTCCCTGCTCCTGCCAACATAGCAGTTCGAAAGCACGCCAAAAATGCAAGTTGATAAATAGGTACCGCTCCGGAGGGAAGGTAAACGGCGTTTCTGTGTGCTGCTCTGGTTTCGCCAGAGTGGCTTAGTGATGCTGGCCACCTGACCTGGAAAAACTGTCTGCGGACAAACGCCGGCTCCCTTGGCCAGTAAAGGGAGATGAGCGCCACAACTCCAGAGTCATCTGCGACTGGACTTAACTGTCAGGGGTCCTTTACCTTTTTTACCTTTAAGATGTAAACTACAGCTCTCAGATTTTTTGGGGAGAAGCTAAGTGCTTTAAATGTAGGGTGTGGGTATGTTTGAGGGGGAAATGACACTTGGAATAACTGTAATCTTTTGTTTGAAAAAGGAAGCAGTGGTAGTGTGTTTCTCCTGTCACTTGCATGGTGTTGTGTTTTAATTCCATCTCCTGCTGGCAAGTTTTCGTGTGGCCCTAGACCAGCAAGTCTGATGTGTTCTTATATATACGCTTCTACCAGCATCTGCCTTGCAGGGCTGGTTTAAGATGGATAATTACAAAACAATCACAAAACAAAAGAGTGAGTAATGGCATAAAGAACATACGGTAAGTAAATAACTGCAGTTTGAGGGGGTTCTTTTAAAAAGAAGCCTCAAAGATGTCTTTCTCAGCAGCAGAAAGGCTGCAAAACTAGGGCCTCAGATGTTTCTTCACTTAGATGTGCTACCCAGTTTCCTCAGTCAGATCAGAAAGCATTCTGCCAACCTGAATAAACTTACCCAAGATGCCCTTTCTCTGCACATAGAGTCGTTTGTAGTTCCAGGACATCAATTGCACTTTCGGAACCACCAAAAGAAAATTGTTGAAAGAAAAATAACATATCCTATTTCTGGTTACTGTCAGGCCCAACTGTGATATTGCAATTGCATCGAGGAAAAATTTAAAGCAGACAACCAAAGATTAAATCCAGACGTTGTAGTGATAGAGAATTTCAAGAGATTTCAGATATTTATACCCTATCTGTACTCCAAATGGGTTTGAGTGAAATTCATGTTGCATTGTGGTCAACAGCAACATTTTTAGATGTTGCTCACAACCTTTGTATCTGCTGCAGCAAATATTTAAATTATGTCTTTTGCATATCCAAAACGAGCTGAAGTCAGAGACTTCAAAGTCAGTGGTAGGATGTGAACTGCAGGCTCCTGCATGTTTATTTAACATCCATTCTGATTTTCTGGCATAAAGCCTATGCAGTGATTAGACTATGTCTGATCTTTACTGAGTGTTCATTCTGATTTGTTTACAGGGAGGTTATATGAGAGTGCACCCTGCATCTGTCTGGATTTGCTTGTGAGGTGTTTACACATCTTCCCATGAAATGTTCATTTGGCACAAACTTTTCAATGCATTTCCCCATCACTTTCCAAACTGCAAAAACCACCAAATAATTGAAGACTAACATAAAACTTAAACCCAAGGGTAACACAGTGGTGAGACAGCAGGTAGCACACTACCCTTGCATAGGCATTTTTGTACATAATACATGGCTGGGGAACTGCATTGCAAAATTCAGAGAAATACAAATTTCAACCGTGTTTAAGTTTGCATATTGGTTTTGAACAGGGGTCCCCAAACTTAGGCCCGGGGGCCGGATGTGGCCCAATCGCCTTCTAAATCTGGCCTGCGGACGGTCCAGGAATCAGCATGTTTTTACATTAGTAGAATGTGTCCTTTTATTTAAAATGTAAAATGCATCTCTGAGTTAATTGTGGGGCCTGCCTGGTGTTTTTACATGAGTAGAATTGTGGGGCCTTCCTGGTGTTTTTATTTAAAATGCATCTCTGGGTTATTTGTGGGGCATAGGAATTCGTTCATATTTTTTTCCAAAATATAGTCCAGCCCCCCACAAGGTCTGAGGGACAGTGGACCAGCCCCCTGCTGAAAATGTTTGCTGACCCCTGGTTTTGAATGTGTGAATTGGTTACGTTCACCTTTAAATGCAAACCAAATCAAATTTTGGTCACACATTCCTAGCCGAATCTTTTACTTAATTGTTCCAGTTATGAATAAACAGACTCCGTTTTTCAATACATGCAAATCTCCCAGACTTTTAACTAGTCAATACAGTGGTACCTCGGGTTACAGACACTTCAGGTTACAGACTCTGCTAACCCGGAAGTAGTACCTCAGGTTAAGAACTTTGCTTCAGGGTGAGAACAGAAATCGTGCTCCGGCAGCGCGGCAGCAGGAGGAGGCCCCATTAGCTAAAGTGGTACCTCAGGTTAAGAACAGTTTCAGGTTAAGAACGGACCTCTGGAACGAATTAAGTTCTTAACCCGAGTACCACTGTAATCTAGTACCACATGTGACATTTTCCTAGTTTTGGCATATTAGCATTCTGGGAGCTGTTAACAAATAAATTATCATTTCCATTCACTCTGGATCTTCTTGACGATGGTAAGCCAGTATTTATTGCTGCTGCTGATGTCATCATCATCATCATCATCATCATCATCCTCACCATCATCATTTCTGATATAACTAAATCCCAGATTACTTGAATATTAGTGTGTGGCACATAATATGAATTACATCAGCTCCTGGCATGTTGCATCTACAACAGTGGTCTGTATTGTTGCTCACCATGCCAATCTCCGAGCGGTGTGAGATTTCAGGGGTTTCAGGTACGTTTTCTCATGTTCATGCTTCCTTTGGAATGAGGGACAGCAGAGAATGTGGTGTCTTTAGGATATATGGTTTAACTGGAACCTGTGATGGAGGGGTTCTTGGTTGTTTCAGGAATTGAATCTGTGCTGGATTCAAGATTTATAAACTCATAATAGTATGTTCTTGGTATATATATTTTTTCAATCTAACTGGATTAGTAACTTGTAAAAATTTCCTTAACTTTCATACATATAAACGTGAAACATTATTTTTTAATATTCTGTTTGCTCTAAGTTTCACTTCATTTTTTAAACCCTACTTTCACCCATGAGATTGTTTTTAAAAAATGGAGAACCGTGATAGCTAAGAACTATGATTAAATAAATACAAAACAATATGAACATCAAAACAAAGCGTTCAAATAGCCATAGAAATGATGGCGCTGCCTAGAGAGGAGTGTAAGATGGCAAACATCCCATTTCATTCTTAGAACTCTATGATGTAGTTATCCTGAAAGATTGTGATTGGTGCAGAGTTAACCAGTGAGCTTCATGGGCAAGAACTGAAGTCTTCCTTGTTCATGCCCTTATGAGAGTGTGTGAGAGCCTCACACACTGGCTCTTTGTGGGCTTCGAAAATGCTCCACAACAGAAGCGCAGCAAGAAAGATACGAGGAGTCTGCACAATAAATGAGAAACAAATGTGCACTTAATATGCTATAAACCTGATTATGTGAAAAGGCCCTTAATCTTGAACTGATAAATTGAAAAACAGCAATGTGCATTAATGTTCAACTTATGTAAAACTAAATGTAATTTAAAGCATATGTGCGATTTTCTCTTTCTGTGCGTCAGCATATAAGAATCTTGGCTATAGGATAACATGACATGATTGAAACCATATGCTCTCTTACAAACAGGTGGGGGGAAGCTGATTAAAATGTGTGAGAAAAAGGATGGAATTGTTATTTCTTCCAAAAAGGTGAAGAATGGTGGGCCTGCACTGTATTCCAATTAATTATTTTACATTATTTAATTTAAAGAATGGTTTACTTACCTCTTACAAGAGCAAAAAGCTAGACAGGAGGTTTATTATTCTGATTATGCATTTTTGGACCCTTCTGGTTGGTCCTCCTTCGGGGCAACAGCATAAAAAGAAGAGAAACAGCACACCTAAATGTCTAAGCTTCCATTCTCTGAATTTCTCTGAAGAAGGACTAGCATTGTGTTGATCAATATTGTGTTGATCATATTGGAACACTGGAAACAAAGCAGGTACTCCAGATGGATGGAAAGGGTAGGCAATCTCACTTCGCTCCTCAAATATTGGCTGGATCAGAACTGTTCAACCCAGAGCCATCTCCAAAGCATGATAGAGATGAAGCCTTAGTCTTAGGCACACTCATTTGTGGAGAAGCCCATTTAATTCAGTACACAGTGTAGTTGATGTATCATGTTTTCCTGGGATTGTGACCCAGAAAAAAGTCTAATGGTCAGAGTCTGTGTGCACATTATTGTTCTGGGATTAGGGCTTTGCGCAGATGCTGGAACTGACGTTTGAGGCAGTAGCCAGCTGTTGCTGAGTTTAATTGTCACCTGTTGTTGGCGACAGTGTGACTGCCTAAATTCCTGCTCACCCGCTTTTCATCACCATTGCATTACCCATTGCACCATTATTTTTAATCTCATATGTATGCATAGACATGTGCATACCTAAAAGGTATACAAATGCTGAAGTGCTCCTGCCTCCTGGGAACTGACAGCAAAGGAATTATGTACCCTATCCTGGCATGTTGATATGCCACATAGCTTTTTACTGGGCCCACATGAGGTCTCTGACATAGGCTTTACCGAGTATGTCATGTGGCGGATCTGAAGGAAATTTCTGGAGCCATTTTTTTCAAAACCACACCCCTATAGGAGAAAGTGAAGAGAGAGAGAGAAAAGATTTGCTCCCTCTCTCATAACACTAGGACTCGTCGACATCCAGTGATGCTGAATGTTGGAAGATTCGAGAAAGGTAAAAGAAAGTGGTTATTCACACGGCACATAAAACTATGGAACTTGCTCCTGCAAGAGGTAGTAAATGGTGACTGACTCGGATGGCTTTCAAAGAAGATTAGTTAAATTCATGGAGTATAAGGCTATCGGCTGCTACTAACCCACATGGCTGTAATATTATTCCTCCACTGTTGGAATCAGTATGCTTCTGGATACTCGTTGCAGGAAACTACAGGAGGGGAGACTGCTGTTTCATTCAAGTCCTGCATGATGGTTTCACACAAACATCCAGGTAGCAACTCTGAGAATAGGTAAATAGGTAAAGGACCCTTGGACTGTTAAGTCCAGTCAAAGGCGACGATGGGGTTGCGGTGCTCATCTCGCTTTCAGGCTGAGGGAGCCAGCATTTGTCCACAGACAGCTTTCCATCATGACAAAACCGCTTCTGGCACAACGGAACCAGAGCGCACAGAAACACCGTTTAACCTTCCCGCTGCAGAAGTACCTATTTATCTACTTGCACTTTGACATGCTTTTGAACTGCTAGGTTGACAGGAGCTGGGACCGAGCAATGGGAGCTCACCCCGTCATGGGAATTTGAACCGCTGACCTTCTGACTGGCAAGCCCAAGAGGCTCAGTGTTTGAGACCACAGCCTTAATAAATGTTAAGAATAATTAGAACTGGTATGTTAGGACTGGTAATAGCCAGACTTGTGTGTATTTAAGATGTGGATTAGCCACTATTAATCCCCTGGAATTAGCGTTTGTGAAGAGTTAATTAACCAAGTCACACTTCCTGGGTTGTGCATTGGACATTGTAAGGTAAAGGGACCCCTAACCATTAGGTCCAGTCGTGACCGACTCTGGGGTTGCGGTGCTCATCTCGTGTTATTGGCCAAGGGAGCCGGCGTACAGCTTCCAGGTCATGTGGCCAGCATGACATCATGACTTCTGGCGAACCAGAGTCTTGGACAAATCAGCAACTGTTAATGAAGTCAGACAGACTTCTTTGTGAGAGATAAGCCATTTAGGCAACACAAAGGGATGAAAGGGGTAAATCTCGTTTGCAAATGTGTGGGTTTCCTCCCTCACTCAAGGGCTAAATGTGCAAAAGGTGTGAAGAGCTAATTCTTTTTGAGGTACAGTGGTACCTCTAGTTACGAACTTAATTTGGTCCAGAGGTCCGTTCCTAACCTGAAACTGTTCTTAACTAGAGGCATGCTTTCACTAATGGGGCCTCTTGCTGCCGCTGCGCCACCAGCACACAATTTCCATTCTCATCCTGGGGCAAAGTTCTCAACTCGAGGTAACTCTTCCAGGTTAGCGGAGGTTGTAACCTGAAGTGTTTGTAACCTAAGGCGTTTGTAATTCGAGGTACCAGAACAGTTTAGTTTATGAACAACTTGGATCAAGAACACTGCAAACCCAAAAGTAGGTGTTTTGGTTTGTGAACTTTGTCTTGGAATAAAAACATGTTTTGCTTCCTGTTGAATGTGTTCCATTTGTAAATCGAGTCCCCCACTGCTATGGGAAAGCATGCCTTGGTTTAAGAATGCTTTGGTTTAAGAACGGACTTCCAGAACAGATTAAGTTTGTAAACCACTGTAATGAGTTATAGCACATCAAAAGAGGGACCTTCCCCTGAGTTATAAAAGAGACCAGAACTTAGGGTAGGGGAGAGGAATGGGGTTAGAGTTGGGAATGATGTAACCAGGAAGCAGAGAGAGGAACTGTTATGCTGCTTGGCTTCTGCTGTGGAGTAAGCTAGCACTTTTGGGGTGCTGCTGCCATGAGCCGCTCCACTGAAAGCTCCAGTAATAAATCATATATCATAAAGACACTAGCCTCTGCTGAGCCTCATTCCCAAAGAAAACACTAACCCTTGGTAAATGCTAACCCTAAGCGTACCACTCGGCTTGTAACAATATATTGCAAGGACCATGAAATGGCTATGGCAGCAACTCCTAGCAGTGGCCTGTTATGTTTCGCCATCTGAGGTAAACGTTCCCTCTGCTACTGCCCCGCTGCTGAACCCTCGGTTGTGTAGCAGTGGCAGCATCTCGATTCTGGCGAGATCTTGTGAGAGAACCCAGAAGCTGATGCCACTTCTCCCCTGGTGGGGTGGATGCCTCAGTCTGTCTCTTGAATAACCCAGTCCTAGTGGTTCCTGTTAGCGGCTGTAACATGTAGAAGTAAACCACCAATAGGAACTTAATCTGGAGATAACCTGAAATCAGAAAGGACTATAGTTTATTGCAATAATTTCTCCCCTTCTCTGTAGTTCATAGCAATTGGTTATATTTTGCTTAGGTTTCAAAAGTCATATTTTAATGTGCAGATGGAGGAAGTGGGTGGGTGCTATCCCAGGCATCCCCAAACTTCGGCCCTCCAGCTGTTTTGGACTACAATTCCCATATTCCCTGACCACTGGTCCTGTTAGCTAGGGATCATGGGAGTTGTAGGCCAAAACATCTGGAGGGCTACAGTTTGGGAATGCCTGTGCTATCCTATTATTCCCCATCCCCTGTTTTATGATATTGCCTATGGAGGATACAGTTGCTAAATAATCTTGAATAATCTTGAGTAACACAAATTTTGAAACAGCAACGAAAACAAAACAAAAGCCCACAGATAATCATTAGACAAAAGTAACATACTGTAAGTGTGACCTTTTAATTTTTTATTTTTACCATTAGATGTTGGTTTTGTAATTTTGCTTAGTAAATGAAGTCCATGATCCATTTCCAGAAGTTAGTTCTGCTTGGTGACTGTGCTGGACTCAATATGCCTTTGGTCTGAATGAGAAGAGCTTGTCTTACAGTCTTTTTTTAAAAAAAAATATTTATTTATTAAAACTAAATTTGAATTACAAATCAATCCAATAAAATCATAAATTTCCGAAATGAAAGATATATCCGAACAATGTTATATAGCATTATCAATCCCACCACCTCCCCTCCACCCTTTACACCACCCTTCCCTCCACCCCTGCTAGATTTAGATTTCCTTATATTTAACCGAACATATTTCATTCCTTGCATTACGTATTCTCAATTCTTACTCTTAAATTTGAATTTTCATTTTTAACCTTCTATTTTGTAATCTACCTCACACTCCACATTTTAATCTAGACATATCAGCGTGTGTTTTTTCCTGAGCAATGTTTTACCGCAGGCATCCCCAAACTGCGGCCCTCCAGATGTTTTGGCCTACAACTCCCATGATCCCTAGCTAACAGGACCAGTGGTCGGGGAAGATGGGAATTGTAGTCCAAAACATCTGGAGGGCTGAAGTTTGGGGGTGCCTGTTTTACCATATAAGCATCAAAACATTTCCATTTGTTTTTCAGTTTTTGGTTAGATTGGTTTCTTATTATTGCGGTTAATTTTGCCAATAATAGGTATTCATTTACTTTACAGATCCACTCCTCTTTTGTTGGTATTTTTTCTTGTTTCCATTTTGCGGCTATGCTTGTCTTACAGTCTTGATGCTCTCAACAGTTCTGGTAGGTATGGGAATCAGCCTGTGGTTTATGCTGGGAGTAAAATAACAAATATCCATAGCTGGTAACATTTGCAGTCACAGACTTATGTGCAAGGCTGCATATGCCACCAATTTTGTTTTTTTGTTCTTAATACTTTCTGAAATGTAAATTGGTGTGAAATACATCCAGATATTTTTCAAGCATTGCCATTGAATAACTCCTGCTAAATGTTTTTTAGAGGTAAGTTGTGGGTTCAACAACACATGGGAGTATTTTTGCATTCAAGGCTGGTTCCGTGTAAAGCAGTTGCTGTGAAATGGTCATGCTTTGTTCATTCATTTTATTATGGGTGTGGAGAATTAAGTGGCCTTAAAATATTCACATGAACTAGCAGAAAATAGAGCAGACAGAGGGAAGGAAAGCAAATAAGATAACCCACTGTTTTTTTCAACGTCGGCGTTTATCCCGCATTGAAGAATGCCCTTTTCAATACACGATCCCAACACAAAAATGGTATTGCAGTCACAAAATGTGCGCCGGGTCCACTTTACTACAAATAAACTTCTCCAAATAATTTGATAGTATTTATATTCATTTGTCAACAGAGGTTCTCCGTTTAAAATATTTATTTAAGGTTGTGTGAAGGAAGGAAGGGGGAATCTAAATATTACAACATGGAGCACCAATTATGTTGACTGTCTCTTGGGCAATGCAGATTTTTGAGGGAATGTGTCTAGAGATCTTGTGTGGGAACTGTTGGAGGTCCTGGCAGGAACACCATTGGCTGTAGGTGCCATATTGGTGACACCTGCCTTTACCTCTGAGCCACACAACAGCAGCAGCAAACATGAAAGCCACATGTTGTGGAATATTTGTCTTGCTGCCCAGCTGCTAGACTCAGCCATAGATGTCGTGTCAAGGGAAGTTGTTGTTGTTTAGTCGTTTAGTCGTGTCTGACTCTTCATGACCCCATGGACCATAGCACGCCAGGAACTCCTGTCTTGCACTGCCTCCCACAGTTTGGTCAAACTCATGTTCGTAGCTTTGAGAACACTGTCCAACCATCTCATCCTCTGTCGTCCCCTTCTCCTAGTGCCCTCAATCTTTCCCAACATCAGGGTCTTTTCCAAGGATTCTTCTCTTCTCATGAGGTGGCCAAAGTATTGGAGCCTCAGCTTCACGATCTGTCCTTCAAGGGAAGTAGTATCTGCCTATTTGTCACTTCCAGAGAGAGGTTAAGTTCGAAGCAATGCTTCTGAATACCAAGAGCTGGAAACCACAGGAGATGAGAGTGCTCTTGTGCTTGAATCCTGCTTGCAGGTCTCACCACAGGCATCTGGCTGGCCACAGTGAGAACAGGATGCTGGACTAGATGCGCCATTGGCCTGATCCAGTAGGCTCTTTTATGTTCTTAATGCTAGGAGAACAGTGGCTTCAGGAGGAGCTCTAGCTGCCTGGAATGGTTCTGCCAGTGTATCTTTTGTGCTGGTCTCATATCGTAAATTCCCCTGGCAAGGTGTGGCTTCTACCAAATCTTTTAGTCCTTCAGCCAGCACACTTTAAATAAAGGTTGACATGTGACTTGATGAATCACCTTTTCAGTCTAATATGGTTTTGTGTGGGCTAGTTTGGGTCTATCTTTAGGATGTTTTTGCCCAGCTTGTATAAAACACCTTCACTTACCTGGAATAGTTTTAATATTTGGTTTAGGAGACAGGAAAAAAAATATTTTTATTTCTGTGGAACAGCCTCTGTCCACTTATATATTAAAAAACCACACCAAAAACTTGTCAGCATTGGCCAAGGTTCCCTCTTGTTTGGATTGTCTCAAATTTATGTTTTGATGAAGAAGGGGGGAAAGGTACCTCATGGTCAGAAATGAAGGTCTGGAGACTACCAGGCTAATATGTTTTACAGCCACATTATTTATATATTCAATATTTATGCATAACAAATATTATAACGTTCTTTTATATTGTAAACTGCTCAGTGATATTTGAATGAAGGGTAGTATATAAAATGAATGAACGATGAAAAGATAAGCATTGTCTCAAATTGAGCAGTAAGGATATCTGGTAAGTGCTTGGTGATGGAATACTAGCTATTTGGGGACAATTGTACATATTAAATGTGCATCTGTAGGAATGGTTTTATTGTTTTTAGAGTTTGCATTTTGTTTTAATTGGCCTTTTGTTATATAGGTCTTTGGTCTGATCTTCTTACACTTACACTTGAAGGCTCTTCTTTAAGGTATTTTGCACATGCTCAAAGGTCTGCTTTTCCCCTGGTTACTTCACATAAACCAAGACGAAGGCTTCTGGACCGAAATCTGGGTAAGCCTTGGCCCCAAATCCTTGATTTTACAGTTGCAGAACAGGCTGACATAAGGAATTCAGAACAGATCTGAATCAGCTGCACCCCTAGAATGGAATGTTATGCTAGGAAAGTATTTTATAAATGTCAAGGACCCCACACTCCACCCCTTCTCAACTGTAAGTAGCTATGTCCAGTAGAAGCAACTTGTAAAACACAAGGTTTCTCTTACTAGTTAGGCAAGGACAACCACAATGTAGAATGGCCTTTCAGTGCTTGATGCTTGGTGCTAATGAACACCACCTACTATTCTAAACACCCTAAGTCAGTGACATATTTTTCTTCTGAGTCAACATGTTTAGCATCAGGTAGTTGGTCATTTACATTAATCAGGAGTCTGATTAAGGGAATGCTTTGACTATTTTCAGGAAGCTCTTAGCGGCTTAAGTGAATGGAAAACACATACAGTTGTTGTAGCAACAAAGACACTCAACAATTTTGTTGTGATTGCAGACTGGCTTATATAATAACCTACTTAATCAGTTTCAAGTTATCAGTTACTATGTTCCTTTTCTCACACAACCCCCTCTTTTTCATCCCTTCTCTTTAGGCACACACACACAAACACACTGTCAGTGTTGATCACTATCATTTTAACATTTTATGTATTTGTTTGCTTGGCACATTTTTGGCCCATCCCTCATTACTGGAGATCTCAGGGCAGGTTAGGACAGGGTGCTTATTAACCAAGGTTTACTCTGAGGAAACTCATTGGCATAAATTAGCATTGCAAAGTTAGGTCATGTTGTTAATTTCAGTGGGTCTTTGCTGAGTAAAACTTAGTTGAGTATCACCCACAGTTACAAGCTAAAAATACAGTAGCATCAAATCTCATCCCAACTCAACCATCACTCGGTGATACTGGGCTAGTCACTACCTTTCACCTTAACGCATACCACTGGATAAAAAATTCCTACCTTGAGATTTGTAGAGGGAAAGTGAGATGCACATGTTTTTCTTATGCTGCTTCAAACAGTTATTGCTTCCCCCAAAGAATCCTGGTGTAAACAGCCTTCACGGAGGCTTCACTCAACTTTTATTGAAGTTGGTTAAATCACAGCGCTTGCCTTGCCAGGTCGTAACCATCACACCATGAAAGTATATGTGAAGCATATCAAACTCTCTCAAATCCTACAAGCTAGTAGCACATTCGTAATTTGAGTGTGGATCCTAGCGTAAAGAAAATGGCGCCACTTGGAATTAAGAGGAAGTAACAGCTGGCTTGAAGGAGCCCCAAAATTGACAGAAGTCCAATATCTCTTGAGAGGAAAATACTAAAGGGGAAACCCAGCACAGCTCAGTGAAGACTAAATGTGTTAAGTAAGCAAGGAATGATGACTCTGTGTTGATGGGGGGATCAAATGGAATGGACACTGGCATGCTTGGCTTCAGCACAATTGCCCTGTCATCATTGCTACCATGCTGATGAAATGCCAGCTGGCTAATGGATCTGCCATTTTAAAAATAGTTCTGAGGGGGGAAACACAAACACAGTTTTCAAAGAGTGTTAACATCAGAATCCTACACATGTGAACTCAGAAGTAAGCCACATTGTGTTCAATGGGACTTACTCTGAGCTGCAGCCCAAGTGAAGTTATACACGCCTTTGTAAATGTGGCATCTATAAAGAATGAAGTTCGGAGTGTGCATAATCTGGCAAATTTCATCTTAGTTTCTTCGTTGGAGTTCTAAGAGCTGGCAAGACTACTGATGCTTCAGGATTTAAACCATAGCCAAAACCTATTCCCTTCTGAGTATCACTTTTTTTTTTTTTAAAAAAAGATGAAACAAAGCAGTAGAGAAGGGCATGACAAAGTATTTCTTTTTGTTCAGCAATATAACAACAGTACTTTTAAATATACTAGAGGTGTTTTTTTAAAAAAAGAATAAATATGTTTTGTTTTGTTTTTGTGGATATTAAATAGGTATGCCTCTATGGAATTGTTATAAAAGAACAAGATATGTGGGCTTTTGCCAGTAAACATTCCATGTCAGGGATCTTTTATAATCTTATTTATATAATTTACAGTAAATATTATGATAACTGTGGTTCTTTTGACTTTTGTCTAGACATTAGGAATTTTATGACTAGTTTTAAACTGCCATGCTACATGGTGTTGTTTTGTAACCACATGAAATATCATCTTGAATTAACAAGTCACTAACTAACAAGTAGACACGATTTACAAGACACTTACCAGAAAATGAAACCTAATTTCCCAGCAGTTACTGGACCTCTTTGCTGGATTCTGCATTTTGCACGCAGCACTCAATGGCTTCTGATAAACAGTAATCAGAGTATTGCTTGCATGGCAGATGTTGGTGCGTGGACTAGAATGGGAAATGGGGAGAGAGGAAGGGAAGAGAGTGTATTCGTTGTCCTTGACAAAGCAGGCATTTCGAGCTGATGCTGTTGCTGTGTTCAAAACGCCAGATGGCCACCATGTGGGGGCAAGAGGCACAATAACGGTGGGCATGAGACCACTTTCTGAGTTAGAGCCAGGATGGGATGTCTACAGTGCCCTAGTTGAAAGTTGGGGTGGAATCTATGGATGTTTGAAGATGGAGTCTTGGATCCAAACTACAGATACATCATCTGGACCATGGTGGTGCCTTTGTGCAACAATTCTACTTTTGTATTGGTATCGTTTTCTCCTCTGTTTAAACTATATATTGATTTTATATTTATGGATTAGATTGTTTATAATTGTTTCTATTTTTAATGCTATATGTTGTGAGTGAGTCACTTTGGGCACAATTTGTGGGAAAGCTGCATCTATGATACTTTCCTGAAAACAAATGGATTTTGTCAAAGCCAGAGGTTGCAGAATGCAATAAAACAGCAGCCTGGAGCAGAAGCAAGACCCACAGGCAACCTCTTGCCTTAGTAATGGAGGAAACTGGCCAATGTAGGCACAGACTTAAAAGGATTATGTTGAACTCAACACAACATTGTCTGGGCCAACTAAATGAATAATGACAAAACAGAAAAGGCCCCCAGCGTTTCCTGTGTAAGGTCACACATGACCAGAACAAACCCTCTTCTTTTTTGTGTGGGGTTGCTATAACCGTTTTGCAAGCAATTCGAAATGGCTCTTCGGAGCTACTTTAGAGAGCTAGAGTTTCAAGGAAGCAAACTTATCCCAATCTTTTTTCTAAAGGAGTGCTGTTGAAGGGTTGCTGCTTAAGCAGTCCAAAGGGTGGATACTAAGCAGTCCCCCTTTGAAATGTCCTCACGTCTCTATGCAAGAGGGGTGAATAAACACAGCTGGATTCCTGAGAGAGTCCGGCTGCAGACATCCTTCCTTTTCCTTGCGAGTCTGACTCCAGTCCAAGCTCTGGACAGGAGGAGGAGAAGGGGGAGTCTTCTGAGACTAGATTCCTTTCCCTTCCCTCCCCTCTTTCTGGCTCTCCTCCTATTTTTCTTGCTGATGTCACAGATAGGAAGCTGACTCATGATGAATAACTATTTGTTGTTCCCCGACAGCCTGCCCTTTTGCAGAAAATCTGTGCTAAGTTTTACAAGAGATTTCTCAACCAGCTCCCCTAAAGTGCTCCAGGCACATTGCTCCTAGCATGATGTCACCGGGAGTAGTCCTGGAAAAGGGGAATTGTATTGCGGCAATCCAGGACTTTAGCCTGCATCGGCTCTATCTGCAATGTGCTCTCCAGCAGCAGTGAGAAACTTGCGCCCTACAAGTCAGCCAAGGGAGAGAGTAGGAAGTGTGGCACCAGTAGTGCAATGACATAATTTTGCACTCCAGAGCTAATGCTTTTACAGTATGTGGCCTTCCTCTTTAGATGGTAATAGGTCAGATTCAGATTTACACTGCAAGCCTAACCATGCCAATGGGGGTTCTTACTCCCAGGTAATTGGGGTTAGAATTGCAGCCTCATTCAGGTTAAGTGTGTTTAGGACTGCAGGACACACTTTCTTGGAAGGAAACCCCACTAATTTAAGCCCCACTGATTTTAATTGGGCTACTCCAAGTATGAACAGGTATGGATCCAACCCTTATTTTTAAAAAGTGACAATCCAGCCCTGCTGATTTTGGGTGCCTTCCTGCTCATCTTGCTTTCATTGAATTGTAGAGTTGGACGGGACCCCAAGGGTCATCTAGTCTAACCCTCTGCTATGCTGAGTGGCACCTTGGCTTTCTGCCCCTATCCTGTCCTAAAGTGGGTGTCACTGCAGCGTTGGCAGCCACTGAAATCTACTTCCCAAGAGCCTCAAGGGAGGATTTCACCTTGTTCCCCAAATACAGGCTTTCTTCTCCAGAACTGGATTCTAGAAGGCCAACCTGAATTTGTTCTCCAAACAGAGTATTGTAAACGCATAACGGATTTACAACCGCAGCCAATCAAATCAGAAGAAAATCCCACTGACTTCAACGGGCCTCCTTCCTAGGTAAGTGTGACTAGCACTGCAGTTTATTATTCGTATTACATCTGTATTCCAACTTTTCTCCAAGGAGCTCAAGATAGTGCAGGTGGTTGTTCTCTCTCCTCCTTTATCTTCCCAACATCCCTGCCAGGTAGAATTGGCTAAGAGACAGCCACTGGCCCTAAACCTCCGGGGGTCAAAGTGCAATCAGATGCAGAGCGAAATATTTGGAACTATCCCCCTTTCTCCCAGCTCGTTAGCTTTCCTGTGCTCGGAAAAATCCTCTTTCTTCCTGACTCTGCGCGCGTCTCTCGCACCCCTCCTCTTTCGATCCTCCCCTCTCCCTGTTATCCCGGAGGGAACGAACCATTGTAGCCGGGAGGGGTGTGTGTGAGTGTGTGTGGCGGAGCTCTTCGGCTGGAGCTTGGATACCCTAAGGGGCGGGACTGGCTTCGGCTGCGCGGGGAGGAATAGGAGCAGCAGCAGCAGCAGGAGGAGGATCCTGTCGGGCTGAGGAAGGAGGCGGGAGGGGGGGGTCTCTCTTGGTAAGGCGCCCGCGATAGGAGTCTCCGGAGTGGCTGGAGAAGGCGAAGGATGCACAAAAGGCAGCAGCGCCAGGAGGTGAGTGAGGCGCTGCCTGGAGCAACTGCTTTTGTCCCGCGCGCTTTTGGGTATCTGCGCGCCCGCGCGCACAACGTGCGGGGAGAAGGAGCGCAGAAAGCGCGCAGCAGACAGCTTGTGTGCGGGGCAAGGGAGCGCTGCCTAAGAAAGGCAAGTCCGTCTCTCCGTCCGGAAGCTAAACAAAACCCAGGAGAGGATTGTAAACTTCGCCCTGAAGTTTTGTTTTGTTTTGTTTTTTTGGAGGGAATGAATTTTGGAGGGCATCTCCAGAAAGGGCACCTACTTAACAACCCAAAACCTGTCTCTCTGTTGCCCACCAGGATTCCCTGCTCTTTTATGCTCCGTGGCAGACAGATTTGTTTTGTCTTTCATGGGGGAAGATTTACTGGTCGCTTTGCATGCATTTTAATCTTGCTGGGCTTTTTGCTTTTGCAAACTGTGGCGCGTTTGTTTTTCAACTTCTACAAATTTCTGCTAATGGACTTGCTTAGAGTAGGTTAAAAGCCTCTGCTGAGAAGAAACGGGGACAGCACAGCATTTGTTTTGTTTTTTTGCAAGTCCAGGGCACTGTTGACTTAATGTAAACTGTTCTCTTCCGCTGAGAATCATTCAGCAGAGCTTTGGTTAGGAACCCTCTGTAGCTGAAGGATTAGTGCTTGCCTTGAAAGAGACTTTGTACAAACACAGCTAGGCAGTTTCCTCTCACCCACTTGCTGTTTCCTCCTGTAGGGTTTTCCTCTTTTGTATGCTATCCCAGATGATTGTTGCCCTTTAAAAATGTCTCTTAAAGGAAGCTTTTTGTGTTCTGTTCTCTCTCTCTCTGTCTCCCTCTTGATAAGCCCAAAGACTTCATCTGTGCATTCACAAATAGGATCTGTTTGGTGATGCTATCCTCAGTTTTGCATAGTTTTCCTAAGCAAATGAAGATGTGATTTTACTGCTCTTATTCAAGCAAAGTACACTGGTTGTTGTCAGGAGAGTACAGGACAGAAGTTGAAACATGTGCTTCAGATCACATAATCCAGAACTTGAGCCTGGAAAATGATAGCTGTGTTTGTCTGTTACAGCAAACACACACATACACAGAGAGAGGGGGAGAGAGAGACGTCTTGTGGTGTCTTAAAGACTAACAGATTTATTGTGGCATAAATGTTTGTGGACTCGTCAGACGCACAAAGCGGTAGTCATGGTAGACTGTTTACGTATTTTAAATCTGTAGGATAATTTACCCAGAAATGCTTATGAAATGCTGAATCAAGTTTTCTCTAAGATGTCACTAGACTCTGTCATTTTTGTGATCAAAGTATAACATGTTGAACTTACAATCACGGTGATGAAGAGATGGATAGCCCCTTTACTGCAGTTTGGTCCAGTATATAGACTGAATGGTAGCCAACACAATGCCTTTCCAATGTTACCAGATTCTATCTCCCATCAGCCCCAGCCAGTATGGGGCGAATGGCCAGGAATGATGGGGGCTGAAGTTCAACACATGGAGGACAACGTGTTGGCTCTGCCTGGCATAGGTTGCTGAACTGTGATCTTCTGGACTGGAGTTTAAGTCTCAGTTGTGTCAAAAATGCAGGATGTCTTTGGATAATACAATCAGTGCTACCCTTACGTCAGGCATGGGGAACCTCTGGCCCATTGGATGTTGTTGGACTCCAGGTAGCGTAGCCAATGTTCTGGGAGGAGAAAAGCTGTGTCCCCATCTCTGCCTTAAGTGAGTGCACAGGTTCCTTGCATTGGCATTTTTGCTCTTCCACTGCAACTTGTGCAAAATTGGAGGTCACTCATACAGCTTGCACAGATATGCAAGTACTGTACAGAGAATGTGAGCACAGAGAGTTCATTCCCTTGTTAGTTAGCACTTCTAGTATCATCCAAAGTTGCCATAGTGTGTGGTAAATCTCTGATCATCTTTTAAACAGAAATAATGGAAACCCACTTCAAAGCTATTGTGAAGACAAGAAAGACTGCTAAATTCTTTACAGAACATAAAGGCTATGTGCATAGGTTGTATAGATGTAAGCAGTAGCTTTCCTTAAGTTATACTCTGTAGCAGTCTTCTGCAGGGGATGGATTTGGTGAAGTGCGTCACCTTCACTGAGTAGACCTTGGAATTCAAACATCATCATTGACTGACATGTGAGAACCGGTTGGGACTGGTTGACTATTATGGGAAGCAAGTTATAGAGTAGCGCCACCATCTAGATTCTGGTTCTTATGATGATTAGCTATATGGGAGGTTAAGACTGTGCCTGCACCTCGGAATATTCTAAAGCTCATAATATAGCAGTTGCTTCTTCATAAAATTAGGGAACTGAATAAATGTTTTCAAGTTTAGAAAAACTTCAATGTATGAATAGCTTTTCCAATTGGAGGGGTAGAATGCTGACTATATTATAGACAATTTCAGAGGCTGAGCAGAAGGAAAGGAGGCTGTGTGAATCTCAATTTATATTCCAGGACTAGAAGGGCTAAAATAATGGGTGGCAGACACATTGGTTTAGCATAGGATCCCCTATTCCTTTAAGCAACAACAGTCTGCTAAAACAAAGATACATCTGCATGCTTTCAACTTGCTCTGCTATACTTCTTCCTTCCTGATAATTATGGGACATAATTAATTCTATTTTGTTTGCACTTATGCATCTTCTATTTGATAAGGGATCTTGTTTGCCCTTGTAGTAAGGTAAAGGGACCGCTGACCGTTAAGTCCAATCGCAGATGACTGTGGGGTTGCGCGCTCATCTCGCTCTATAGGCCGAGGGAGCCGGTGTTTGTCCGCAGACAGCTTCCGGGTCAAGTGGCCAGCATGACTAAGCCGCTTCTGGCGAATCAGAGCAGCTCACGGAAATGCTGTTTACCTTCCCGTTGGAGCAGTACCTATTTATCTACTTGCACTTTGACGTGTTTTCGAACTGCTAGGTGGGCAGGAGCTGGGACCGAACAACGGGAGCTCACCCCATCGCAGGGATTTGAACCGCCAACCTTCTGATCGGCAAGCCCTAGGCTCTGTGGTTTAGACCACAGTGCCACCCGCGTCCCTCATGCCCTTGTGGTACAGACTCCTATATAGTTTAGTTTGACTGGTCTTGCTATGATTCCCTGAACCACAAAACCACTGTGGAATGAATCCTCTTGGTGGTGGTTGGCCTCTGTACAATGCAGCCTAATGCATTTATGCCACTGTCACTCAAAAATCAAGGGCGAAATAAAAGCATATTCAGTTTGCTTTGCTTTTAAAATGGATTTAAGAAAAAGGCAAAGGGATCACTGTCCTTATAAAGAAGGGCAATGTCTGCTGTTGGCAAAGGTCTTTTCACAGCTCAGTGTGAGGTTTGGGAGATTCCAGGAAATCTAATGAGAATGAAAAATGCACTTGGTGAGAACACTTAGGAACTTATGCATATTTTCATTGGAAATTCTAACCTGGGAACAGGTCGTCTGAAATTGAAAAAGGTAATATGGAAGATAATATAGAACCCATAAAGATTCATATGTTGCAGCTCTAAACCTCCATTGAAGTGATATACAGTCGTACCTTGGTTTTTGAACAGCTTAGTTCTCAAACGTTTTGGCTCCTGAACGTCCCAAACCTGGAAGTGACTGTTCCGGTTTGTAAACTATTTTTGGAAGCCAAATGTCCGATGGGGCTTCTATGACTTTTATGACTTCTAGTAGCCGCAATCAGAAACCGCACTTTGGTTTCTGAACGTTTTGGAAGTCGAATGGAGTTCCGGAATGGATTCCATTCAACTTCCAAGGTACTAGGTTTCCAGAACTCTCATAAGGTTTTGTCCTCCCACAGAGGTGGAAGATATGTTGACTTGTATTATCTCTCCCATAGCAAGGGAGCTATGGACTCTTAACTCCTTCTCCCGCTGAAACAGCAGTGGATCTTCCTATGGTACATGGAAGTACAAAATAAATGTCAAAAGTTAAGGTTGCAGATCATACTTCAGTCATTGGCTGTAATAAAGAGATTGAATTATGGTGCTGGAGGAGACTCTTGAGAGTCCCATGGACTGCAAGAAGATCAAACCTATCCATTCTGAAGGAAATCAGCCCTGAGTGCTCACTGGAAGGACAGATCGTGAAGCTGAGGCTCCAATACTTTGGCCACCTCATGAGAAGAGAAGACTCCCTGGAAAAGACCCTGATGTTGGGAACGATTGAGGGCACAAGGAGAAGGGGACGACAGAGGACGAGATGGCTGGACAGTGTTCTCGAAGCTACGAACATGAGTTTGACCAAACTGCAGGAGGCAGTGCAAGATGTGCTATGGTCCATGGGGTCACGAAGAGACGGACACGAATAAACAACAACAAGAAGAAATATTTACTTTATGTCAAAAAGCTCATTTTAATTCTGCCTCCTCCTTTGTGGGAAAATTGGGGAAATCGTTACAGCATGTAGTTGGTGTACAATTCTAGGCATCTAGGCATTCTGCCTTGTCTTTTTTTCAATCCTGCTTCTAGCTTTGGGACACAGTTTGCTTCAGTTGTTTCGAGATCAAGTTAGGAAGTTTCTGACCACTCTGGAGCATCTCACACTATGCATGTCCAGATATTGATAAACCATAATCTTTATTTTGTGAGCACATGGGTTGTCCTTGAATGCATGTGTGAGTTTCCTGGTTGATAACCTGTGGGATTCTTTAGTGATCATATCTGCACTTGTTGTTACCAGCTCTGTTTGTTGAAAGATAGCAAGCAGCCAAAGGTTCAGAGTAAAGTGTGGTAATACCAGGGCCGTCTTAAGCATGTCGGGCGCCCTGGCACCGTTGTGCGGCTGGTGGGCGGGCGCAGTTTGACTGGACTTAACCATCCAGGAGTCCTTTACCTTTACCTTACCTCTAGGTACTGTAAGCACTGTAGGAGGACCTTATTATTTGAGTTGGCTTATATCACTGGAATTATTTGTAGTGGTTGAATTTACCTTAAAGCTTTATATGTGTGGTAGATATTACCTGTGTGCTGGTTTTAGATGTGTTCCAAGCCTTTGAGATAGGACGGAATATAAGTCATGATTAATAAGAATAAATCTTCTTCAGTTTTAGAAAATGGATGTGAGTTTGAAAACTGAAGGGAAGCTATTTTATAGAAATCTATGGCTACAGTCTACTACGGTAAGAGCAATTTGTTCTGGGATTGTCTTATTAACATTCTGTAGCACTCAGACATTCTTGAGTAAGTACCTTGATAATTACAGTACTGTACAGTATGTTATGTTAACTGCTGCTTGCTACTTCCATCGCTGATGAGGTTTACTTCACATTTGGCAACACTGATGCTGTGGTTCTTGCTCCTATTAAAATGCTTTGACCATATGGAGCTATGAAGCAGTCAAACGCGTTTTAGTTGTTACCTCGAATACATTGTCAGCATATGACATTAGGGAGAGAAAAACGAAGAGGAGGTGGTAGTTGGATCCAAGTATAGATAACTATTATGAGTTAAAAACAAGATGGAATAAGGCTGCAGTCCTAGGCACACTTACATGGATGAACTGAGTGGGGTTTTCTGGGGAAATGTGTTGGATCAGGCTGCGTGTTTTGAACAGGTTCTTCAGAGAAAACCAATTACTATATGTTTTGTGTAGGGAAAGAATAAATTGATAATCATACTAGCATTTGAAACAGGATTTTTTTTAAAAACAAAGTGGCAAAAGTAAAAAAAAAAGGAGATGAGGACCAAGATGTAAATAGTTACAAGGACTAAAAGAACAAGAGCAATTAGAAGCCCCAAATGCATTTTGTTATGCTCTTATTCCACCTGTATGTTTTATTTCCATTGTTGTACCAGTGAAGTAAATACAGAACTGCATGTGAGTGCCGGTTGTCCCTTTTCTGAGGATCCTGCAGTGACAGGAATGGTGATATATACTACTCTCTGGTACTTCATGTGTTCTTTCAGGGATCAAGAATCTTAAGCCTGCTTCCGGACAGCTTTAAAACAGTTCTGTCTGCTTCCCAACATCCAGAGTTAGTTTGCCTTAAGCCAAAAGCAACACTTTTATAATGTTCATTGCATGGGGGCAGGGTCTACTCGTTGAGGTTTGAGGTTTCTTTGACTGAAAGGTCATTGTTCTAAATTTCAGTTGAAATGTAATGGTTTCCTTGCCATATGGCCAGAGTTTTAAAGCCTCCTCTCCTCCGATATTATTAACCTTTTAAATGATGTCCCGCAGTGGTAGTGCATCTGCTTTGTTTGCAGAAGATGCCACGTTCTTCAGAATATCCTGGTAAAGCTGGGAAGGATTCCGTCTGAAAACCAGGAGAAAAAGAACAAAATGAGAATATAAAATCTAGGTTGATTGGCTTATACAATTTTGAATTCGCTTGTTTTGTTTTTGTTGGAAGCTCCCATTCATCCTCATGCATCCATGAGATCTACAGCTTTGCCTACAAAAACCAGCAAAGGGTGCTATGGCAAGTGAAAGACTAGCACATTTGCTTTGCGACAAACTCATATGTATGAAGTATTGTCCTTAGTTAGCATAAACATATTTGCATTGATTTAGACAGATGATAGTCAGTGGGTGAAGGATGTTATGCAAACCATAGGTGTGTCCTGTTGCAATTGACAGTCAAATGCAAACAAGGTGATGCGAAAAGGGGAATGACAAATGAGTACGAAGCCCTCTCGACTTGTAAGGAACCTTCAAAACAAGAGGAGTCATTGACATAAATACTGGATAAGGAAGAATTCCTTTCTGGAGGGAGCTATCTGCTCTTAGGCTCTGTTCACTCCCCATTTGATAGATGTCAGGTCTGCAAATGAATTCCAGCTCAGCAGCGGCTGATAGGTAGAAACCCACTGATGCAGGGGTGGAGAACCTCAGGGCCACCAAGCCTCTCTTATCTGGCCCTTGGAATCCTCCCCAGGCCACATCCCCTATTGGTCCTGCTTTGCGTCCTGGTTTTGCCTGGTTGGATTGTGTCCTTGAATTCTGATAAAAACACTGTGATTCCCTAAACGGAGAACAGAGAGGGGTGTGTGAAACTTGGTCTCCTGTACAAAGGTAAAATCTGCAACGATTGCTCAGCCGCATTTGCCACCTGCTGCTGACATTTTGCCCTAGAAGGAAATGTGGCCGCCAAGCTGAAGAAGGTCGTATCCCTCGGTTTCTCTGTTGAAAATAATAAAAACAATCAATTCATCTCATCACACCCATACCCTTCAATAGAGTGTTGGATATAGGCTGCAATTTTAAACACTAATCCAAGTGAGATACATTTTATTGGAGCTGGGATTTTATATATATAAATTGCCCTGGGATTGAAAAGTGTCCTATAACTACCTTAATTAAAATCAAATCAAATATTTCCATTAAATAGAGGGAAGCTTACTTCCACAAATAACAGACACAAGATTGTGCTGTAAGGCTATAGTCCTGTTCACTTACTGGTATTTGAGAAATCTGCATGGATTGCAGTGCACCTTATTTGCAAGTAAGCATAACAAAGATATATCAGACTTTGCATTTCAGGTTTATGAGCTTCTTGAGAAGGAGAATCTGAGCACCAACCTCAGCTGTGGAACTTCTAATTTTTCTCCCAAGAATACTAATAGTAGATTTCTAAACAGACTTAACATCACAGGTATCTGATGATGACTGTAAATCAGACAAAATGACGACACCCTTCTTTTCAAAGTATATTTGGTTGGGTTTTGTATCAAGCCAGCAAAACTTTTCTAATCTGTACGTGTGTATCCTCCTACCTATGTACATCCTGAAGATAGCCTTAAAAATATTTGTCCAATAGATGTGGTCACCAAAAATGTAGATTATCTAGCAAACTACTGTAATACTACCCGTTTGTTAAAAGATGCTGCTCTTGCAGTGTTCCACGTTATTTCCTCTGAGGAAAAGAAAAAGTCATAAGCACTTCCTCTGCCAGTCTTTTCCCACAATTGTAGTGTTACAAGAGTACTTTCCAGTGGTAAATTGTGGTTTGTATGTCAGGTTCTTTCTATAACTCTTCTGTGACACTAACCCCCACCATAAAGTTTTTACATGCAACAGTCTGATAGACACCAATATCATCTTACTTCATTAATACATATACCCCAAATGTAACCGAACGACAACCTCAATGAATATTCAGGTTCATTGGATGATACCAATTTCTAGTGTAGTGAGAGAAGAAGAGAAATGTCTTTCTATCCACCTTCTCTATACCATGCCTGATTATATATAGCTGTACATTTAGCTATTTTAGATAGATTTAGATATAACTTTATTGTCATTGTCATAGTAAAACAAAATTGAATGCTGTCCCATGAAAACAAAAACACAATTACAGCCACATATACACATACATACTTACGTGCCTTTTCTCTAAACTGAAAAGCTCCATGTTTTTTAATGTCACCTCACCTTACTACCTTGAGTTGCTGCAGGCCATTGTTCATTGTTGAATATTACTTCGTTTGATATAAGTTGCTTATTTTAAAGTTATGTTTTATTCTCACATTTTTGTATTGGATTATATTGTTATAAGGTGTACATTCTTTGTTTCTTCAGCTTGTAAACTGCCTTGGGTATAGTAAAATAGAAAGACAGTATACAAATTAAAAGGGATGGTGCTGATGGTGATTTTGGATGCCCCTTTCTGCCCCTTTTCCAGCTCTACAATACCCTCTTTGAGGGTATTCTCACAGCATAGATTTGTATAATGGCATTGTGGCAATGACAGTTTTATTTATTTTCAATTCCTTTCCTAATGATCTACGACATGGAAATCTCCATTTTCATAGCAGCTACCCATTGGGTCAAACTACCCATGGTTGGCCCTAAGATCTCATTTGTGGTCAGTCACTGCCAGTTCAGACCCCAAGAGCATATATGTGAAGTTAGAAAATTTTGCCCCAATTTGTATCACTTGACACTTTTTTCATGGAGTTTGCCATTTGCATACCCTATAAGGCAGTTTGGATACATCCTTTGGAAACTCCCCATGACCCGACCCCCTTTTAACCACCCCAAATAATGTGGTATAATCAGCAAACTTGGCCAGCTTACTTCTGACCTCAAACTCCAGGTCATTTTATGAACACGTTAAAAAGCACAGATCCCAATCCTTATCCTGGGGGGACTCTGGTTCTTTTTGTTTGTTTGTTAATCTTTCCATTGTGAGAACAGTTTATTTCTGCTCTAGCAGTCTTTGGTGTTGTACTGTACCAAAAGCTTTTTGAAAGTCCAGATAACTTCATCCACATGCTTACTGAAAAAGCTAACTCCAAGAGGTTACCATAGTTAGAAATGACAAATTTGTGGAGGCCATGCTGGCTCTTCATCAATACTTCTTCTATGTGCTTTCCACCAGTGTTCCTAGAACATACAGGTACATTAAGTTAAGATAGTTTCCCATATCCTCCCTGAATCCCTTATTTAAAATTGGTGTTACATTGACCACTTCCTGGTGCTCAGATAAAGAAGCCACTCTTAGAGACCAGTTGCAAGGGGTCAGGTATTATTTTTGTTTCTTTTTTTAAAAGAGCAGCAATTACATATTTAAGTTCTTTAAGAGCTGTTGGATAGATGCCATCTGGACCCTGAAATGCGTTCATTTCAAATCTGTGATGTGGCTGCTGTTTGCCTCAGTTCCTCAGATTCCCTCAGAAAATCACTTCAACCACAGGATCTGCCCTCCATTTTCCAAAGTAGAATAATACCTTAAATGGTAATAGTAGCTTTCAAACGTTTGTGTGTGTCTCAAACAGCTTTATTTTCACCTGGAATGGTTTTGAAAAGAATAACGGAATTGGGACAATTAAGAAAAAAATCCAGTGTTTTAATAAATTGTTTGGTTGTGAGAGAAATGCATACCAGTAAATCAGGATCCACACAGATTTAATGCATTACTTTGACTTTTTAAATGGCTATGACAATGTTGTAAGTGTACTTCTATGGGGGAGGGGTTAATCTGAAACATCTGGATCCACAAGTTGTTTTTTTTGCTGAAATACATATTGTTGGATGTGTCCTTAAACTCTCTCACTGCCAAATTCTCTCTTAGTTCCTGATTTCAGAACTTAGTAGCTGTCAAATGTGTCAAAACACAGCCTCTTAGTAAGTGATTTGTAGAACAGATGCCACAAATTGGCAGTCCTGAATCAGATTACAGATTTTCTAGTTGCAAATTTGGGACTCTCACCTTTCCCCCACGACTTTAGAAAAGAGACCTTTGTTTTGCGTTATCATTCTGATCGCATGATTTGATTTTGATGGTAAATGTATCAAAACCTTGTGTGGTGTTTCTGTGATCATAAAATTCATTTTGGGAGGCAGAAATGCACATTGCAGTTAGACTTGTGTAATGTTCAGATGTGTGCCATATGGGGAGTTTTCGGCCTTTCTATCATCGTCAGCTCTTTCTAGCATCACACTTGCATTTATTATGTTCTTCGCTTCTAAGGTATAAAACTTGGCTTTCTGCTGTTTGGGTGTGAACAGGCCGTATTTTGCTTATTAAGTGATGGTAAGGTTCCCAAGAAATACACCACGATTCAAGGAGGGACAGTATATAGCCCTGCATTGACACAACTGTTGTTTTCATAGAGAAGTTCATTTCCCTTAAGTTCTATACAGTATTATAGAGCAAGGAGGGAAAACCTTTGGCGCTGCAGAAGTTGTTGGACTCTAAATCCCACCAGCCTCAGCCAGCATGGCCAACAGTCAGGGTTGAGAGGAGCTGTTCAACAACATCAGGAGGGTCCCACTTTACTATCCCTGTCATGAAATGTTTAGTTTCTCATTGAGGAAGGGTGGGGTTTGTTTGTTTTTGTAATTATTGAGACCAAGAACTAAGAGAGAAAGCAAAGAAGGCCCTTCAACATGATTTGTGGGGGGGAATACTGCTTGCTTCCTCCAACCAAATTGTTCTCCGTTACCCCTTGACTGCATCTCCTACTCTTGAAAGAGAATAACTTCACAGCTACATATCACTTTCAGTACATATACATGAATTAAGAGTACAACTTAATGGCTTGGATCCTGAATTCCTTTCCATGAACCTAACAGGGCTCTGTTAGCAGACTCTACACATTTCTCTGTGTACCCTGAAAGCAGGAAGCAGGGTGGGGGAAAATCTTCTGAACAGAATGTCATTATGTTATGGGGGTGCTTCAACAGAAATAGGTAATGGGGAGCATTCCCCTTTCACAAACAGAAGTACTTTCCACTTGTCCAGCACTGAACTTCTGATCCTATGAAGCTACCGTGTTTCTCATATTATAAGACACGTCTTATATTTATTTTTTCCTCAAAAAAACACACTATGGCTTATTTTCAAGGGATGTCTTATTTTTTTCCTCCTCCCCCTGCCACGGCCGGCATTGCTGCTGCGCCTATCACTATGTCTTATTTTCGGGGTATGGCTTATATTCCTTGAATGCTTAAAAATCCTGCTATGGCTTATTTTATGGGTATGTCTTAAAATATGAGAAACAGGGTAGTAATAACATGAATTTTAAAGTTTCAATTTCGATTAATCGATGTTATCTTTCTCTTAGTCTGCAAAGTATTTGTAACAAAGCCCTTTCTTTCCCAACAATTCATTTCTTTTCAGTGCACAAAGGGAACAGGCTGATTTATGTTAGTTTTGTTCTCAGAGTGTTGTTACCGTACTCACAGGTGTGAAGAGTGGGGAAGCCGAGAGAAAATACGGATTTGTTTAAAATATTTTAAGTGTAGCTAAACCTTTAATTTAGCATAGCGAAACCTTGAATTATGGTGCTGGAGGAGGCTATCAATTCTGAAGGAAATCAGCCCTGAGTGCTTACTGGAAGGACAGATCCTGAAGAAGAAAAGAAGAGTTTGGATTTGATATCCCACTTTATCACTACCCGAAGGAGTCTCAAAGCAGCTAACATTCTCCTTTCCCTTCCTCCCCCACAACAAACACTCTGTGAGGTGAGTGGGGCTGAGATACTTCAAAGAAGTGTGACTAGCCCAAGGTCACCCAGCAGCTGCATGTGGAGGAGCAGGGAAGCGAACCCAGTTCCCCAGATTGGAACTGAGGCTCCAATACTTTGGCCACCTCATGAGAAGAGAAGACTCCCTGGAAAAGACCCTGATGCAGGGAAAGATGGAGGGCACAAGGAGAAGGGGACGACAGAGGACGAGATGGTTGGACAGTGTTCTCGAAGCTACGAACATGAGTTTGACCAAACTGCGGGAGGCAGTGGAAGACAGGAGTGCCTGGCGTGCTCTGGTCCATGGGGTCACGAAGAGTCGGACACGACTAAACAACAACAACAAACCTTTAATGAGATTTTAAGTCCAGGTTAAAAACTAGTGTTGATCTGATACTGCAATCCAGACCTGGCTTTGCACTCCCTCTGGCATCTCCCTGCCACTCCGTTTGTGCAGAGCTTCCTATTCTGCATTGCTGTGGCAGGTAGAAGTGCTGTGGGTGGCGTCTCACAGATGTGGGGAAATGTAGTCCTGAACAGACAGGCAGTGTCTTATACGGCACAGCGTGGGAAGTCAAACTAGGACTGAAGCACACGTAAGGTCTGCATTAGTGCATTTTGCTAGGGCTGCTGTATAATCAGTTTCGCAAAATTGAGTTAACATTAATCCAGGGCAGTCCTTGGCATTCATGAAACAGCTGCTACTGGTGGCCCTGACAGAGGGCATTCCCAGGCAGAGAGAGGCTGTGTTGGACCAGGATCACATGACTGCATAGGCTTGGTGTGGGTCCAGTTCCTGAGCCTGCTTTGGAATGGTGCATCAGTTAAAAGTTTGCCTGTGTGAGTTGATGGGCTGCTAAGTCCTGCTGCCGCTTGTCCAGAGCTTGAAATGCGCCCTAAGTGGCTGCTTTTTCTTTCAGACAAATTCTTAGTGAGGCTAAACTACTTCACAGATTTTGTACATTGTACATTTTCCTTCCGATTTTTAGACAGGACAGATTAAGTCTTTTTGTTGTTGTTGTTGCATCTCATGCACAGTTAATTTATTATGTGATCGGAATGATTTTGGTTTACTCAGCATGTTAGCATACTTGTCCAAATATAATGATGATTGTCCTTTTCCATCGCAGATGAAAATGTTAGGGTTGAAAGCTGTCAAATGCTGTGAGGTAAACTGGCGCAGAAGCAATTAAAAAAATATTTTTAAAAAGAGTATTTTGTGGAGAGAACCTTGTCAGTCAAAGGAAACACTGATTAAAAAGGCAGAGATTACAAATAATAAAACAATTGTATGGAGTTTTCTGCATTTGATTTTTAGAGGGCTCCATTTGGAGAAATACCCAACAGTAAATGCTATACAAAATAAAATCCTGCATCTTTAACAGAGGGATTAGTAACATTTGATAACTTTCCTGTTTTCAGCAATATTTGTTTATTTTTTCATACTAAAATGTTTCAATAGTAACACATGAAATGATTTAAACAGAAAATGTTACCAGCAGGTGCTAAAACAAAACAAAAAGAATAATAAAATGCTCCACAAATCTATTGACAAGCTGGAATGTGTGCAGAAGAGGGTGACCAAGATGATCAAGGGTTTGGAAACTAAGCCTTATGAGGAACGGTTGAGAGAGTTGAGTATGTTTAGCTTGGCTAAGAGAAGACTAAGAGGAGATATTATAGCCGTCTTTGGATACTTGAAGACCACAGGAGTGATGGGGGGACAATTCTGCCTAAGAGCAATGACACATTATCAAGTCCTGTCACTCTGGGGAGGTGGAAGGTGGAAGGCACTCCCCATGTTGCCACTGTGTGGTATTCAGCGTTACTCAGTGTAGACACATTAAAATTAATGAACATGACTAAGTTAGATGCATTGATTTCAGTAAGTCAACTCTTGAAGAAAAACTTAGCTGAAGGTATTTTGAAATACCAGTACCTTTTTCAAAAAGGTAAAGGGGGGGGAGATAGGGCATCACTGAAGCCCTTTGGCCACCTTATGTATGTTATATATATATATATATATATATATATATATATATAAGTTTTTGTGTTTCCCTATGTATTTTAAGCATGTGCCCATAGAAATCTCCACAGAAGCAGGAAGAGGCACATTGGACTTTAATGGGTCCATTCATTTATTTATTTTTAAAAAATCAATTTTTATTAAATTTTTCAATTGCAAACTAATCATATCATATCAATTATTCCAAATTATACTATGGGTCCATTCATTTCTAGTGCTCAGTGATCCCCCCCCTTTTCTGAGTGGGTGGAGAGCGTGCCACTGAAGCATTGATACTGGAAACAGTTCTATTGGGCCTCATTGGCTTACTTGTCAGACCCTAAACTCCCTATTTTTGCATGCCACATTTTGAGATTCCTAAATAAGAACACAAGAAGTTGATATTACCTTATAGAGAGCTAGGCTTTCAGTCCATGCAGCTCAGTCCATTGTCTACCCTGACTTGTAGCAGCTATTCAGGGTTTCAGGCAAGGAAACTGATGAATCTGGGATCTTGAGTTATGGCACTTCCCTATATTAACCTTTGTGGTGAGATACACCGGCAAAGGGCCCCCAGACGTTTAATGGTCTATTGACCCGGTACCTCCCTCGCCTATATTCTTCCCTTGCTGCCACCAACCAGTAAATCTGCGTACTGGTACACAAATATTGGATTCCAATCAGGTGAAAGGTAAACCAAACAATTAAGTTTATTTAGGTGATGATCTTACAAGCATATAAATTCTTCACGGTATCTCAAGTACTTTTGCTTAAACTTAACCTTTAGCTTTAGTTCCCCCCTTTCCCTCCCTGACTGAAGTTCCCTTCTTATTACTCTCTCAGATTCTGCACCACTGATCATCTCACTAGCTTCTCTAACCCTCTCTCTATCTCAAAATCCTCTCCACCTCACTCATCCACTCCTCACCAACTCTTGTTTATCTCCTCTTCTGACTGACTGCTTCTCTTTATATCCCCCTGCTTCTGCCTGGAGAGCTCCTATTGGCTATTCACCTCCCATGCAACTTAACTCTTGCTGGTCCCCTAGAGGTGAAACACCACAACCTTCTACCAGATTTTTCTCACCTCTCAGCTCCCTATAGCAAGCATAATACAGTCATACCTTGGAAATCAAACGGAATCCGTTCCAGAAGTCTGTTCAGCTTCCAAAACGTTCGGAAACCAAAGTGCGGCTTCTGATTGGCTGCAGCCAATCAGAAGCTGCAGAAGCCCCATCAGATGTTTGGCTTCCAAAAGAATGTTCACAAACTAGAACAATCACTTCTGGTTTTGCGGTGTTTGGGAGCCAAAACGTCTGAGTTCCAGGGCATTTGGGATCCAAGGTATACATCTGAAAAACAAAAACAAATGTTAAACCTTCAGGGTTTATCCAGAAAGTTACTTGCTGTTTACCAGCTTTATTTTAGCTTGTTTCTAAACCCTTTACTTGTTTGCTTGTGGGATAAAATATTTTATTTATTTATTTTTGTCCATAGAAGGCAATAGAAACTCTAAGCTTGGATTTTTTAAAAAAATCTTTATTTTTTCCCCCTTTTGGTATTATTTCCTTAGACGTTTCAAACGTGAATCATTCTCCCACTGTGTTTTTGACAACTTGGCTCATGCCTTCATTTTGATGGAAGATTGTTTGTGAAGGCAGAGCCGTTGGAATTAAAGTTCATTCCCATTTTCTTATACCCATAATATTTGTGCAGCACCTTTGATCTTTCTTGAATGTTCTTCAAACATCCATGTCTTAAGAACCTGCACACAAGGCTGCTTGCTGAGATCAAAATAATTTTTATGCATGTCCTCAAATAGCTTGCCTGTGTGTGGTATGGCAGCGAAACACAGTGAAGAAAATAAACGAGCTCTTCCTCATTATGATCCTTCCTGATTTTATTAAATATTTTCTTCCCACTCTTCTGCTTCATGATGAAGTACCTTTGGAAAGGTGCATATTAAAATGTTTTGATATGGGTTTGGTGGCATGAGATAACCTATATGAGAGGAGCACTTGTGGAGTTTTTAAGATTGGTTTCAATTATTTTATTCGTGTCTGTTTTAAAGAACAGTTATCTCCTGTGTGCCTTTTGGATGGGGCAGACAAAATGTGAATAAATACATGTTTAAAAATAGATCACTTAATGATCTTTGGTGGAAAATGTGCTTAGGCAGTAGCTACATGGGTTGTGTCTGAGGGCCACATTCCCTTTTGGACAGACACCTGAGGGCCACATGCCAAGGGTAGGAGGGCCAGAGGGGAAAGGGAGCAGAGCAGTGCAAAAAACTTTTATCTTAGTACAGTTGCCTAGTTTCTACAAAACAAAGGGACCCAAGGGTCATCTAGTCCAGCCCCATGCAGTGCAGGAATCTCAGCTAAAGCATCCATGACAGTTGACCATCCAGCCTCTGCTTAAAAACCTCCAAGGAAGGGTTTTAAAATAAAATAAAATAAAGAGGTTGCACACCCCTCTCTATCCTCCATCCAGGCAAGTATTACCATAGTTCAAGGACACATTTCTACCAGACAAAAACAATTCGGTGGAAAACAGGGATAGTTTTAGTCTGGAGGTAGGAATGCAGCCTGAGAAGAATTCCAAGGGTGTGTGAGAGAGAGGCCTTGGAGGGCTGCTTTTGGCCCCTCAGCCTGAGGTTCCCCACCTCTGGTATAACTGAGTGGAAACCATGGTTGGCATCCGTCTGTCTCTAGAGACAATGGAGTGCACCTCCGGGGGTGAAGTCAAACTGCTGTGTTAGCAGCACCGAAGTTGCCTGGGCAGTGTGTATGGAAGTCCTGGGCTGCCCATATGACAAGACACACCCACCCACACCCTCAGACTCACTGATGTGGTCCAAAGGAAAGCAGAGCAGTTCGTTTGGCACCAGCTTGGGTTTAGCCACTGTCGCATGCTGACAGCATCTAAGAGTCACAGGTCAGAGCTGAGTGCAGGGAGCAGACCAAAGGTGGACAAGTTACCCACCAGAGATCCTACCCCTCCCATAACACCCTCTACCCTCCTAATGGAAAGTATAGTCAAACAATATTCACTCTGGGAACTGCTGCACACAGATGCCATTTGCAGTGTCCCCTACATTTATGTCGCTGAAGGGGACCAAATAATAATAATAATAATAATAATAATAATAATAATAATAATAATATATTAGCATATCCAAATAGCATATCCAAGAGGAATGACTATGTGGATTGACTCTATCACCATGAATGTGGGGAACTTTGGATGGCATTGTTTGAATGTTAAAATCTTTAACACATTTCAGTGACATGTCTTTGCAGCCTCTATTTAGGGCGTGTGTTTATCCTTTGACCCCACAGAGCTAATCTTTTTCTTTATTTGGCTGTTCCTTTGGGGTCTCTTTCTTTCTGTTCTGCCCCCCCCCCCGGCCCCGGCCCACTCCCAGCTTCTGTTTCTGTCTTATTCAGATTTTTTGTTTGCAACTTGTTTTGGGATTTTACGCTTATCAGTTGTGCTGCAGATCTGCTTAGTTTCAAATGGCAGGTATAATGCTTCAATAAGTAAATCAGTTTATGTTTTCAAAGCATTTGTGACCATTACAATGATCGGTTTATAACACTCTTTGTTTTATTTACAGGTGTCAATATTTACGTGGCTCAGCCTGACCGTCTGCTCCTTCTGGCAAATGATATGATATCAGATAGAAATAATCTCACTTACCAGAATCTTGGGACAGGTATGAGCTGTGTCATTTATATTTAGAGGGATGTTTACTTAACACACGGGAGGAAGCGCTGCAGTGAAGAGATTTTTTTTTTGGCAGTGTATGTACCCATGTTTTTTGAATGTGAGAGTCAGAGAGAAAGAGAGAGAATGGGAGGATGGTGAGATGTGCTTTGTGTGAGTGGAAATGAATTGATGTACACTTTAGGCTCTGGGCAAGCTCAGTTTTGGCCACTGGCATATGCTTCTGTGAGGAAAATGTTCCCCACCCTAGTCATAACATTTAATGGTTCTGGTACTGTTTCAGGGGTCAGCAAACTTTTTCAGCAGGGGGCCGGTCCACTGTCCCTCAGACCTTGTGGGGGGCCGGACTATATTTTGAAAAAATATATGAACAAATTCCTATGCCTCACAAATAACCCAGAGATGCATTTTAAATCAAAGGACACATTCTACTCATGTAAAAGCATGCTGATTCCCAGAATGTCCGCGGGCCAGATTTAGAAGGTGATTGGGCCGTATCCGGCCCCCGGGCCTTAGTTTGGGAACCCCTGGAAATGTTGATGCCCAACTCTGCTGTACAATTCTGTCTCCATCCCTATCGTTCAACCCGGACACTGAGGTCCAGCTCCGAGAGCCTTCTGGTGGTTCCCTCCCTGCGAGAAGTGAGGTTACAGGGAATCAGGTAGAGGCAGGGAACCACTTCTCAGCCGTGGCACCTGCCCTGTGGAACACCCTCCCATCTGATGTCAAGGA